>NC_067401.1:304314572-304630197 GCF_016432865.1 Antechinus flavipes | reverse complement strand
TTTGTTTGACATTGATTTTTTAAGACTTAATTCCATCATATATAGTATGTTCCTTTATGTTTTGAAATACCACAATCACCTATACTATGCTTTAAAGGATGTCAAAGTCAAATATTCGGGTATTTTGAGATCATAGAACATAAAAATTAGATGGGACTCCAGAGATCATCTACTTTAATCTCCACCTTTTAGAGAAAATCAACCACTCAATCAAGAAGCATTTTTATTAAGTATCTTATATTTGCCAAGTACTCCTCTAAAGGCTGGGCTACAAAGAAAAAATTTAAAATACCCTATAGAAATACCATTATATAAAAGGAGATCCCATGTACACATATAAGTATTTAAAAAATAAATAAAAATAAATTTAAAATAGCTTGAGGAAGGAGCACTACCACCTGCATCTGAAAGATCAGGAAAGGTTTAAAATAGAGAGGAGAGAACTTAAAAATCCCAAAGCATATAAAGAAACATACAAAACAAAAATGAGAAAGGTAAACATTCTGGGAATGAGAGATGTTGCAAAGACAAGAAACATGCTATAATTTGTGAAGAACAGCAAGAAAGCCTGTTTGGCTTTATGTTCAATTTTAAAGACTACAGAGACACCAAAGCAAATGAAGAGGAGAATGATATGGACAGAACTGAATATGAGGAAGCAGATTTGGGTATCTTTGTGGGAGAATAATTCAATCAGTTGATGCATCTGAAAACATTTATTATGTATTAATTATTATTATTATTTTATGCTACAAATCAAGGATATATACGTTTAAAATGGGATCATATTTGCTTATAGATATCTTATGTTGTGCCTAAAGATTGTAGTGGACAAAGGAAAACTGATGACCAAAAAGCAAAGTTATACAAGGAAAGTTATACAGGGCTGGATCAGAGTTAGGCTTTGCACAGTCTGAGTCTAAGTACAGCAAAGAGGTATGTAGCAGTGGTGGAATTGTTCTTTGAACTCGTTCTGTTGTTCCTTATTTCCTGAGCATTTTGCACATAGTTATGTGTTGATTTATAATTCCTCCTTAATTGATTAGTGTATGTTTGCTTGATGCGGGGACAGTTCAATTAGTCCCTGTCTATTTTAGTGTCTTGTCATCACATTTGGCATAATTACAGAATACTGCAGATTGGAATTCCTTGTGATGGCTAAGCATCATTCATTGCTACGCATGCAATAAATATAAATGTTTTTTCTGGTTATTTTCATTATCATGAAGAGATAACTTTGCTGACAGGAACTTGACTGGAGAAACTGACTGCTAATTCAGAGTATGATCAGATCAGGCAATAGGAGGAGGTAAGAGTCAAAGTACAGATAAACATGAATCAGGGAAGAACCTAGATGAATATTAGGAATTTGTCAAGTCCAGACATGGGTCAGGTGGCTGGCATCAGAAGAGTCAAATTTAGGAGTGTTTAAGGCTGATACAGGTGATAAATCAAGGATAGATTCAATGATCTCTGGTCCACTGAATTATAAGAATCTTTCTGCAAATATTCCTGGGAGACAAGCATCTGGGTTCACCTTGGGGGCTTCCTTTAAATCTCCAGGCATAGCATTTGCTCCACACTTCATTTGGATTCTCCAGGTGCTAGACAGGAACTGTTTTTTTTTTTCCCTTAGTTGTGAAAACTAAGTACTTAGCACAGTGTCTGGCACATAGTAAATGTTTAATAAATATTTGACTTTGGTTGAAGGAACAAAGGAACAATGAAAGTGAAAATGCAGTGTTGCTTTAAGGAGCAATCTCCTGTCTCTCATCTTTTCTCCAGACAATAGCCACAATAATTTCCGAAAATACAAATACGACTATATAATTCCCCTGTCAAAGAACTTTCATAAGATCTCAGACCTATGGGCTTTTAAGAAATAGTCTGTTTATCAAGAATCCTAACAATACAGGATTATAGATTTAAAACTAGACAGGAATTAAACATTATCTAATCCAGACCCCTCATTTTACATTTGAAAAATTGGACATCTCAAAAAATTAAATAACTCTTCTAATGTTATACAACTAAGAAGTAGAAGAGTAAAAAATTAATAATCAGGTCCTTTGACTTCATCTATAGAGTGTGTTTGTTTTTTTACTGCACTATTCTGCCTTTCTTTAAAGAGCTATTTGATCTAATTGACTTGACTTGGTAAACACTAGTCTAAGAAAAATGCCTACGAACATTATAAAGAGCTATGATATCATGTGAGGTAGAAATCATGTCCACCTGATGATTAATGACCATTATACTGGATTGTTTGTACTAACTACATGTAGTGTGAATAAATCTTGAAATATACACTATTTACCAATTAGGTAATTCATCAGTATACAGTATTTTAAAAGACAGAGCTTTAATCATTAAGTGAGCCCTTTTAGGGCTTTTTTTCTAATTTTATTTTTCTTCTCAAATCCAGAAAAAGCTTTCTTTTAGCTATTCTTATTACCAGAAAGAAACACTTTCCTATTTTGCATTTTTTTATTTTATATGCATAATTAGCCAGTATTCAAACACAAGAAACCCTTTGGCATCCCAAGTATAATAAAATTCTGCTCTACAGAGACATTTTGTAAAGTTTAAGACTGTATTTGGAGTGAGGATTTCCTAGGTTTGATTTATGCCTCAGAATCTAACTTTTGGTCCTCATCAAATTATTTCATTTCTCTTTTCCTCAGTTTCCTCTTGGATAAAATGAGGAGATTAGACACATGGTGGTTAAGATTTCTTCCAGTCATAAAATATATAGTCCTAAAATGGTGTGATTTAGTGTACAGTAATGTTACTCAATCTTTCTTTTTATCTGGATTCATAATCCCCTAGCTTACTCTCATGAATTTCTTTTCTTGCTCTTTATCCTTTCCTAATGACTCCCTTTATAGAACAATCTGATCCAAACCTTCAAAATAATCACCTTTAAATTCTTATCCTAATTTTTGTGGTCCCAATTTTGAGGTTTTGAATTTAATGTCTCTACATAACTCCTACATCTATTCACATTAATAATTTCTCTTCCCTCTTGCCCCATTCACAAGTCTTACATTGTGGTCTGTACTGAAATACAACACCTGGAAAGTAAGGTTCTTACATAAAACATTAGCATATGTAATGCCACAAATTTTATCATTATTAATTTATCCCAGTAAGATGCCAGATGGAAATGCCTTCAAATCTATATATAATTGTGTAGGGAGGATTTCACCAAGAGAAAAGCTCTAAAACATTTGAAAAAATTCAGGTAGCCTCAATAATTTTAGAAATAATAATTTACATATAATGAAATGGATATGAAAGTGTTTTATTCATTTAAAAAGACAGCTAAAGAAAGTTTCTAGACAATACTGTAGGCTTCCTGCAGATTTTAGCTGGAATTTTAAAGAAGTCAAGAAACAGAGATGAGGAAGTATTCCCTGTACAAGATAGTTCATGAAAAACATGGAGTTGGGGAATGGAGTATCTGAGAGATCTCAGAGCATGGAGGTCAGAATTAATGGATTATGGAGTGTATCAGAATTAGGGGAAGGTATAAAATATAAGAAGACTGGAAAGTTTGAGGTATATGGTAGTTTATGAAAGACTAAATGAAAAATAAAGGGGCTTCTTTTTGATTCTAGAGGCAATAGGGGACCACTAGAATTTATATGCAATGTATGGTAGCATATGACAGTGTTACAAGAAAAAAGCATTTTCCTATTTTAACTAGACATGCCTATTTCCACTTGATCCTTTGACTTTTTGCTTTATGCCTTCCATGATAACTACCATTCAGTTCTAATGTTAACTAAACTGTGAACACTACTGAAAGAATATTGGGTGATACCTTAAGTTTAATGCCTGATTGCTAGAATTTAAGACAAAGTGAAGGATTATATCGTTTTCACACAGGTACATCTTTTGCATTTTAATGAACTCCATTGAATTTTGATGTGTGGAAATAGCATTCTAAAGTCAATTATGATATTGAGTAAGGAACATGGTATGATGAAAAAAGCAGCAGCCTGGTACTCAGAAGGCTTGGCTTCTAATCCCTCTTTTGCTAGTATCTGGCTTTGTGGCTCTGGTGGGCAAGGCAGTTAATTGTTCTGCTTTCATTTTTTCAGCTGAATTATGGAGAAAGGGACAACATTTCAGATGATCTCTAAAATCTTTTTCCATCTTTTAAGTTTATATTTGATACTGATAGACCTCCGATGTTAATGTTGCAAGATGGAAATGAAGAAGAGGAGAGCAGATGGTACTGATAAAAATGGGAAATTGAGAAAAAAGAATCCAAGAAGTAAAATGTGAAAAGAACATATTTAGAAAAAATGGAAAGAGGTGAAACAAAGGACAGTAGATCTAAAAATCAGCAGTCACTTAGAAAATATTTTTAGCTCTCATAAGTAAAAGGGAAAAAATATGTCTCCAAATAGATTTAAATGTTATATTGTGTCAGAGTCCTATTCTGTACAAAGGGATCCAGATTCTATTTACTTTATTTTTCCAATTGGTATCATGAAAACTTGCCTGATAATGGAATATGACAATTTTGGCCCATCATTAATTTTTAATTAATTTTGGTCATAATGCCTACAGCCTATTCTTTTATCTAATCTTCTTGTACTAATTTGCTTTACCTGCCCTGGTATGCTTAAACTAATATAATGGAGTCTGTGACTTTGACCCTTCTTCTGCCTAATCCCTGATAAAGGGAGCAAAGAAGAAAGTGTATCCTTCTAATAAAGTTTAGATGCATACAATTCATCTAAACTTCATCCAAAGTGGTCAAATGTGAAAGCATACTTTTATTTCAATTATTGCTTCTTCTTCCCAGATACTAACCAGGACAAGAATTTGTATGGGTCAACAATAAACATCATTGATTAGTCTTCATTGCTGAAATTGTTGTCTATGCCACTGGGAGAGCCAAATGACCTCTTTTGCATTATATAAACAAAAAATGCAATGAATTTTATTTTATTCAGAAGTCAGATAACTGAAAAGATATTTGAATATATTGAAGTGTTTTGCTATTGTTCTATATTTTTAATTAATTTTTTAAAACATACATTGCTTTATGAATCATGTTGAAAGAGAAAAATCAGTGCAAAATGGAAAAACCATAGGAAAGATAAAAAAGCAGGAGGAAAAAAAAAGAAATGAACATAGCATGTGTTGATTTATATTCAGTCTCTTTAGTTCTTTTTCTGGATACAGATGGCATTTTTCGGTCTGGAGTCCACTGGGATTGCTTTGAATCGCTGAACCACTGAGAAGAACCAAGTCTTTCATAGTTGATGATTGCACATACATTGTACAATGTATTCCTGGTTCTGCTTGTTTCACTCAAAATCAGTTCACGTAAATCTTTCCAGACCTTTCTAAAATCAACTTATTCATCAATTTTCACAGAATAATAATATTCCATTACCTTCATATACCACAATTTGTTTAACCATTCCTCAATTGATAGGCATTTGCTCATTTTCAAATTCTTTGCTACCACAAAAAGAGCTGCTACAATCATTTTTGCACATGTGGGTCCTTTTCCCTCATTTATGATTTCCTTGGGATACAGACCCTAGTAATGGCATTGTTGGGTCAAAGGGGATACACAGTTTTATAGATTTAAGGGCATAATTCCAGATTGCTCTCCAGAAGAGTTAGATTATTTCACATGTTGTTGTCCTATATTCAGTTCTCTACTCTTATGCAAAAGAAATAAATAATGTCTAGGATTTATTCCAAAAGATAAATTTCAGAATTTGATATGAGACCATATCTTTTATGCCTTCTGTATTTGAAATTCCATAGAGTGATCATTAATATTCACCTGGATCCTCAATGCTACCTCAAGCAATCCCATCCTACTCATCTCATTGCCCTAAAACAACATGCCTCACTTACCTATCTTATATGTAGATTAATGACCTGATATGCTTCATTGAAATTTCCTGTATCTTGTCCTCTCTATCTCTTTCCTCCTCTCTCCCCTTTGCTCTCCTTGTTTTTTAACATTTTTTTTCTTTAAAATAAATGATGGCTCACCAAGCAGGAAAAGGAGAGCAATGTATTAAGAAATTAAGGTGACATTAAAGGAAGTATAACAATAACAATGTTAGTCATCTTTTCTATATATTGATTTATTTAAAACTAAGTACAAAATAAGGAAAAACATAGAAAAAGGAAAATAAAAACAAAATAAAACATCTTCATGTGCCTAACAGAACATCAGGGAGGATTCAAAGTATGTAATGATAAATTTCCATTTCAGAATATTATATATATAATAGTAGAAGACATTATATTCATGAATGTCCATCTTTTTTTTTGCTTTCTTCTAGGTTATTCTTTTGTTTTCTGCTATTTACTTTTTAATTTATTTTTTTTCCTCCTTTTATTTCTCCCACCCCCAACTCAACTGTAGCAGGCTATAGTTAAGCACAGATTTTATATATGTGTGTAATATGTGTGTATGTGTGTGTGTGTGTGTGTGTATCTTCTCTTCAGGACACATTCCTTCTGACTGCATGATTTCTACCAGTGGCACCCAGCATTCACTCAGTTTTCCATATTTGAAAATTTATTGTTCTTTCTGACTCATCCTTCTTCCTCTTATCTGAAAGAAGGATGATTAGTCTTGTAACTAATCAGTTAACAAATACCATAGATTTTTTTTTCTGAAAAAAATAATAGTGGTACAATTAATATTATATAGTGTAGAGATAGTCACAATATTGACATTATTTAATGTGTTTCAGGAAACTAGATGAGGATTAGTCTTGGAAGCTTTTTGTTAATGAAGAAACCAAGAAGTAAAGAAATTAAATGACTATTCAGGGATTATAGTTGAGCTATTGTTTGGGGAGTTGATGCCATGACATGAAAATGAATTGGATTTAAGTGAGAAAGATTTTTACAAGTCACCAGCCTTACTTTTTATCTTGTGCATGCGTGTGTGTGTGTGTGTGTGTGTGTGTGTGTGTGTGTGTGTCTGAGAGAGGAATACTTTCAGGGTTTCTGGCCAAAATAGAAATGATTTGTATTTATCTTCATCATGATTCAATCAAGGCTCAGACAATGACCAAGTAGGCCTTGACCTTATAAAATACAAAAAAGAACAAAGGAATTTTGTCTTGTCTTTCCCTAATCATTAGATCATATTAATATAACTTGCCCTATTAAGCAGTCAAGGCATGTGCTATTCATAATAGTTTAATGCATTCATAAGGGAAAGAGTAATGGAGTTTTTGTTGATTTTCTTTTACTTTTTTTTTAACTAGACTAGAAACTGGGGAATAATTTCAGTGGATTCATTTGTAAAATCATAGCTTTGCAAAATGAGAAAGGTAAGGCTCTAGAGTGAGAATTAGACCTGTGACTGGCAATACTTTTAGGAATGAATCATTTCCTACTCTACTATTTTTGATCTCCTTTTGGTATCCTCCTTGATAAAATACTGAGGTGATAGGAGGAAAGTTAATGGTCAGTGAGATGGATAGCTTTAGGAGAGACTTTTGAGATTATCAGACTTGCTTTCTAGTTATGCCATTTAGTTGTTTTTGAGTTTTTAATTTTCTTTACAAAATGAAGCTTGAATTATTTCGAAGTTTTATGACTTGCTTCCTCAGAATTAAGCTGTCATACCAAATGTTTATATGAATTCTAAGCTCCCAAATATCTTTCCCACTTCGAGGCAATAGGGATCATTTAATGTTGAATTGGAATCCAAGGTGTAAGTTCTTATTCTGTTAACCAGACTATACTATTATTCATTAAGAACTCACAGATCAAGAATTATACCAGGTTCTTTGAAATTTTCAAAAGAAGGATCAGTCTTTTCTTTCTCAAAACATATAGATCATTCCTACTAACAACATATATTTCCCTGGCTTTGTCATGAGCCTTTTGTTCTTATCCCTCTATATTAGTTTATTTGGTGAGTTCATCAGTATACCGAGAATTCGCTTTTCATCTATATGATGATTATCAAATTTACTTATCTAGCCCCAGTCTTTTCCTACACTCCAGACTCACATCTCCAACTGCCTATTAAACAACTGGAACAGAATATTCCATAGACATCTTAAATTTAATGTTTTCAAAACTGAATTCTTAATCTTTCTTTGTCTCAAAACTTCCCTCTTTTTAACCTTTATTGTAGAGGGTATCACTATGCTCCCAGTTATCTACACACACACACACTCTGTGTCATTCTTGACTCCTCTCTCTCTCATTTGGCCACTTATAATCATCTGTCAAGTTCTGTTGATTCTTCTGTGTAAGAGCTCTTTTATATATACAGTTATCTCCTCTAACAGTGCTTCTAGCCTAATGTAGGCCCTATTCATCTCATACCTATACTTTTGCAATAGACTTTCTAGTTGGTCACCTTGCCTCAGGCCTTTTCAAATTCCTCAACTTGTTTTTTTCAAATTGATCTTTATAAAGCACAGGTTGACAATGACACCTTTCCACCTCCAATTCCCAAACAATACAGTGTATTATAGTGGTTTTATAGCACCTCCAGTTTCGAATATAAAATCCTCTGGCATTCAAAAGCCTTCATAGCATCCCCTTCCTACTTTTTCAGTCTTCTTGCACTTTGACCCACTCTTCATATATTCTACAAGGCACCAGCCTGATTATTATTCCTTGTACAAGATACTCTGTTCATGACTCTGGGCATTTTCACTACCTGTTCTCCATTCCTTAAAATTTCTCTTTTCATGGCTCTTTCTGCAGGCTTCCCCTGCTACAATGCTACTATCTATTTAAGAAAAAGAAAAAAGAAAAAAAAAAACAGACAAAACATTATCCCAATCCCCTTTAATGCTGGTGTCTTCTATTATCTCCAATTTATCCGGTATATATAATTTGTACATAGCTATTTGCATGTTATCTCCCCCATTAGACCATGAGAGACCATTAGACCTTGAGAGAAGAGAATGTTTTTTGCCTTTCTTTGTATCCCTAGACCTTAGCATTGTGGCCAGCTAAAAAATAGTGCTTAGTAATATTTGTTTATTTAACAACAGATAGAAATAACTTTCAAACAGTTTTGCACCATATGAAATATGATGTCAAACAGAAAGATTTAGATGGATTGATACAAAGTGAAGTCGGAAGTAGGAAGTTAAATATATATGTGTGTAGGTATGAGTGTGCATATATGTATTTTATGTATGTATACACAAAGTCTGCAACAATATAAATAGAAAGAACAGCCAAAAAGGTCCCAACACTCCCCAAAAAATCCTTTAAATTAAGCACTGTGCAATCATAATGGTCAAGTTTGAACCCCCCCAAAAAGAAGACATGAGAAAATAAGTCCAACCTCACGTCTTTGCAAAGGGGAGAGATTATAGGCAATACAGTGAAACATAGTTAATGTGCTGGTTATTTTTTTCCCTTTTTTAAATGATAGATTAAAAAGTGAAGGTGATATGAAAATAAATAAAAATTTAAATATGCATGTATAAACTTCCACATAATAGAAATTACACTTTTTTTATTTCTGTGTTGAAAGTAAATTATTTTTAGAAATAAAATAATAGAATAGAATAGAAATAAAATTTGTTAGCATAAATTATTTTATTTTCTATCCAAACTTAATCATAGCCTTAAATTTATTACCAGCCTTTACAATTACAAATGCAGTTTAAATACATTATCTCATTTAATCCACACAGCAACCCTATAAGATAGATTTCGCTAGCACAATTTATCACCAGTTCAAGAATAAGAACACTAAGAATCCAAAAAGGTTAAAGACCTTGCCTAGTCATGTGTTTAGTCTGGCAAGATCATGGCTTGAAGGTAAATCATCTGATTCTAAAGCTAGTCTTCTTTACCACTGGAGTCATTATACTTTTTCCATTAACCATTCTCCTCTCTTTTGATGAGGTTATTATAGGATTAGAGTCCAATAAGCTTTTTCAGCTTTGAAATGGATCCAATTTACTCCCTATTTAAGCCTATACCCTTCGGTTCAGCAATGTGAAAACACAAATACTAAAGAAGGAAAAATATTCAATTCTGGTATTCAAAACAACAAACATTTCCACATCAGAGAGAGCTTTGCTGGCAAATGCATAGCAAGACAAGACCTCATATTTTCTTTTGGGTCATTCTTTTCTGTACACCTTTCCAAAGGTATATAAGTCCCAGTAACTAGTATGAAAGTATATAGCTCATTACTGGAAATATATCCAACTCAGCTGCTCTGTCAAATTCAAACAATATTCCAGGGTATTATCATGAACATTTGTCACATGACTCACTTTGCATACAGCCTTTTCCAATTATCCCTTTTTATTTTAAATGCATATCCTTCATGTAAAAAAGCTGTAGGGGAAAGATGAGCAATGTGACACAGATAGGCAGGAATAAGAGAAAGAGCAGGTAAAGACAAAATGACAATAATTGGACTTCTATATGCAGTATTTGATGCATACAAAAGATAATGAACACTGAGGATTAAATAATGACAAGATTATGAAGAGAAGGAAGGTAGAAATATAAACATTCATTCTGTGCTACAAAAACAATAGCTTCTTTGGTTACTTTGGACTTTTTCTGTCCATTTTATCAGTTTTCCTGGGGGATACTGATTCCCATGAAAATTTTATCCAAAAACATATTGCAGAAAAAAGGATGATAATACATCACAAATGAGTTATACTTTAAGACCTTTAATTTAAAAAATATAGATATTTCATACCCATATAGAGAGAGGCTTATAAAACAGGACCAGTTTTTTTCTTTTTCTTTTTGTATTGTCTCTAAATGTGTATACATGTGTGTATACATATATGCATTTTTTGCATATATATCTGTTTAGTTAGGTAATGATTTTACTTTTTCAAAAAAATGTTATATCAACACCATCTTTTATGTCACAATAATAGATTACATATATACATACATACAAAAAGGATAAATAATAAATAGATAGTTTATTGGTTAAGTCAAGAGCAGCTAGATTGTATAGAGTTAGAGTTTTAGAATCAACAATTTTACAGAAGGCCTTAGAAGTCACTAAATAGGTTAAGAAAGTGAAGTTTACCTGAAGCCATGGAATTTCCATGTGATATGTAGAACTGGAGGAAATCCAGCATTCTGGGGGAGGAGTCAGGGGAAGAAATCTCAACACTAAAAATAAACTAATACTAATATAGAGAATTGATTCAAATTTATAATAATTCAAGCCATTCTCCATTTGATAAGTGTTCAAAGGCTATGAATAGACAATTTTCAGATTAAGAAATTAAAACAATTTCTAGTCATATGAAAAGGTGCTCTACATCACTATTGATCAGAGAAATGCAAATTAAGATAACTCTGAGATATCACTACACATCTCTCATATTGCTAAAATGACAGGAAAAGATAATGACAAAAGTTGGAGGGGATATGGGAAAACTGGAACATTCATACATTGGGTGGAATTGTGAACAGATCCAGCCATTCTGGAGAGGCTTTGGAACTATGCTCAAAAAGTTATCCAACTCTGCATATCTTTTGATCCAGAAATATTTCTACTAGGTTTATATCTCAAAGAGATCTTAAAGGAGGGAAAAGGAACCACATGTGCAAAAAAATGTTTATGGCAGTCCTTTTTGTAGTGGCAAGAAACTGGAAACAGAATGGATGCCCATCGATTAGAGAATGGTTGAATAAATTATGGTATATGAATGTTATGGAATATTATTGTTCTCTAAGAAACGATCAGCAGGATGATTTTAGAGAGGCCTGGGAAGACTTACATGAATAGATGCTAAGTGAAATGAGCAGAACTAAGATATCATTGTTCACATCAACAACAAGATTATAAAATGACCAATTCTGATGGACTTGGCTCTTTCTAATAATGCGATGATTCAGATTGGTTCCAGTGATCTTGTATTAAAGAAAGCCACTTACACCCAGAGAACTGTGGGAATTGAGTGTGGCTCACAACATAGAATTTTTACTCTTTCTGTTGTTTGCTCACATTTTGTTTTCTTTCTCAGGTTTTTCTTTTCCTTCCGGATCTGATTTTTCTTGTACAGCAAGATAACTGTATAAATATATATATACATATATTGAATTTAACATATATTTTAATATATTTAACATGAATTGGATTACCTGCCATCTAGGTAAGAGGGTGGAGGGAAAGAGGGAAAAATTTGGAACAGAAGTTTTTACAAGGGCCAATGTTGAAAAATTATCCATGGGCATATTTTGTAAATAAAAAGCTTTAATAAAAAAAAGTTAAAAAATAAAATAAGACCAGAGTATAAGTTTTAACTATATCATAATATCCCCAAAATCTATGGAAGAAATATAAATACCATTTTGCATGACTGCACATGTATAATCTATATCAAATAGCTTGCTTTCTCTTTTTACATTTGTTTTTAAGATTCTTGACTTTTATATTCTCTCTCTTATCCCCACCCACAATCAAGAAAGCACATGTGAAGTTATGCAAAACATTTCTATAAAAGTCAAGTTATGAAAGAAAACATAGATTTCCCACTGTAATGAAAATAAAAACCTTCAAGAAAAACTAAGTTAAAAAGAAAAAGAAATAGAGAGAATGCTTCAATTTGCTTGCTTTCTCAAGAAAAGTAGACAGAAAGGAGAAAGAATTTGGAACTCAAAATTTTTTTTTAAATGGTAAAGATTTTTGTTTACATGTAATTGAGGAAAAAAATAGAATTTAAATAAAAATTTAGATATAAAACATAAATATCAAACAAAGGGGAGGTTAAAGAGCAGAGACATGTTGGGATTATAAGATATGATCACAAGATCAAAAAAGTTTGAGTTGAAGAGTCCTTAAAACCATCCAAATCCCTTTATTACAAATAAAAAAAATAAGATATAGGAAAACTTTAGTTACTTACCTATATCACATATATAAAATATGTGATAAATAGGACATTAGTGTCTAAAGGTTTTATTCATGCTAAACATACATTGAGTATTTCTTTATGGCATCAAACTGTAGCCTTGATTTAAAATTCTGAATTTCTAGAGATATCATATCTAGGTAGGAAAAAATATCCATCTCAGCTATACCTTATCATCATAGCTCATATGAGCTATGTGCTTTAAAGAATAGAAAGTGATTTTTGTCCCAGCCTGTTTCGGTGGAATTGATGACACAAGGTTTATCTAGTTTATCATGGTGCTTAATAGCTCTCTAAGTTCATTATGATTGATTTAATCTCACAACAAATAATGGTTTCCTAGTGATATAAAGACTGGTTTATACTCAGGGTACAGCATACAAGCTAGGAGCCTTAGCTAGATTCATTCAGTGAGAGGCAGAGAAGCCAAGTGGACTGAAGCCTGAAGCACAAGCCCTTTGACTCAGATTCATTCATCCCATCTCACACCACCTTGGTGGCAAAGCTCTCCTCCTTCACTACTCCAATGAAACCAAGACTCCAGAAGGCCTTTAAGAAAGCTAACTGGGCCCCAGAAAAGGAGACAAAACTTTGAAAGAGATAATAAAGGATTTGGATTTTAACACCTGGCTACTCTTGTGGTGATTACTGAACTGAAATGAAGGCTGCTTCCAGAGACCTCCAGGAAAACCCAGCCAAGAGAACTTTACATTTTGGTGCCCAATGTGGGGCCAAGAACCTACATCTGTGAAATTAGGGTGAGTACAAGAAGGAAACTTTGTAAAAGACTAAACTAGTATTTCAGCTAAAATGGGACAGATGTTTAGAAAGGAGCCTTCTTTTCCTCTTCAAGGAAAATGTATAGAGATCTTGGTTAAATTTATAAAAAAAAAAAAAAAACAAGGTTTGATTGTAACTTGAGAACAGATCATTGAACTTTTAGAAACAGTACAGTACACATCTCCTTGGTTCTCAAAGGAAAAAGAATTAGATCCAGGCAAGTGGAAATTAGTAGGAGAGCAACTGAGTGAATATTACAATGATAATGAACCTGACTCAATTTCTAAAGAAACACTTTATACATATAACTTAATACAACTGGCTTTAAGAAATTATATTAGCATTAGAATAAGGCAAAAGAAGAAAGTAGGAAGGGGAGGATACAGACAAACTAGGCAAAAATGATGAAGAATTAAACAAGAAAGGAGTTAAGTACAATTCTGATGAAATTAAGGAGTGTGATGCTTCACAGCAGGAGCCATTAGGGCATTCCTTATCTCCTGACCTACTCCCCTAAATTAACCCTTCATGGGTGGAGGGAGAAGGGGGGGGGGACAGTGACACAATCACTACTTATGAAGCAGCCTATGACAAGATTACAAAAGACATCAGTTAAAGCAAAAAAAGAAGGACAGGATATATCTGATTTAATAAATGCATGCCTTGTAATTGAAGAGCCTGACTCTTCAGATTAACAAAGGAAAAGATACACTCCTTTTAATCTGGAAAAAAATTAAGGATTTGAAAAAGGGTTGCACTCTTTATGGAGCTCTATCATTTTATGTTAAGATGTTACTAGAGAATCTGGCTTATGAAATCTTAACCCCTAGTGATTGGAAATCCATAGCTTAGAACCTGGACAAAACTTATTATGGCTTTTAGAGTACAGTGAACTGTGCAGGATACAAGCCCAATGGAATAGGCAAACTGGAGTTAATATACAAATCACCTTTGACCAACCAGCAGGTAAAGATTAGTATACAGACACGTCAGCACAGTTAATTACCCATAGCAGCATATGAGCAAGTTGCTGCTGCTGCAATCAAAGCATAGGGCTCCCTCCCAGGAAAAGATGGAGGGGAAGATTTCACAAAAATAGAGCAAGGTCCCAATGAACCCTTTGCTGATTTTGTGGAACGTTTGCAAACAACTGTCACAAGAACCATTGGAGAAAATATAGCTACAAGAATTATGATAAGACAACTGTCTAAGGAAAATGCTAATGAGGTTTGTAGAAGAATTATTCTGGGACTACACAAGGATGCTTCTTTAGAGAAGATCATAAGATACTGCACCACAGTGGACACAAATGATTATTATACCCAGGTTATGACGCAAAATATGGGAAGATAGGGCCCCTCTTGGCAAGGGACTTCTAAAGAAACTCATTGATGCTTTAAATGTGGAAAAATAGGGCATCTGAAAGCCCAATGTAGGTATAGAGATAGAGTGAGAAGACAGGGTAAGAGAAGACCTAAAACCCTATGTCCAAAATGCAACCAAAGTGGAAACTGGGCCTCAGAATGTAGATTGACCCAGGGAAATGAGAGGGAGGGCCCAGCTCCAAAACCTCAAACAGAAAACAGGTGGGGCATGATGGCAGCTGGGTTACATCCAGAGAATCTTTCGAAGTTCAGGACTCTGATATGATCAACCATCAGAGAACCAATCTGATAGAAGAAAGGGATTATATGATCAATCAGCCAAAAATAATCCTATAGGAGAAAGGGATTATACTTGGGGAGAATACAGGCTTTTTAATCCAACAGAAGGGCAGTGTCCAGTATGAGCAGCTCCAACATAATGGCCAGATGATGAGAAGAGATCTAGAAAGTGGTAAATAGAAGGGACTAGATAAATTAACTGTTTGGGGGAAAGGATTGGCTTGTATCTCTACAGATGGAGAAAGAATCAGATGGGTGCCAAGAAGCCATATTCATCTTGTCCATTGGAGAGAGACAGAAAAAAGAGAAAAACCTCAAAACAAAGGAGAAGATTTAAGAAACATCTGACACTGAAAGAACATGACTGTTACAGAACTTCACAACCAGCAGGAATCATTGGATTCCTTGAGATGAAAAATTGTTGATACGACTATTGCAGGACTTTAAAACTTGCAGGATTCATTGGATTCCCTACACACATGAAGTAATGAGTAATAGATTCCTTTTGGATTATTTTTAGGATTTATGGACATGTATAATTCCTCATGTTGATTCATATTATTTTTTACATCACTACTAGCCTGTGTTACTATGTGCTTATGTAATTTATGTAATTATGTGTGAGACCTCCATGGTGATATTATGTATACCTGTTTCAAAGGAGACCCTTCAAAAACCAACTAATCTGATTTGATTTCTCATTTCCTTTGGTGTTTTCATCTCTCTTCCTGGGACATCAGGGAGGGAGTGATCACCTCCTTTTTTGGTGTTTTCACCCCTTTTTTGAGGAGTCAGGGAAGGTGTGATCACCTCCTTTTGCAGGGTTCTCACCTCCTTGAGAAGTCAGGGAGAGAGTGACCACCTTATGTTCTAAAACAAAAGAAAATGGGAGATGTTATGGCCAGAACTCTGAACTTGAAACAAGGATTCTTACAAGGTGGAATTCTTGGAATTGATTAATTCAGTGGAATTGATGACACAGTGTTTATCTAGTTTATCATTGTGCTTAATAGCTCTCTAAGTTCAATATGATTGATTTAATCTTACAACAAATAATGGTTTCCTAGTGATATAAATATTGGTTTATACTCAGTGTAGAGTCTATAAGCTAGTAGCCTCAGCTAGATTCATTCAGAGAGAGGCAGAGAAGACAAGCACACTGGAGCCTGAAGCATAAGCCCTTTGACTCAGATTCATTCATGCCATTTCACACCACCTTTGTGACAATGCTCTCCCCCTTCATTTCACCACTAAAATCAAGACTCCAGAAGGCCTTTAAGAAAGCTAACTGGGCCCCAGAAAAGGAAACAAGACTTTGAAAGAGATAATAAAGGATTTGGACTTTAATACCTGGCTACTCTTGTGGTGATTACTGAACTGAAACAAAGGCTGTTCCCAGAGACCCCCAGGAAAACTGAACCAAGAGAACATTATACCAGCCTAATGAAACAGGCAATGTAAATATGATTAATCTCACAAATGAGGAAACTGAAGCCAATAAATGTTGTTACTTGTCTATAGGATCATATAGGTAAGCTTGGAAAAGACCTTAGAAAATAAATAAACTCAGTCCTCTAATTTTATAGATTAAAGACATGAGGTCCTCAAAATAAAATGTTTGCCCCAGGTCACAAGGATAGTAAAAAGTAAAGACAGCATTGAATCAACTGATCTACTATTTCACATCCTCCCCTTGTCAAGACATAGTAAAGGATATATTTAAATCCAGATCTTCTGATCCTCAATTACTGCTTATTCTGATACATCATGATGACCTATGAGCCAAATATCAAGTAATATATTGTATGTGGAAATAGGGCACATATTGTAAGTAAGGTCCTGTACTAGGAATTGGGGTTACAAAGAAAAATTAAAAAATATTGCTTAGGTAGATCCAACAGGAGTTGACTATTGATTGAATGAACTGGAGAACAGGAAGGGTAGAAGTTATAATTCTGACTATTAAGCTTAGGGGACTGTGAAAACACTGTTTAACTGTATCTTTGTTATTATTTCAATGATTTTTAAAATTATAAAATAAAACACCAGGTGGTGCTCTATGAATTCATGTCTAATAGTTAAAATTCAGAACTAAAACCCATAAAGGTAAAATTGGGGAGAATATCAGACTGCTCCCTTCTGAGCAGTTTTATTTATAGTCTTATTTGTAAGATTTAGGAAATGTATGTAAATCATAAAAACTTAACTTTTGTCAGTGAAATGATACCATATTACATTGGTGGGTGCTGTATTTTGAGTCCCTATAAAATACTATGATTTTGACTATAAAAAAGAATCAGAAAAGGATACTCATGTGCCTATTTTTTCTTTGCCTTACATTATTAGTAATGTAACAAGTGGCCACAAGTTTACTCTAAAATGAGATTAATAATAATACCTACTTTGAAGAGTTTATGGTAGATTCAAATAAGTTAACATATATAAAATACTTCCCATATCTGAATACATTATATAGATGCTAGTTATCAACATAATCATTATGTCATAGTATTATACCATATTATTTGCATAATGACGCATTTTATTCTTTGGTTTCCTATTGAGATTGGAAAATGTGAAATCACCTAAGACATTAAATTCCTACTATTTATCTTATATCTAAAGTAATAGATATTTCCACTTATATGTATAATCCATCAATCCATACATGCATACATATATATGCATACATAAAATGCATATATTAGGTACAAAGACATGTACATATGTATGTGTATATTCTATAGATGAAGTATTTTGCCAAGTTTAAGGATCACAGTAGCTAAATGGTACAATATTAATATTACAATAGATAGTAATTAGTTTGTAGGCAAGGGCACCTGGATTTGAATTCTATCTCAGACATAACTTTTTGGAGCTTAACATTCTTCCTTTATAATATAAAGAAGTTGTAATTAAAGACTTCTAAGGAATAAGTTTTAAATACATGATTATATGACTATATTAAAAAGTTATTTAATCATGTAAGACTATCACTGATTCTATCTTTAAACACGAAATCAGATTGTGAATAGAAAGCTCCATTCATAAATTTTGTGCATTTTACAATTTTTCAATAAGTGACACAAATTCAAATATTTTCCATACCTCTTTCTTATTTACAACATCAAGGAATATCAACTGTTATAACAAGGTATATGTTTTATTTTCTAAACTTGTTCATTTGAAACTGAATGGCAAATATGACAAAGATATGCAATCCACAAAATCTGAGTAAGCATCTTCCTTTCCTTTTAAATCCTAACTGCTCTTTCATATCTGCTTCCTCCTTTATCATGTGTATAGGTCTGACCACAGCCACATCTTCATCTACTGAGATTTCCTTATTTCACAGAGGAGTATTATGTCCTATAATAATGATGATGATAATAATAATAGCTGAAATTAATAGATCATCTTAAATTTTACAAAATGTATATATATACATACATATATATGTATGTATGTATATATATATATATATATATATATATACATAAAATATAAAATTTCATTTGATCCTCAAAACAATCTTTTGAAGGAGATCCTAATAGTGTCATTATCCTCATTAAGTAGCTAAGGAAATTGAATCTGAAAAAAAAGGTAAATTATTTGCCTAAACTCACATAGTTAGTAAATAGCAAAACTAAACCCAAATATTCTGAATCTAGTACAAGCACATTAGCTATTATCTAACATGACCTCCCCAAAGGATATGTTATCTCTGACATAGTCTGTAAGAGTGCTTACCAATTTGGCTAATGTCATGGCTTTAATCTTTGTAGGATATAGTTTGGTCTATCCTATTCTATAATCATAGACTCAAAATATCAGTGTTGCAAGTATACACAATGATCAATCGAATGAGACTAGAGTTTGGTAGGAGAGTTTGACTGGCTTAATATAAATTCTTCACTATTATTAAAAAGGCAGTCAAGTTTACATTTATAAAAATCATAACATTATATTTCTATTGACAAAAATTTCATCAATTATAAAATTATTTTTAATTATAAAATTATTGTTATAATTTTATATTATAATAACCATTATTATATAAATATACATTTATTTAGATTTAAATTATTTTTAAATTTAAATATTACATTCAAATTATTTATTTAAATATATGTTTAATATATAATTATATAATATATATAATAAAATATGTAATATTTAAATATACAAATAATAAATAATTTTTTTCATTATAAAATAACTCTGTGAGATAGCTTTATTATAACAATGTTACAAATGAGCAGATTAAAGATTAAAAAGGTCATAATGCCTAAAGTCTCACAGATAGTAGTAAAATAGCTCAGACTGGACTATGAAAGATTATGTCTTTCTGACTGAGATGTCAATATTCTTTCCATAATATCATGCTGATCCACCAAATGTAATATCAAATGTGATAGAGGATCAGTAATGTTATATTTATATAAAGGAATATCATTTTCAAATAATTATAATCTCCTATACCTGGAAATTATATCTACTATATTTTTGTTATGGATTTCTTGGGAACAATTTTGTGGGAGATAAAGATCTACATCCCAAAGATGTGAGCAGCAAGTACAACAATGGTCATTGTCTCTATTAAATAAAAAAGGAAGCTGTTACCAGTGTGAGTAACATTATAAATTGGTGTTGGGCTTTGTAAAACCTATGGAATATTTTAGTTCCATATTTTAAATCCTGACACAAATTCATTATCTCACTACCTCTTTTTCTCTAAAATGTGAAGCATATACCCAGTATACATTTCCTCTTTTTCCTGAAATGGATTATTGGTTGTACTTAGTCATGGACTCTGTATATTCATCTGATTTTATGTTCAGTTAAGGTGACATTCATTTTTTAAAAAAGCATGAAAGCCATTTGTAATCTGTAATTATATTTCATCAATTGATAATTCATAATGTATAATAGACCAAGCACACAATAGACTGATTGACTTTCATAGAGAGAGCAAACCTGGCTCCTATCAATCAGACTCAGTAAAGGGCTTCAAATTACCTTTATGGATTTGGTTTCTAACAATTATATAAATTTCTTCTAATTTTAAAAATTAAATATTTATTCTTGTTCTTTCATAATATGTGACCTTTATCTCAAGTTATATTTAAAGAAATTGTAATGATTTAGAATATATAAATATTGGTACCAAAGGTTGTTGTTTTTTTTTTTTTCACATTGTACCATTTTAATTTATTAAGCTAATAATTAGACCTACCAATTCTTTAAGAATTCAAACTTATTGAAAATTAAGGCTCAAATTATGAGAAAGCTTAAAAACAATTCAGTGGTCTTCCCACACTCATATAATTCAATAGAGTAACTAAGTTACAAAAAAAATTTTTTTTTAAACAAAGACCAGGAAAACTATAAGTAGAATCTAAACCTTCCATTGTCTCTAAATAATTTGCTGTGTGATCTTAGGCTAGTCCTTAAATTCCTCAATGCCTCAAACTGTTTTTTTTTCCCCTGAGACAATTGAAATTAAGTGACTTGTCCAGGGTCACACAGCGAGGATGTGTTAAGTGTCTGAGGCTAGATTTGAACTCAGATCCTCTTGACGTCAGGGCTAGTGTTCTGTCCATTGTGCCATCTAGCTGCCTCTTTCAGATTTTTTCTTAATAAGATTTTATTTAAAATGTTTTTCTCTTTACTTTCCTTTTTTTCCCCTTTCTAGTCTTTCTACACTTTACACCCTCCATGTATTCTAGTATCCTATTAAACTAGCTTATTGCTCTTCCTCATATATGGCACTCCTCCTAACTTCTATTACTTTTTGGTGGCTTTCTTTCTCACATACCTGAAATACTTACCCTTTTCACTTAAATTTACTAATTTCACTGGTTTTCTTAAAGACTTAGTTCAAATCATATCTTCTTCAAGGAGTCGTTCATGCCTCTCCCCCCACCCCCATACCAAGGTCCTTCTCTCTGAGATTACTTTCCATCTATACAGTTATATATATGTACATTATACTGTATATTTCAGATTTGTTTATGGTTATTTGCATGCTGTCTTTCCCATTAGAAGGTTAGCTCTTTGAGGGCAGGAACTATTTTTTTTTTCCTTTGAGTTCCCAAGTGCTTAGAAAATGCCTGGCACAAAGAAAGTTCTTAACAAATTGTGGTTGACTGACAGACTGATAAAATGAAGCAATGAATGTGAAAGCATTACATTATAGCATATCTAATATTATCATGTTATTTTCTAAAAAGTGTCACAGAAATATATTAGAAGAGAAAAGCAAACAAAAAGCAAATAATATTATGCCATGAGAATAAAATATTCTTTGCAGCATATATTTAGGAGGAAAAGATCAAAACAGTTGTGTTTGTATACTTGCTATGCTGATTAGTTTTGGGGGCTCATTGCATTGTCTAGATGGCCAGGCACTCTGGTCAACAATCCAAGCACAGCATGAAAAATAGATGTGTGCATCATCTTTGTTAGCAAAACAAAGAAAGAAATAAAAATAAACAACAAAAACAAAACACATATAGGAATTTGGTTCTTCAGAGAAAGAAGGCAGTTATTTGCATAACTAGCAAAAGATAGTGAGCAAACAAAGGCCAATGAAACAACTATCATCTAAGGTCTGAAGGAATAATGTGGCAACCACGGGATCCAGAGGACAAAAATATAAATATGATCCAAAAATCAGGAGTTTAAGAAAACAAAAGTTTCAGTTCCTGCATACTGATTTCCTTTTGAGCTCTGTTGTTCAAAGCTAACTTATTCAACTGGACAGACTTCAGCTGTGGATAGCTCCTGGATGTTACTATCATTCATTGTCAGTTAGGTATTTCGGTCATATTTGAATAAGTCAATCTCCTTTTATACACCATAAACTCCCTGAGTTCAGAGATTATGTGGTATTATATATTAACTTATTTTTCTACCTAGCAAAGAGCTATTAAATTAGCACTTTAACAATGCTTGTTTAATTGAGTAACATTTTAAAAACAATGAATAGCTATAAAAAGATGAAAAGCCTAGGAACAGATTATAGTATAATGAGGAAAAAAATGAGTGTTTGAAAATGTAGGCCATATTTAACCATGGGCAAAATGATCTCAAAATGAACCACTTTTTTAAAAATTTGCTGATAATAAATTATTAGAACTGCTCAAAGAAGACCCACATAACATCTTTTTTTTTGGAGAAAAGTAAGAAATTAACTAGATTTGTGTCTTACTGCTTTCTTTGATTTCTTTATAAAATATATTAATATTATTCTGGGATATTTAGCAAAATAATAAATAGTATCTGACTATGGGAGAGAACTGTTATAACCATTTGTGTAGTCAACCAATCAA
The DNA here is from genome assembly GCF_016432865.1 of Antechinus flavipes. Classification (NCBI taxonomy): domain Eukaryota; kingdom Metazoa; phylum Chordata; class Mammalia; order Dasyuromorphia; family Dasyuridae; genus Antechinus; species Antechinus flavipes. The sequence goes on along the minus strand of NC_067401.1, from coordinate 304,607,532 downwards.
ATTGGCTATTATCCTAATTATTTATATGAATTAAAAGGAAACTGAAGCTTTTATGAGGGAACTTATAGTCTATCACTATACACAAATACTTATTGTTCAAGGCAGGTTTAAGTCACTATGGCTGGTAGCATAACCCATAATAATTTATGAGATTTTCTTGTCTTTTTGAGAGGAATTTTTCTCTTCAGGACCTGCTGTAATTTCATGATGGCCACTTCCTAGTTTTGAAACTCTTTCCACGAACACACATTGCTAATTCCACTGTATTTCATTATCTTCAATATTGGTCTTTGAAGTTGAGAGTGAAATTGATTTTTTTATGGTCACAAAATTAACATATAGCAGATCCACATTTCAGAGTCAGTTCTCTTTACTATACCATTATGCCTTTCATTATATTTTTAGTATGTGAAATATGTTACATATTTATAATATAAAGGTAACCATGGTAGAATAGATACAAAGCTGGCTTCAGAATCAGGGACACATGAATTTGGGTCCTATCTCCAACACATACTAATTGAATGAGTTTGGGCCAATCCCTTTAATTCTCAGACTTGGAATAACTCTTTAAGATTATAAATTGCAGAGCAAGTATTGATCTGTATTTGTATAGGAAATTTTCTAAGAATTCCCTCACCAGTGAAAAAAATGAAATGTTCTATAAAACAGTTTATGTATGTGTGTGTATGTATATGTGTGTGTGTATACATACATACACATATAATATATCATATATGCATATTACTTAGTGTGTTAATATAATTAATATTATTTGTGCATGTGATATGTGTTTCATAGAAATATGTAATCTATATTTAATAATGTGTAATATATTTAACTAAAACATATGTATATTAAAACATAATAGCACTTATAAATAATACATAAACTGCATGTATGTTACATATGTTTACATGTTCCATGTATTTAAATCATGTGTGTTTGTATGTGTGTATACATGTATGAAATTGAGTCCTAATGAGTTTAAATGACTTTTTCAATATCACCCAGTGAATTTGCAAGTAGAAAATAGCCAGGATTTTCCTACCTATAATCCCTTCTAATGAGGGACCCCAGATTGTCACACTGTCAGGCATCGATATGGTATACCTCTGAGATCTGGACATTACCAGATTGCCTAAAGAGGAGTGAACCAGACCAGATCAGCAGTGGAGCAGGACAAAGTTTCTTTTCTAATCAGTACTGGAATTAGGCCCATGTATGACTGCTGCACTCCCAGTCTTGGTGAGATAGGGAAACTCTAGGGGGGAGAGGAAGTGAGGTGGAGTACCCTTAGCAAAGGTGTAGCTTTTAAAGCTTGAGAGAGAGTCAAAAATTTGTCATGTGTTTGTCCTGTCAGGGTAAAAGCAATTTGGTTTTGGGAGGAAATAAAAGAACATTTTTTAATTCACCTTGTGAATTAGTGAGTTAACCATTTTAGCAGTAAAAGCTCTCTGGTGGAAGGGAGAATATAATTTCCACTGGGGTTTGCACTGATTCAATTTATCTTATGTGGGGTGAGGAACTGGGGAAGTCTTCTTTGACAAATCTAATCAGTCACCCACAGTCACATTGGTCACATTGGTAATCCTTGAATCATATAATGATAGACAATCCTCAAATGATAGGAATCTAAAGGTGATGTATTCCATAAATGCTAAGCAAGATATAAGCTATAAAACTCAATTTTACATGATGGTGCTTGGTAGCAGGGGAAATGCAGGGTGGAGGACAGAACAAAGGATAGTGGAGGCAGAAAACGATACAGAGAGAAAAAAGAAAGACCAAGAGAAATAATTAAACAAAAATAGAGTCAGAAACAGAGTGAATACATAGAATTATTTTGTTAATGTGTCTTGTATTGTTTCAATGGTCCAGAAGCACAAATGAGAATTCTTGTAGTTTAAGGCTTTCCTGACACAAAGTTCACTTTTTAATCTGTTTACTATCATAGGTGCTCCTTAAATTCCCTCCCCCCCCCCATTTATGAATGCTTTTTTCCCACTGAGAATCTTCATTTTTCTTTTTAGCCCAATCTAAAAACTAATTGAAAAAGATGGTAATAATGAATTTTGAATTAAGAGTTTTCAGTGTGGGAAAGCAATTTCACCAGGAAAAAGCTTTATTACATGGTGTAAAGGAAGGCTAATTTCTTAGAATTAAAAAGAAAAATAAATGCTTTCAAATATTTCCACCAAAAATTCAGCTCTACTAGAAGCATCAGTTCTTTGATTCATTTGGCTTTTGTATTATTTATATCATCATATTCTTTCTACCACTGTGTGTATCCATTCCCTTTTTACATACAATAATTTAATCCCATCCTCATTCTTTAAGATGCCTTTCATCAATAACACTTTCTCCATCCTCTTTGTTTCTTTTTTCCTTCTATAGCTTCTTCTATATTACTCTTATTATTACTTCTTCTAAATTACTATGTTATATTTGCAACTCTATAGTTCAGTTTAAATAAAATGCATTTCAGTACTTTTGGATCAAATACTCATTTGTAATTTTTATGTGACTGCATATTGACTCCAAATCTATAAAGTAATGCATCATAATTTTTCAACCCAGTAAGAACTTTTGGGAGGTAGGGGGAGGGTTAAAGAGGGCATACTTCCCACTGAAATTTTTAAAATTCAGTTTACCATGTAAGGAGTATAGATAAAAGCCTTTAAATTAATCAATATTAAGTGCTTCATATATACTTAGGCCAAAAGATTTAATCATATTCTAGGTCAAAAGAGCTAGAAATGTGGTAGAACATTGCTACTCATGAGATCAAAAAAATCTTCATCTCTCTATTTCTACTCACTGTAACAAATGATAGCAGCCTGCTAGGTTAGAATACCATGGAACATAGAACATATACTCAGAAAAACAAGCAAAAATTACAGACAAAATAGATATGAAATAATATCTTGGGGAGACATTAGTAGCTAAGTTTCAGTTAAAACACAATGACTCCAATCACTATAGATGCAAGGAAATACAAAAGCCTGAACAGAGATGGTTTGTGTGAACAGAAAATATGACCAGAATAACAAAACAAATTTTCATTATTGTTCAGCCATGACTGACTCTTTGTGACCCCATTTTGGGTTTTCTTGGCAAAGACACTTTCCATTTCCAACTCATTTTTAGAGATGAAGTAATATGATTAAATGATTTGTTCAGGGTCATATGTCTAGTAAATGTCTAAGGCCAGATTTGAACTCAGGAAGATGAGTCTTTCTAACTCCAAACCCAGCACTCTATCCAATTCATTACCTCTTTTCCCCCCAATAAAAACTATTATTTTTTAATTTAAATATTAATTGATTAAAAATAATTAAATGAATTCAAATTTTAAATTTAAATAAAGTTTAAATCTTTAAGAACAAATAGTAAAATTTATGTAACTTTCAAGTGTTTTCTTTGGTTTTTAATAGGAATTGGTGTTGTATTTTGTCAAAACCTTTTTCTGTATTGAGATTACTATATGATTTCTGTTAGTTTTATTATTAATATGGCCATTTATGCCAATTGTTTTTCTTGTATTGAAACAGTCTTGTATTTCTTGGTCATAATGTATTATTTTGCTGATAAGTTGTTGAAATCTCTTTGCTAATATTTTATTTAAAATTTTTGGATCAATATTCATTAGGGAGATTGATCTGAAATTCAGAAAGATATAAAACCAAGCAGGACAGCTTAGAAAATTTCACGTTGAATTTACTGTATAATTAAAATGGAAAAGCAAAGTGGAAACAATAGAGATTTATAGTGTCATATAAGTTCTTTATTTTCTATTCTGCTATGTACAAAAATTCTCATTTAACTTGGAATTTGTTAAGTACAGATTTAAAACAATGAAGAAAAAGAGGGTTGATAATCAGGTCTTAGTCTTGATTGTTGTCTTAGAGGAAAATTAGAAAACAAAATATTTTACAGAAACTTCCATAAGATGTAGGGAGTATGCTATTGTGTATTTAAATAATGAAAGGAAGGTTAATGTTCTGACTCTACATATTAAATATGTTTATAACAGTTTAAAATTTTCTATCTTTTTAAAAAAATTTTTTTTAAATCTCTATACATTTAACTAAAATGTAAGGGCTCCTAGACATATGGAGTAGAAAAAATGCTTTGATTAAGAAGAACAAGAGATTGAAATAAGCATCACAAAGAGATTATGGTATTTTCTTAGATTTCTCTCAGAAGACTTGGGTATTAGAGATATCTGTAGCAGGGACTTCAGATATTAATCTCCAAATCAAGTTAAAGTTTGAGATACACATGAAATAAGTCTTTCTGGATAAAAGGTTAGCATACTACAAAGCTATTTTCGGGTCTCCAGGGCTTTTGAAAAAAAGTTATATGTATATATGTACATATACATATATATGTATATATTATATACATATATATGTATGTGTGTATATATATATGTATATATATATATATATATATGTGCTTACTGAAAAAAACTCACTGATCTCGAAAATATAACTGATTATTCTGCTTTTTTTACTTAAAGAGAATTAAGAGCAGTAACTCTAGAGGGAAGTGAATAAACTGTTTTTTTTTTTAAGTGATAAACTTGGACAAAAAACATAATAGTTTTTCCACATTAGTTTCAACCAATTCAGCTCAATTTTCATTTAGCACCATATTTGAGGAGGAGGGAAAAAAGGAAGAAAAAAGTAGGAGGTAAAAGAGAAAGAAAAAGAGAATCACTGATATTTCTATAGCCTTTTAAAATTTGTACATATATTTCCACATATGACTTTAAGTTATAATTAAGGGCATCTCTGTGGAGTGGACAATCAAATGAGGTTTGGAATCACAAGAGTCAAACCCTGGCTCTCACTGCCTGTGTAATTTTGGATAAGTTGCTTAGCTTCATCGGACCTGTTTCTTTTCTCAATTGTAAAATTAGAGCTGAATTATTTGACCTTGAAAATACCAATTATTGGATTGTGAACCATTGGGAATATGCTGACTTTAAAGAATCTATGATGTCTTTAATGTGGGTATTACTTCCAAACAAACATTACACAGATCCATTGCAATTTACTTTCCAATCTAAAATGTTAGCAACAATAATTATTGCACAATTATTATCATTACTAGCATTTCTAAACTGCTTTACATTTTGCAGTACTATCTGATTTTATGCTCAAAACAATATTATCTCCATTTTACATATGAGGTAACTGAGTCAGAGGATGATTAAGTAAATTGTCCAGAATCACACAGCTATGAATTATTTCAAGATGGATTCAAACTCTTCCTGACTCCAGGTCCAAAATTCTATTTACTTTGCCATCTCATTTTCTCTTGATGATAGTAAAGAGATTTCCTATTTGCCTAATGGTACATATGTACTATTCAAATTATCCACCTATTGTCACATTCTTTGATCTGCCTTCTTCTATATCTGATTGCATATTTGTTCAGCTAAAAGAAATTAGTGATGACATGCTCTGGTGTGTTTAAATTCACTATGCATCTTTTTACTGCCACTTGAGCTATTTGTAATTTTATTTTTTATAAGAATATAGTGTCTCTAGTTTCACAGACATATATCACTATGATATTATTAATATTAAATGGTGTTTTAAGTAACTTCTGTGTTTATCAGATGTAGCCCTTTTCAATTATGTTCTGGAATGATATATTCATAATAGAGGACCAGCATTTCTGAATAACCTATAATCCAATTTTATCATTTGATAATTCCCACTTAGTTTTTATTGTCCTTTCCTTGCCCATCTTTGGGCCTATTGAACTTATAGTGAACTGAAGTATATGTAAATCTACTAAAGACTTTATCATGCTTAACAATTGTTGTTGGTACAGTAATTGTGATTATCATGGAATATAGGAAGGCATAAACATCCACCATCCCATGACATTACTTTTCTTTTATTCTGGAAGTGCTTCTTATCCTTATCATTTAAACTGCATTTCTCCCATTGAAATGTCACCATCATTTTTTAAAATCATGATTTAGAAGCAAAACCAACTTAATATATGTATGCTTTGCCTTTGGGGGAGGCAGGAAGTTTTATTTGACTTCCTAAAGACCTGAAACCTGGATCAATTTTTCTTTTTTTTTCTTTTCTTTTTTTTCTTTCATGTTTCCTTGTTTCTTCTTCCTATCTTTCTTCTCCCCTTCATATCTTCTTTTTTGCTATGTAATACTAGTTAAAAAAACAGAATGCAAATCAGAATTTGTTGAGACATCTTTAATTTACCATTGTAGTTTCTACTTTCAAATGAATTATTATGATTTGTTTCTTTTCTTAGAACCCTAACCTAAATAAAGAACAAAACCCAACAAAACCAGTTACTCTTTTTTGTTTGTACGTATGTGTAAATGGCTAGATATGGAATTTGACTTTCCTCCATTCTGTAGCTATTTCCCTTAAATAGGAAACTTAGAAAGTCTTTTCAGGCTTCAGGCTTCCTTGTTTCTTTTTCTTCCAAAACTTTTGACTTACACATTTGGCAGAAATTTTATAGATTTAGAGATTTATCTATAAAAAAGCAACAAATTTATACAGTTCCATATTTTAATGAGCCCTCTCCTGGGATTGTGTACATTTGTAACCTAAATTTTATAGGATTTGACCTTTTACTTATAATCATTTTATGTCATATTTAAGCAGAAAGATTAAATGAACTAAAATAAATTTATCAAAATGTATTTTTCAATTTGCTTCTTAGCTGCTCTAAAAAAAAGACTCAAATATGTATGTTAACTAATAATTTAGGATTTCATTTTTTTTCAAAAATTCTACTAAGGGGCAATTAAGGTGGTACAGTGGATAAAGCACCAGCCCTGAATTTAGGAGGACCTGAGTTTAAATTTAGTCTCAGACACCTAACACTTCCTAGCTGTGTGACCCTGGGCAAGTCACTTAACTCCAATTTCCTCAACAGGAAAAAAAAATTGTATCAACTCCTCATTTTAGAACTTTTTACAAGAGAATATTTTGATATCATAGGATTTAAAATTTTTACAATGAAAAAAATTATCTTTGTTTAAATTTTGTCAAAGCATCCAATAGAATGTATGCTCTTAGAAGCAGAGTATTTGTTTTTTGCCTTTGTATCCCCAGCATTTGGCATAGTAACAAACAAGCAAAAAGTGTTTCATAAATGTCTGTTGGGTACAATAGTTAATTTTTTTTTAATAATGTAAAGTATCCTCAATAAGAGGTTAGACCCACAAGGGAAACAGAATTTGTCCCCAAGGTACTATAACACAAGAATACCTTTTAAAACATCTCAAGAGATTATCAATTCTATGCTATGACACTTTCAATGATAAAAAATTAATTTGCCCATAAAGCAACACATTATATTTTCAGAGCACTTTAATTGTTCAAAACTCATCCTCATATTGAGCCAAAATTGACTTCCCTGTGATTTCCAACTATTTGTCCCAATTTTATTGGGATTTACATGGAATAAATCATTTCAGTGCTTCAGATAATGATGGTAATCACTTATCAAAACCTTTCACCTGTGCTTTTTTCTGCTTTTATCTGATTTTTCCCTAGAAGACCCTGCTAAGAAAGAAGAAAAGCCCACAAGATCAGTTATACAAAAAGAAGAAAAACCAACAAAATCAGTTACACAGAAAGAAGAAAAATCAACCAAACCAGGTACACAGAAAGAAGAAAAACCAGCAAAACCAGATATACAGAAAGAAGAAAAACCAGCCAAATCAGGTACACAGAAAGAAGAAAAATCAGCAAAACCAGGTATCCATTTTTTTTTCTCTTGCAAGAATGGATTGATATTGAACCCAGATTCCTTTTAATCTAGAACTAAAAGAGATTCTTTTCCCTCTGATTTTTGGACAGTCTTTGAATTCTTCATTTTTTTTTTTTTTCTCCCTTCTACATGTAGTACTCATACATTTAATAAATAAAATGTTATTAATGTAAGGATTTCTCTATATCAATAGCAATAAATATCATCTGAATCCTATAGTTCAATGAGGAATCTCTTGGGGTTCCTTGACATGAAATTAAGCAAGGTTTAATTTTGCTGTTCTTCATTACTTCCAAGAACCTCCCCAAGATCACCTTGGGTTTAGCATCATGAAAAATATGGAAACAAAATTAATAATGGTTATAAAAGTTCAGTTGGTTGGAAAACTTTCTGAAAATAGTTTATCTCTTTTTTATTATTATCCTCACACCAACTTCCCTGGCCATAGGTTATAAATGGCTTATCAGTTTCCTTATGTTACATGTAGTTTCAAGAGAATGGCAATGCCATTTGATTACCTACTTGCTATTTAAATATTAATTTGCCTCAGCTAATGTTTTTAGTTGCCACAGGAAAATGATTACCACTCACCAAAATTCTTGACATAAAGTTTAACTTTTTTGTAGCCTAAATTCTGAAACCTTTGAAACTTCTTGCCATTCTATTCCATATTAAAATAGAAAAATTAAATGAATATATCTACATGAATTTTCAATTTGCTTCCTAGCTGCTCCAGACAACACTCAAACATACAGTATGTATACCAATTAAAAACTTAATCTATAGTTATTTTACAGAATTTTATAAATGATTTTATCCATTCAGAACTTTTTCGAAAGAGTAAATCTACATCCTGTATTTTATAATATTAGCATGAAAATTTATTTTTACTTTGATCAAATCATGAAACCAAAAAACTTCTTGAGAAGAGAGACTATTTTATATTTGCATTTCTAGCACCTAGCTTAGTGGCTAGCATATAAAAGATACTGAATGCTCATTGGGCACACTTACAACACTGAGCATTCAGACCTATAGAAGAATCAGAATTATCTCCAAAGGAAAGATAAAGGATAGATAAATGAATCTCACATATGAATCCCCTTTATAACATTCCTAATAAGTCATCTAAGCTGATGCTGAGGCACTTTTAATGATAAGAAATTAACTTCTCTATGAAGCAACTTATTCTACTAGACAACTATAATTATTCAAACCTCTAGAATTATGTAAAATAAATAGTTTAAGTGCATCAGGTAATATATTAGTTACATGAAAACTTTTTTTTAACTTTTGCTGAATCTAGAAATAATAATTTTATATTTAATCAGCACGTACACATATAAATGAAACCATATCCTATTGCAGTATACAATTCCATATGAAAAAAATGATGAACATCACCACCAAAATCCTCACTTTCTTTTTTGTTTGTTTTTTCCATGAGTCTTTAGTAGTCATTCTTACAATGTTATGGTTATTTTTTAAATTAAAGCACTGTTTACTTAAAATGATATAAATTAAGCAAAACAGTTATCATATGTTGGCTTTTTTTGCTAATGTGCTTTCTATTTTCTAATTTTTATTATTGGTTGATTTATTTTCTAGTATCCCAAGCTAAGAAAGAAGAACTAACAACAAAACCAGGTATAGAGATTTTGGTTCTTACTTGACTGGATAAATATAGGAGAACTGGGTTCCCTTCTTTTCTAGATTAAAAATTCTCTCTAATGGGAAATATAGACACTACATCCTTCATTATTTCCTTCTTTTCCTACTTTACATGGGCTCACAAATAGCAAAGATAATTTTATCACTTCACCAGTACACTTACTAAAATTGAAATAATACAGAGATTAGCCTGCCTCCCAAGCAAGGATAACATGTAAATTTGTGAAGCATTCCAGATTTTTTAAAAGAATTATATGTGGGCAACTAGGTAGTATAGGGGCTAGATATTGGCCTGAGTCAGAAGAACTTGAGTTCAGATCTATCCCCAGACACTTACTAGCTGTATGACTCTGATAAAATCACTTAATACTGATTGTCTCCCAAAAAGTAAGTGAAATAAAATTATATAAATCAAGGAGGATTTGAATAAAAAGATATAAAACATGCTAAATCTAAACTTTTGAGAAAGTGGTAGATTCACAGATACTACACATTGCATATATTTTCAGACTTTTTCAATGTATCTCAGTTAAGCTAATTGTTTTCCTTTCTATAAAAGTTCTATTTGTCAAATGGTTTGACTGTTTGGGAGAAGGTTTCTTGGAATAACTGTGGTGATGTAAAAAAAAAAAAAAACAGAAATTATCAATACAATTAATTTGAGGGGGCAAATAAATTTTGATTAAGGTTTTACTTGCATAATATATACAAAATATTTAGAAGATGAGGAATATATGGTACACCTGGCTCAAGAGAGTGAATTGTTCAATTTTCATTGTAAGCATTTATATCTTGAAAATGAACAAATGCTACAAATTGGGACATGATTTATTGTTTTGTTGATTATTTAAACTTAAGAAAGCAATGGGAAGAATATTAATAATAAAGATTAAATTTAAAAGTGAAAAAAGTGGTAAAGGAATTTATTTATATGAAGAACACATTTATTGTATGGGTTTCATATTTCAATATCTCCTGATGTTCCTTTATATGAAGTAAAGTCAAATTAAATTTGTCTATTTTCCATTTCCAAGAATTTCCTCAAAGCTGCCCAAGACTTTGCAATAACAAAAGAAATGAACACAAAAGAAAAGTTCTAATACAAATGAAAAGTAACTGAGAACTACCCAATCTTATTTGGTTGTAAAAAAATCTAATCTGGTGGTAAAATTTTAAAAATATCTTCATCTTTTCAATTCTCATGTCGGCTTCTTTGCCCACAGACTTTAGGCTCTAAGTAGTTGCCTTTTGTAACATAACATCAACAAAATGGCATTGTCACTGATTTACCTACTTTCTTTGAATAATCACAGATAAAATGTCATCTGCCTAAATTTTTATATGAGGCATTAGATTTTTTGTAGCCTAAATTTTTTTAGCTTTTAATCATGCTATGTCATACTAAAGCAGATGTATACTAATATACATTTTTAATTGCTTTTTAGATGCTGCAGACAAGACTCAAATACACAGTATGTATGCTAATTAAAAACTTAACATATAGTTATCTTAAAGAAATTTATCAATATTTTAATCTAGTTAAAATCTTCTTACACATGATAAATGAATTTTATCAGTAATAAATCTACATTCTGGGATTTATACTTTTAGCATAAAAAATTTTCTCAATCACCATCCACCAGAGGACTTCTTTAGATCAATGCTTGTTTCATTTGTCTTTATATTCCAAGCACAAATAATAATGGATTGTATGCAATTAATAAATGCACACTGGTATATTAGTCACTTTTATATTTAAAATATTAAGTACTTTCATTAAGGTTCCAGACCCAAATGAAAATCAGAATTTATTTCCAAAGGAGAGATACAGGGATATAACACAAGAATGCTCTTCACAATATCCCCAAGATATCTTCCAGACTATGCTTAGAAAGTGTGGTGATAAAAACTTCATTTTCCCATAAAGTAACCCATTCCACTTTCAGAGAGTTGTTCAAAAATCATTCCTGAGCCAGATTTCCTGAGCCTTATTACTTCTAGTCATTGGTGCTAAATCTGTCCCTTAGAGTTATATAGATTAGTTTCAGTGATGCAAGTAATGTAAATCACTTGTCAAACATTTTATCCTATGCTGAATCTAGAAAGATTAGTAATTTCTATGTTGGCTATTTCTTCAGAATACATTTCTACACACACACACACAAATGTAGTGTCAAAAACTATCTGTTAAAATAATAACCATCACCAACAAAACCTTTTCTGCCCAATTCTTTCCCAGCCTTCTATTGGTTTAAATTGCAGCCCAAATCTCACCTGCACTAAGAAATTACAGAAAATTATGTAGGATATTCCTCTCTTATTGATTGTTAAGTCAATGTGTTTTTGCTATGTTAACACTGTTTTGCTGAAATAATATAAACAAAGCAGAATAGTCATCAAAAATCTGCTAGACTTTCTTATTTTTTCCAATGTTTATTTTTCCCCTAGAACCTAAGCCCAAGAAAGAAGAAAAACCCACAAAACCAGGTATCTGATTTTTAGTTCATGGATGAGTGGATAAAGAACTCAACTTCTTTCTATTCTGTAGCTAAAAAGAGGTTTACCTTCCTCTAGTGGGAAATATAGACATTATTTGTATTCCCCATTATTTTCTTCTCTTCCCCTACATCCACATCCAGTGCTCATAGATATGGCAAATAGAATTTTATGAATGTAGAGATTTATGTGTATTAAAAGTAATAAGCTAATCTTATAGGTTCCATAACGAAATGAAACAAATTCTAGAGTTCCTTGATATGAAGTGAGGCCAGGTTTAATTTTATTGGTCTCTATCATTTCCAATGTCATCCTGGGTTCAATAAAATAAATAGAAAAAAATGAAAAGAAAAATTTTGAGTAGGAGCATACAACCAAAAATGATTGGAAAACTTCATTTTGGGAGATAGGTACTTTTGCTCATAATGACTGTTAATCGTGGAAATATGTAATGAACTATATGAAATGCATTATAAATAACCCTTGAAAGTATTTTCTTACTTTCCTTTTGTAGAACACAATACTATGAAACTAGAAAAGTCTGTTTCTCGATCTAAACCAGGTACTTTTTGTAAACAATTTGGAACTGACTTTGGATGATTCCTGTAAAATAAATGTGTTCAGGACAAGCATGAAGTACTTCATTATCATATGATACTTTATATGCATTATGTTTGATCCATTATAATGGCCTTATATTGTCAAAATGACTTTGTAATAAAGCCTTGAAAACCAATGTTGATAGTAACCTTGACATCCTTTGGGAAGGCAAAAGCTCAGATTGTCATATACTTAATATTATGCTTTAGAAAACTGAGTTATATAACTAGAACATTCGGGGGAATAGTTTTGACATTGGGACAGCTCTGGAAAATATGAGTTCCAGATTTTATTCTTTATCCTTTGAGAGCAAAATTTACTCAGAATCCTCATATGGAAAGCCATAGATGACTAGAGAGTTTAGGTAATTATTTCTTCCATTCTTTTTTATGTCTTTTAAAGAAGGATAGATGCATTCCACTAGGCTCAGATGAGAAAAACCGAATAAGAATTTCAAGTAATAAGTGCTTTAGAATGAATTTATCTTCTACAACATAAGCCAAATAGGATTTAAAGCTTTTGCTAATCATTATTTCTCTGTTCCTAGAGAGCATTTCTCATTGGGTCAGGATGATCTATACAACATCTAATTAACATTTTTGAGCAACAGATTAAAATAGACTTCTTCCTAGCACCAGATAGGGCAAAAAAAAAAAAAAAAGATTGACTTCTCTGCTTTCGTGTGTGTGTGTGTGTGTGTGTGTGTGTGTGTGTGTGAATTTTTTTAATGGATTTGAAGAATTCATAATATTGTGAAGATTCCTACTTTTAAAAAATTAACTTCAAAAATTAGTGGGAAGAAGATACTGCTGGAGTTGGGAGCAGAGATGAAGAAAATTATGTGGATGGGCAGACAGACATAGTATTATAATCCTGAAACCTTGGCTTTTTGTCTTGTGATATGCTCCATGTTTTGAGAGGCCTCTAATGTGTACTGGACTCTGTGTACTGGACTTTGGGTTCCCCCATCTTCTTATATCCTTTTTAATACAGATAGTTTGTAATTGGCATTATGGCACAGAAAGCCCAATTGATGAGATCCCAAATGTATTTAGGTATCAGTACAAGCCAATAGAACTGAGCCAAGTAAGTCAGAGCTCCTGCTTTAAGCTACTAATTCTTGTGATATGACTCCATGAAAAGTCTTCTTACATTGCAATAAAATATGAAACATTTAGGTGCAGTGAAGGGTGCACTTCTTAATGGGTTTCCATGCCTTGTCAATCCAAAATTTAAAAGTTAGAAGGAACCAGATCAACAAACTTGTCTAATTTATACATAAAACATTCTCTTTTACATCCATTCTAACATTTAAATCTTTCCTGTTCTATTAGCTGTTTCCCAGATAACCTTTCTGGGCTCTCTTCTTATAGAGCTGAATTCAGCAAATCTAATTGTGTACACAGCAGAAACACTTGAAACACTAAAGTTCTTCCTAGTATCATTGCAACTTTTATTTTGTTTGTTTCTGACAAATCTCTGTGAAAATGTCAGGCAATCTTATCATGGAAAGCAAAGCAAGTACAGCAACAGGAAGCAACCTACATACCACCTCTCTCCAATGCTCCCAACTTTGGGAACATACAGAAACATTTATTTTCAAATCCACAACAAACAAGAATAAGCATGTGGGCAATGCTCAGAAAGTATTGACAGGTCTCTAAGTATTAGTGACTTGGTAGTTTTGAGTAAAAAAATAAATAAACAGAAAATGATGGCTAGCTAGCCTCTACAGTCAGACTATAGCATAAAAGCAATCAATGGAGAGTTGTGCAGATATAGAGAGATAGATAGATAGATAGATAGATAGATAGATATACAGATAAATAGAAATAGAGATAGAGATATAAAATACAATTGGAAGAGAAAGTGAATGGGAAGGTTATTTTGGGCTATTTTGGGAGATTGGGGATGATTACCTCATTTTTCAAAGAAAATAAAATAACATCTATGAAAATATATTGCTATATTTCTTCCTTATGCTGATATGTTTGGAATTTCTATCTTTGTCAACATGTTTTATTCATACAGAGGAAAAAATTATCAAGCAAGTAAAAACTGCTACCATTGACAAAACAGGTAAAGCACTGTATTTGTAATTTTGCTTTTTGACAAAAAATTAGTTTCACAATATAGGATTTCAGATTTTTCTCCATTGGTAACACCAAAAAAAAAAATGTTGGCATATTTTTAGAAAATTCCTAAATCATTAGAAAGTGACTAGTTAACATAATTAATCAAGTATATGATTAAAATTGGATAATCTAATGTAATTTTTTTTCTGAAGCTGGGTTTTGCTGAAACAGGGAAATACTGGTGAGGAAATACCCTCTAGTGCTATAATCAGCATCTACTCTCCAATTTATGGAATCAGAGTTTTCTGGCCCACTGAGAGGTTAAAACATTTGCCAAATTCAACCAATATACATTAGAGGCTCTCAAAAATAGTTTCTTAAACTCATTTTAGGATTGGCCAACAATAGCTCCCTGACCAACTCTGATTTGGTCACTTTTTAGATTCAGTTAGAATATCAGATATCAGAGAGAATGTAATTAGCAATTGCCAGAAATCCTGAGGATCTTACCCTCCCAGATTTTTTTTGCTAGATAAAAGAGGCCATTCTTTGCTTCATTTCTCATCTAGTCTTAATCCCAGATTAGGTGTTATCTTAATCAAACTGATACCTGTTAAAGACCTTAGTTTAGAAAGGGTAGGGTTTCCCATTACATCCAGAACCATCTCTAAGTCATCCTGATCTATATCTTGCCATTTGCTCCAAATGGCTCCTGATGAGAAAGTGAGTCTCATGACTTTGTACAGTGCTCCTTACCTTAAATCCAATTCCCTTGTATGCCATGGCATCACCTCCCTAATATCATGGTCCTTTTGGAGAGCCAAGGACAAATAATAACAATATAACAGCAACAGTTATATATATATATGTATATATATATATATATATATATAAAGAGAGAGAGAGAATTATATATAGTTATATCTGTGTATCTATTTATATATATCTATATCTATATCTATATAGATATAGATATAGATATAGATTAGGTGTAAATAATGGGAAGCTATCCATTAAAAAACTTCATAATAATTAAGGCCAATAGCAATCTAGTATAGATTGATAGTTATAGGAATAAGAATTTCACTATTTGACAAAAATTTCTGGGAAAATTAGAAAATAATATGTCAGAAACTCAGCATAAACCTGCATCTCCTATCACATACCAAGGTCAAAATGCATACATGATTTGGCCATACAGGGTGATAACATAAATAAATTAGGAAAACAAGGGATAATTTACCTATCAGATCTTTGGAGAAGGGAGTAATTTCTGACCAAAGAAGAACTAAAGAACATAATAAAAGGCAAAATGGGCAACTTTGTTTACATTAAATTAAAAAAGATTTTGCACAAACAAAAACAAAAGAAAGTAGAATAAAATCATTATTTCTGATAAAGATATCATTTCTAGGGCTGCTAGGTGGCACAATGAATAGAGCACCAGCCCTGAAGTCAGGAGGACCTGAAGGTTCAAATCTGGCATCAGACACTTAACACTTTCTAGCTGTGTGACCCTAGGCAAGCCACTTAACCCCAATTGCCTCAGAAAAAAAAGCTATCATTTCTAAAAATATATAAATAACTATCAAATTTATAAGAATATAAGTCTTTCCTCAATTGATAAATGGTCAAAAGATATGAACAAACAATTTTCAGATGAAGAAATTAAAGCCATCTAGTCATACAAAGAAATGCTCTAACTCATTATTGACTAAAGAAATGAAAATTATAAACATTCTGAGGTACCATCTCACACCTCTCAGATTGGTTAAAATGACAGGAAAAGATAATGATAAATTTTGGAGGAAATGTGGATAAGCTGGAACACTAATGATTGTTGGTAGAGTTATGAAATGATTCAACCATTCTGGAAAGTAATCTGGAGCTATACCCAAAGGGCTATCAAACTGTGCATTCCCTTTGACCTAACAGTGCCACTACTGGGTCTTGATCATCAAAAAATCATGAAGGAAAAAGGACCCACATGTGCAAAAATGTTTGTAGCAGCTCTTTTTATGATAACAAAGAATTGAAAAATGACATGTCCATCAATTAGGGAATGGCTGAACAAGTTGTGATATATGAAGATAATGAAATATTATTGTTCTATAAAAATGTTGAACAAGATGATTTTAGAAAGGCCTGGAAAGATTTACATGAACTGATGCTGAGTGAAACAAGCAGAACCTGGAATTCATTGTATACAATAACAGCAAGAATGTGTGATGATCAACTATGAACGACCTGGTTCTTCTCAGTAATTCAGTGATCCAAAGCAAACTTTGGACAGAAAATGCCATCTGCATCCAGAAAATGAACGTTAGAGATTGGATGTAATTCTTAACTTCTTCGTTGACTGATTTTACTATTAAGATAAAAATAAAGAAGTCCCAAAAATGTAAAATCCTGAAATTATCTGCCTTTTCAAGAGTATAATCAGAAATGAATTCCTTTCATGGGAGCACTAAATAGAGGTCTGTGATAGCATAACAATCTGTCTTAAGTAAACTTAGTACAGTATATAAATTTCAAATAAAATGATTCTATACTTTCTTATTTCGAGGAGTGGAGAAACATGATATTTTTTATATTTCTGGTTATCTCTATACCACCTGAAAATCATAACATCAAAGATCTGATGCTGAAAAGGAAGTCATGGGGTCCAAATTCCTCATTTTATAGAGGTCAAGTAAAATTGCCTTTTCCAGTGTCATACATGTACTAAGTCTAAGAGGTGAGATTTGATCCTCAGACTTTTGATTTCTTAAGCAGTGCTCGGCACAGTGAGTGGGAATGAATGGAACAATTGTTCAATGATTAGCTAAATCTAGCACATGCAGGATGATTAGGTAACTCATACACACCCAGAATAATTGTAAGCAAACTAGCTATCCGGTTCTTCCATGAAACAATTAAAACAGAGGTATAACCCCTTTCTTTCTGATATTTCTAGGGCCATACTCAGGCTCTATTATAGAGTCCCTGGAAAGAAATAGTAGGATAACCATTCAATTTTATTCATCTATTTTTCCTCTCATTGATTCAGATGATCAAGAGTTAAATGTAGCTTCTTTGAAGAAAATAAGATACCTGTCAGGAGGAATAAAATGATTATTCATGGAAATTGTTATTTCAGGAGAAAGAGAAAGAAAAATGTTATTAGGTAATTTGAGCATAATCTCACAGGATCATTGTTCTCTCTATCCAGTGCCTCAGCCAATAGTTTTACTAAATGGCATACTAATTTGTACCTAATGCCTGTAGGTGTTAAGGTACCTCCCTAAGTACCTAATGTGATAATATGGATTTGGGGAAGAAACTGGTTCATTGTCTTTCTATCCTGAATCTATAGATTGTCTTAATTATGCATGTACTCTTACCTTATCTGTCAGTTTCCCAGAAAGCACTATGATTGATGAATATAATGATAATGAAAAGATTTAGCCTTCAGAGATTTAGGTTAATTACACTAAGGGGAAAATCTAAAATTAAAAATGTCAAATTCTGACATGTTTCGTTTTTTTAATTCTTCATTGTACTACGTGGTTTTCCTTCAGTCTCCATAGTCAAGTCCAAATCAACAAATATGTACTTTGATGAGACTAAAAACCATGAAGTATTCTGCTTGTCTATTTTAGCTTTATTAATTCTAAACTGACTTATTTAGTTTTAGTTTTTGGTTTTCAGTTTGGTGTAATAATATTGTCATTTTTTAAAAATAATTTCTGATCTGTCACTTCTAATTAACAGTTCTATTCTCATTTACATAAGCAACTTCAGGAAGCTCATGTATCACAGTTAGTAATATACAAAATGAACAATGAAAGATTAGTTTATGAATCTTTCATTGACAAAAAATTAGGCTTATCTAAGTCTATGTTACAAGTTATCTATGAATCCAATCCAATTCAATCCTATTAGAATTTATTAAGTACCATTATGAAGAGGAATATAATATAAATTATTCAAATTAAAAGCAAGAGCTAGTTCTCAAATAAATCTTTACCAAAATTCTACTTTTTAAAATATCCATATTTTGTCAACTTTTAAAATTTCATGATTTAAAAAATCTAAATCATAATTATATGGTTGAATAATCAATCTGTTTTGATTGTGGGTACATATGACTAATTACCACCATTAGCCATCATCCTAATCAAACTCTATATTACAGATGAGAGTACTGATGTTTAGGATAGAGAAGAGATCATACTAAATGTACAAAACTACTGTCAAAGTAGGGACTAGAAGACAGTTCTCTTGTAATCTAGTTACTTATTCTAGTATTCCAGAATGCCTACACAAGACATTGATATTATGTTTACATTTACATAGCAATGCAAATGCAGAAGGCTGAGGATTTATGGTTTGTTTGTTATGTTTATCTACTCTGTCCTTTCTCTTTTTGCTTGATTTATTTTGGTTACATTATTTCAAACCATGGTAGCTTCTTTCTATATGATTCCTGGAGTATTAAATAGAATAATAAATATTAATCATTTATTGGCATACAACACCATGACAGAATACTAAGGGAGATACAAATTATCATATATTCTCCCAGCTTCACAGTTTTCAGACAGGTTGGAGAGATAGTTAGTTGTGGTGTTCTCTTCTTTTTTATAATATAAAATGGTACTCTCTGGGCAGGTTTCTTGGGGAGGTTTTCTGGAGGCAGCCTTAGTTTCGATTCAAAGTAATAATCACCTCAAACACAGCCAGCTGATAAAATCCAAACGTTTATTTTCTCCTTGTCTCTTTCCTTGGGCCCCATTAGCTTTCTTAGAGGCCTATTTCTCTCCTTGGTTCCAAGAGCTCTTGAAGCTTGTCCTTTGTCGCCTCCAGCTCATCAGAATCTTGGTTTTGAATCTTCACAACCATCACCTCCACTCACTCCTGGCTCTCAATCTCCCAGAGTGCTCTTTGGCCCTAACAGCTTCTTGCTTATATGCTGTACACTGAGTATACACCAATCATTATATCACTGGGAAACTATTATTTGTCGTAGGATTAAATCAATTCTAAACTAGATTTAAACATTGCCTCCTCAATTCCACTTAGTATTTTGTTTCAAGTTCTGGCCCATAATATCTGCTTATAGGATTAGATCGATCATACTGAACCATGCTGAATTAGATAATTATTGTCTCTATCAATTCTAATGACTTAACATTTTGCAAGGATTCCAACAGTTAGTGACCAAATTGATAATAATCCCAACCTAAAAAGAATTGTAGAGTGATCAGATTATAAAACCTGATTTCAGGAGACTTGCCTCTGATCCCAGGGAAGTCATTTTTTAGTATTATGACCTTAATTTTTCTTTGTTGAGCCTCAATTGTCTCAGTTGTAAAATAAGGGAGTTTATTGGGTGGCTACTAAAGTATTTTCCAACTCTAGGAGGATAATATTCTACATTATTTGGCTCACCATGAAGTTAAAATGCTATCTATCTTTCTATTTTACAAGAGAAATTTACTATAAACTTTATTTTTTTAAAAATATTCTTATTGGCAAAGATTTTGTTCTTTTGATTGCCTAAAATATACTATGTTTTTATAGTGATTTTTATTAGTGAATTGAATAAAAAATGAATATTTATAATAAGGATATTCATAATGTGCTTCAGAAGGACAAGTTAATTTGTTGAATAGCAAATGAATAATTTGAAGTCCTATGTGAGTTCTCATCAATTGATTGTGCATGGTATTTTTTTAATGGTGGGAGGGCAGGGAGATAAAGTGTGAAGAATAAGTGCCCTTTATTTGAATCTCTCTTAGTGCCTTCATTAACTATCCATTCCCAAAATCTCATATACTATAACCTCAAAAAAAATTTAGGGCATTTCTCCAAGACATGTATTTAATTAGTCCATAAATCAGCACTTTATCAATTATCATTCACATACCACACATTTCTGTTGTATGAACTATTACATGAGCATGGAATATGTTTTATTACACTACTTTTCTCATTACATTCATTTACATTGAAGTAGGTTGCAAACCTTGAACCACTAAAATTCTCTGCTATTGAAGACCTTATATTATGCATATCTTCTACATACACTGAAATGTACTAATTTCCAGTAATATTATTATAACTGTTTAATCAGTACATTTGGTTACTGGATCTTTCTTTAGGATACCTGTGTGCTTACATAACAGGAAATTAAAGCTAATTTTTCCAAGCTAGAAGCCTTTTCTTTTCAAGCACTTGACTTACAAAAGATTCATATCTAAAAATAAATCCTACCAGTTCTGCTCATGGGAATCATTAGATTGAGCTATTAGGAAATATGTTGACTAAGGAACAGGGGGAAAGAAAAAGATAAAAAAGAGTAGATCCCCAAGGACAAAAATCCAGGTAGGAAGGACTGCATCCTTCTTTAAAATATCCTTTCCTATCCTTTCTGAATTTTATCATTTCCCTTTGTGATAATCATTGCTCTGAATTTTATCAGAAACAGATTAAACATTTGTTTATTAAATATTAAACATCTCTTGGATGTATTTCTAAAAAAAGGACTGTTACATATTATCATGATTTAGATTCCACTGGTTTCTAGATTAAGGATTGTAATTTGGGATCTATGAACCTAACAGGTGATATCTAGGACATAAATAGGGGAAAATTGTCTTTTTTCACTAACTTCTAACTGAAGCTAAGCATTTCTTTCAATTATGAATGTAGAGAGCTAGCCATTTTTCTGAGAAGTCCATAGACTTCACCAGGCTACTAAAGGGTTTTGTGGCACTCTGGCCAACAGCCTCAATGGCCCAAAGAGAAATAGGAAATGTTCTCAACTTTTGTTCCATTACTGTTTGCTCTCTGACTACCAGAACCAGAACTTCAGCTAGGACTACCAGTAACATATAATGGAGCTACTCTATGAGTTAGGTTTTGTAAACTTCCCTTCTTAAAGGGCTAATTATCATTTAAAACACTATTTCTATAGGAAAAAAAAAACTAAGAGTAGCTGATTTACAAATGAAATTTTAAAGTACAACATCTCTGTAAATTAGAAACTGCCAGTAAAATATATGTAATAACCATGTACAAGAAGTGCTTATTTTAAAAAGTGAAAACTGATCCAAAAGTCTGAAGTATTTATCAGGAAAATGCTAGCCAACTCAAGAGAAAGAACTGATGAAGTCTGAATGAAGATCAAACCTACTTTTTCTTACTTTATTTTTCATCTGTGTTTTATTTCACAACATTACTAATGTGGAAATATGTTTTGTTTGACTACAATTATATAACCTTTTTCAAAATGCTAGCAAGAGAATTTTAAACTTAATTTAAAAAAATGTTTTAGAAGTATTTCTTTGTGTCATTGAGAAAAAATAAAACATTAAATCATAGAGTTATTGAGAAATTTTTTTTCTTATTTTCTTTCTAGAACAAACTGAACATCAAATAAAAGAAATCCCAACTGCTAAAGCAGGTATTAACTTTGAATTGTATTTAATACCTTTATTGGAATGTGAGTACACATTCTCAAGCATATACATTTGTACATACATACATACAAACATTTATACACATAAACACACATACACACACATGCACATACCAAATGTACGTATATGTCCTAGAACTACTATGGAAGAAGCTGAGTCCTTATCTTGTGGGCTTCTTAAAGAATCATACTATTCAGCTCTTGACAGATTTCCTCTTTCCCTAATACTTCACCATTTTTTCCGTAGGGAACATCTGAATTTGACTTATTTTTGTTTATTCCCTAAGGTTATATACTTTACAAATAAATAATACTAGCAAGGCATAAAACATTGAACATTTATGAATATGTTATGGGGAAAATATTTCATCTCTGAGTTCACAGGGTAGGTAACTTGCCAAATATATACTTATCACAATGCAAAAATCATGGAGGAAAAAACCTAAATTATTGTTGTGTTCAAGCAGGTTCTGGTCTCAAGGATTAGGATTTTAATTAGAATTTAATATTTTTTAAAAAGATGTATAGTGTACATCAGAGTAACAGAGAAAAAATTATTTAAATGTAATCTTGTACATTCCTCTTAAATAGGTCTATCTTCCCACACTTCCTTGAATGTCATAAAATTTGAATAATCTTAATTAACCAGAATCAATCTCATATATCCTCCAAGGAAACAAATTTCATTAAACAAATTCTACTAGTAAACTAAATCAGACTACAGATTAAACTATATTTATAAGATTCACAAATAGACTGATTAGGTGGAAAATTTACAAGTCATCAGGGAATCAGGAACAGTTGAGATTCTTTCTCTAGCTTCTTCTCTAAGAAATGTTTAAAGCTCTTAAGTAAATTTTCACATTGAATGTTTTTGGTCACATCACAAGTTTTTGTCAGATAAAGTTAATATTAACCAAATTGTAGGGAAAATGGCCTTGATTTCCAAATAATAAAAGGGAAATTTTAAAAAATTGTAAAACAGGTAACAGGTAAAGTGGTGGGGTTTTTCTCAAAATGTTAAGAGCTTTGCCATCCTAAAGTGTTAAAGGAATGTTTGCTATGATTATTATTTAGACCATAAGCACAGTTGCAAAACATACTCAAACCTCAACTGATAGCTAATCCTAGATAGAAAACTCACTTTAAAAGGCAATATATTTCTTTATATGGAGAAATGTATAGTTGCTCCTAACTCGTATGAGAGGGTTGAAATTATTTTCATTCAGGAAGAGAACTTAAAGTTGTTAAGGAATGGTACACCTTCTTGAATGATCCTAATTGTTTCCTATTTTCCCCACTAGAACATGACTTCCTCCTATATATGGATTTCCAGTTTTTCAAAAATAAAAATATAACAAAATATATTTGCCTTCAATTAATAATTATAATGGTTGTTATGTTGTGCTTTCCAATCATTCCAATGCATTTCCGTTCATAACAACCATGAGTGATAGGTGCCATTATTATTCTCATTTTACAGATGAGAATGCAAAAGTAGACAGAAGTTAAGGATAACATAATTAATAATTCTCTGAGGCAGTAACTGAACTCAAGACCAAACTTTGTATTGTGCCCCCTAAGCTTCATCTGCATTTAAAACTATTTAGCTATATAAAAAGTTATTTTAAAATATAATTGTCAACAAAACAGTTATTTCATGAAAGTGTATTGTTTCAGAAGCCCTTTGCTTTGTAATTGTCTTCTAGGTAATAAGATGCTAGGTTGTGGAGAATTTAAGCAAATAATTTGAAATGGAATACTCTGAAAATCTCATCAAAATCTTATTGTTAATCTCAATTTTGTAAAATTCCTTACCAGATTTAATTGCTAAAAATTCAAAATTTATCATTATACATCTAACCAAAATTCCTCTCTCTGTCAGATGATAAAAGTAAACAGTTTTTATTCATATCCCTGAATAGAAAAAGCTCTATTAAAGAACCCTTTTGAAAAGTTCTGAAAAGACCACAGGTTCCTATTTGCTGAAACATTGGGAATTAGGAAAAGGGAGAGGGAAAGTGTTGCTTGGTATGCTTTTATACTAAGGAACATAAGTGTCAGTCTGAGTCCGAGAACAGACTTTCAAAAACCTGGAGAGTAAGGGATCTCATTAAGATTCTCTAGTTATTTCATTCCAACTTACTACCTACCTCAGTAAAATTCTTTAGGGGAAAATTACATGGAAGGAAGTCAAAATATATAGCCTGCAATTCAGTCCCACATATATTTAGTCTCATTTCTATCTTCCCTAAAAATTTCAGGAAAAGGAAATATAAAGTCAGGCCTCTCATCCATTGCTAGAATATTAGATCATTCTTTTTTAAAAATATTTTTGTTTCATCTATGTTCTAAATAAACTTAATACTCTTTACCCAAAACTCAAAAACCCAAATATTTTATTTTCTAAGTTAAAGCCTACATTAGGAGAAGCTAAAGGGTTAATTTTTTAATCTATATTATGACATCCTAGGCATTAACATACAGATTACCAGAGGGAGCTATGTGACCAAACAATTAGAATGTTTGAACAGGAATCCAGAAGGCCTGAGTTAGAATTTTGCCTCAGATACTTGCCAGTTGTATAGTCCTGGGGAAAATATTTAAACTTTGCCTCAGTTTCTATCTCTGTTAAGTGGGCTTAAAAATAGTACCTACCCCCTTGGTTAGTTGTGAAGCTTAAGTGAGATAACTTACATAAAGCATTTTGTAAGTCTTAAAAATTACATACATGCTATTAAACAGATACTCCCTCTGATGCTAATGTAACACAAGGATTAATTTTTTATAAATATTCTGATAGCATTACCCATAGAAATAAATTAAATAAACTGTAAAGCTCAATGGAGAAGATTTGGAATAATTTTTATTGGTTTGAGTTTTTTAATAGCATTGCAATGCTTTAAAAAGAAAAGTAAAGATAATTTATTAAAGTTATTAATATATTTAGAATATTTATTCATTCTACTGTATATTTCTTAAGCATATGTTAGATGTTATATCCTAATGGAGATGTTATATCCTAAAATTTAGAAAACTCATATTCCATGTCATTAGTAATAATAGTAACACTTTCAGGTTTGTAAAGTGTTTTGCATACATTATTTCATCTCATTTCCAAAACCTGTATTTAAAATAAGATTCAGGAAAGACAAATAAATGACTTGCTCAGTGTGACATAGCTAGTAAATGTCTGAGTAAGGTTTTGAACTCATTTTGTCCTTGTTCTCAGTATAACATTCTACCCATTACTCTACATCACCTCAATAGAACAAAAATAGAGATAAGATAATGGATGTTCCTTAATTCTAAAAACACTTATTACCTACATAGTAAGAGTTTGGAGTAAATTATAATTATGCAAATATTTCTTGAATTCTCATTCTACTACATACTCTCTTCCAGATGAAATAGGACCTTAAAGTCAAATATACAGTATTTACTTCAGGCAGAATATGGAAAATTAGGCAATAGAGTCATCTCAAGCTCTGTAGGAAGGAAAAAAAAACTCTTATAGGGTAAAGAAGCTATCTTTCCAAAGTGGGGGGGAAAACTCAGGGGAAAATGCAGCATATGGTTTGTCTCCTCTTAGCTTTGCCTCAGGAAACATCATGAAGACTGCTTCAGCCTTTAAAGTGAGATTTCACATTCCTGCTACCAGAACCCTCAGATTTCTGCCTAGAGTTCTTTGTATAGGGATATCATTATAAGTAGTCTCATCCACCTAGTCCATTTTCTGTCTTCTCCATTAATTACAGTCTGATTGGATCTTCTTTTAGCTTTCCAATCCTGTTCCAAAGTTACATGATAAGCATACCAAAGTGCACTATATAGCTTTAAGACAAAGGGGTATGTGAAGTCCAACAAGGTAAACCAAGCAAAGCTTTGTGCAAGAGATAGCATTTGAGATGACTTTTAAGACAGCTTTAAGTATGTAACAAAATGAGTAGTCTAGTACTAAAAGTTAGGAAGACTTGAGTTCAAAAATCTCTATCACTATCTAGCTTTGGGGCCCTGAGTGAGTCACTTTAATTTGCTTAGCCTCAATTTCCACATCTCATAAATGGGGATAAAAGTTTCTATAGGGCAATTGTGAGACTAATTTGAGATAATTTGTGAAAAGTACATTAGAGTGAATTTAAATAAAGAACTGCAATTCAAAGAAGTAAAACTTCAGTGCAAGAAAATTATACATTTTATCAGTTAAATTAAACTCTTATATTGCATTTATTTTTTAATTATTCAGCACGAATAATAACATTGTCAAAAAGATTCATTTTTGGCTAACATAATGGCTTATACACATATAGCACTTCAGTTCAACATTAACAAGTGTCTGAAGCATGATCAGACCCAGATCTTCCTGATTCCAGCTCACGTTCTCTCTTCATTGTATTCAGCTAACTCTAAATTGGTAAGAGAGAAAAATCCTCATGTTTTAATAATGGAATATTGGGGAAATTTGGCATGGTTGAAAAACAATACTCTAGGTATAAACAACCATATCAGGACTAGTTTGGGAAGTAAATTTGTACTACATGAATATCAGAACTAGGTGATGAAGTTAATAGAGTGGTGAGCCCTGGCTGGAGTCAGGAAGACTCATCTTCCTGAGTTCAAACCTGGCCTCAAAGATTTATTATGTATATGATCCTGGGCAAGTCATCTAATTCTGTTTGCTTCTATTTCCTCATCTGTAAAATGAGCTGAACAAGAAAAGGGCAAACCACTATAGAATCTGCCAAGAAAACCCCAAATGGAGTCATGAAGTCACTCATTATTGAAAGTGATTGAACAACAAAGAATATCAAAATATATATCTTGGGGTTCCAAGAATTCGATGTGGTTATGTAGATAAGTCCCAGATGATCAAGCCAATCACATATTTTAGTTACATATAGTTGAGCTGCACTTTAATAATCTTTGATTGACTTAAGTTATAATTTTTTTCTTCAAAATACATGCTAAGTTATTGCTTTACCCACAATTGGATTTCCAACTTTTCCATTTGTCTTGATTTCATTCATGAATATTAATGAACATTACTAGCTTACTGTGTGATATCCTTCTTTGGTTGCTATCATTGAAATTTTAAGTCTAGCTGAAATGTTTTGTAACATTCTTGTCACGTCCTTGTTCTTTTTTTTTTCAACATTCCTGTTTCTAAATAAGTGGTTGCAGGTAAATGTCTATTTTTTTAAAAGATATAGGAAGGGAAAAATTAAGATTAATAAATAGTTATGCCTTTTAAAAATAAGAAATATTTGATTATATAAATGATTTATTTCATATATTTTATATCTACAGATATGACCTCCAGGTATTATAAGCTGGTCAGATGATAACTCATTACAATTATCATAGTGATTTTGGTTTTTGGTCATCTGCTCTATGTAAAATATATATTAATGATTTTGTGAACCTTTGTGATTCAAATGGGATCAATAAAGAATTGGAAACAATTGAAAACAAATGAAAAACAGCAATAAAATATATTTTGTTGTGTTTAGTGATGGCAGGTTGGATATAAGACCACAAGAAAACATAAAATAGTCAACTTAGATTTTGGCAGTTGTATTAAAGGAATTGTGATGTTTCCTTTCCTCATCCCATTAACTCTCTGCTTCCCCCATTACAAAAAATGAACAGTGCCCAAGGAAGGAAAAACCTCATTCTTGTTCCTATTTCTTTTCTCTTTCTAAACTGGGATTATAATATTTATAAGGAGATAATCATTTTCACCACACAGAAAAACATATATTTTAAAATTTAATATGTAGAAAAATTCACCTTGGGGAAGATCAGATTATCTCAAGAACAATAGGACATTTAAAAAGATACATCAGAGTTACCTTAACTTTTCTAAGTACTCTTGAGAAAATTACTTAGAAATGCTATCTGCTAAACTGAAATTCTCAGAATTTTCTCTATTGACTTTGATGAGGATGGCTAGAAAAGTTGGCTGGGTCATTTTAAACTAAATCCCTAAAATCTCATCTAGCTCATATGGTATCTCCCTCATAGCTAAAACTTTTAGAAAATTTCTATCCATGTATCTTAAGTGTGTCTGATCTTCAAGTAAAAAAAAAAAAAATAGTAAGTTTAACCACATATCTTTTTATATTTTGTAGACAAGAAAAAAATAGAAAAACCTGAAAAGGAAAGCAAAGGTAAGGATTGCATATCTTAAATATGTGTGTATGTCATATTATCTGCCGGTGAAAATGTAGTGATAATAATAGTCTGAAACCATTCATTATATCATTTTAAAATATTTATTTAAAATATGAACAATGACTTTGCAGGATAATGATTGCAACTACTGACATTTGCATAACCCTTTATATACATTAATAATCTATTTGAACTCACTAAAAAACCTATAAGGCATTCATTACAGTTATTTTATCTATATTTTATAAATGTGGAGACTGAAAGTCAAAAAGTTCATACAGCTAGTTCAAGTGTCAGAGATGAGATTCCAACCCTAACCTTCCTGATTCAAGACCAAGACTCTCTTCCCTGTGGAGATGGCAAATGTCAACTGTGGAAGAGAGCAACAGAGGTCAGAGATTTATATTATCTCATCATCCCTAAATTGTCATGAAAGATATGAATTCCCTTTTACCTGAGTCCACATACTGTATTGGAAAGATCACTGGCTTTGCAGTCAGAAGACCTTGGATAGGGTCCTTTTTGAAGCATCCTCAATAGAACATTGAGAGCTTTACCAGACATCAAAAACCATCAAGATTATCCACTGCATTCTGAACGATCATCAGTCATCTTGATTTTTTTCTTGCCACTGGACTCTAGTGATTCTGAAAGAGAGACTGAGGTTGACAATCTACTGTACTCTGCCTCATTTAAATATAATTCACGGAAGAATCAAGTCATTAACCATTACCTCTTTATTTTTGTTGCTCTATGTTCATTTCATAATGATTTTCTGTCTGGTGGTGGAGGAAATCTGGAGAGGCTAGAAATATCTGACCTACTCCACCAATATTGACATTTTCTACATTCCAGAATTGTTATATGGGTTGTCCCAAAAATCTTACTATAGTTTAAGTTATCAAAGCTTAAAACTTCACTAATATTTTGGGACATCCTGCATAGATCAAATTAATTCACATATGAGAATTCTGTAATTGGAAAACATTACAAAAGCCATGAGGGAATTCCCTGAGGAAATAGGAGTTAAAATTTTAGCTTTGGAAACTTTAATTCCAATATTTACAGGCTAAATAAAAATGTCACTTCTACTCTAAATGTTATTATTTTGTTTCTATAGAAAAAATAGCTCCAAAGAAGCAACTGAAAGACCATAAAGGTAATAATATAGGGATCAGAGAGTTTCACAGGAACTCAATAGCAACTAATTACATTCTATGTCAGAAAAAATGACACTGCATTTAATTATGTTGTCATGTGTTTATCCAATTAAAAAATAAGCATGATATAAAAATACATAAAATCTGAATATACAAAAGTGCCCTATTAATTTAAAGTTTAAATAGTTGTATCAGTAGTATTGCTAGATCCATAGGCGTAAAAACTAAAATCAGAGTTTTAGAATGGATCTCAATGGTCCTTTTTAGGTTTGATGGTCTTTTTTTCCAAACCTTTGAAAAATACCACTAAGCAATGTCTACATGTTGGTTTGTTGTTGTTGTTCAGACATTTCAATCATATCCAATTCCTTGTGACCCCTTTTAAAGGATTTTCTTGATACTACAGAAGTTTGCCATTTCCTTCTGCAGATCACTTTAAAAATGAAGAAACTGAGGTAAACAGGGTTAAGTAACTTTTTCAGGGTCACACAATTAGTAAAGTATCTGAGGATAGATTTGAATTTATCAAGATAATTCTTCCTTATTGTAAGCCCAGTGCTCTATCCACTGTGCTACATACCTGCGGCATTTGCCTGTTAATTCTTTGTGAGAACAATAGCTGGGGCCTGTGAATGTTTAAATGAGGAAGTTTTATCTTAATTTGTATGTAAGGAAACTGAGGCAAGTAATTTAAACTAATATCACAGATAACAATGGTAGAGCCAGGAATAAACCTAGATCTTGTGGTTTAGTGGGTGGAATAGAATTGGATTAAGAGACCTTTATTCCAAGTATCAGCTCCATCACACATTGTCAGTGACCCTGAAAAACTCACATCTTTGAGCATCAGGTTATTTAAATATAAAATGAAGCAGTTATACTATTTGATAACTAAGATATTATCAATTCCTATCAGTATTGATATTTTCTCTGATATCTTGGAAATTTGAATTATGAAACAAGGTCTACTGAGTGATTTAAGTTTTGCCTTAAATATTCATTTGTCTTAAATCTCAGTTTCTCTTTATGCAAAGCAAAGGTAATAATGTCTATAGTATCTATCAGGATTTTTGAGACTCAAATGAGATAATGCATATGATACATAATGAACTTCTTAACGTCTCTATAAATATCAGCAATTTGCATAATCATCATGCATATTATTAAAATATGCTGAACATTAAAATTATATTGAATGCTGGTTAGTTTTCTTAATCGATTCAGATGATACTTCAAGATTTTTAGGACTACAGGGTTCATTGTTATTCATCTTAACAACTATTCTACCTGTATCAGAGATATAGGATATTGAGATCAATCTGTACAGAACCTAACACATACTTTAGCACTCACATTGTTGAATGCATTTCTACTATCAACTTTTTCTTTCTCCTCAAAATGAATTTCATGGGGAGAAAAGAAATTTGGGGTTAGAGGCTTATCCTCAACTTAACCTTTTACCTGTTCTAAAGCAAATATGGTCTGTCAATATGTTGTATTTATTAGTAGTTCCAGAATGTTTAACCCAAAGTTACAAGTTTTTCAGTCATCCAAGAAAGATAAGGATTAATTAAACTCTATTCACTAAATGAGAGAAGTAGACACAGATATTTTAGAAAAATTTTCAGGAAATAAGTGAAGAAGCTTTCTTATTTCTAACCTGAAAATTAAATTATTTGAACAATTTCCAATCCCCAAACATTGCAGTTAATTAAGGTTCTTTGCAACTATGTTTACATTAACAATGTGACAGCTATTGCTTAAATTGATGCCATTATAAACATTCCTTTCAATCACTTTTGTTTTCTTTAGAAGTATGAGGTGTGAAATATTGTCAGACAAATTTACTTTTATAAGGAACTTTTGTTTCAAATGTCTATTGTAGGAGTGAGCTAAGCCAAAATTATAATCAAAAGCAAAGTTATTTTAAAAATTCACACATTTGATTAGCATATTTTTCCTATAGACACAACAGGAAAAGAAAATCTTCTGTCTCACAATGTGACAAGAGGTAATCAATCTTGAGTTTGTAAAATATTTGATCAATACTTTGCTGCGGAGAGGCTGAATTTTGTGTACTCTCTATATATTTATACATGAAAACATTCAGTATCTTCAGATGATAGGTCAAGCTGCTATACATTTTTTTAAAGCAACAGAAATTATTCCTTCAATGACATTTTGTGAGTAATTGTAATCTCATAGAAGAACAACAAAATCATCTGACAAAGTCAACAGATTACTAATGATCATAATTAAAACAAAAAACCTGAAAATGACCTGAAGCATTTTAAAATAAAAAGCAATGTCAAAAAGAGCTTGGAGTAATCATCATAATAATAATTTTGAGATCAAAATTAAGATAAATGAGCAAATAATGACTAATTCTATGGTGCTATTTTTACTAGTAAGTCTTGACAAAACCTAGAGAAAACATGTGTGAGGGAATGAAGTAGAAAGTATATCAAATACATTTGTTTCATGTAGAACATGCTAAAGAGCAAAATGGTATATTCTATGATTCTCATTATCAGGTAGATATTAATGGCAGGACTTAATAAGTTTACAGTAAAAGCAATGAGGGTGAGATGAAATGACTTTAGGACTGATCATAGTAAATGGAACATTGCTTTGGAGGAGGAAAAGTAGAGGCAAGTGACATACATTTAAATTCCCAGTCCCCTTGAAAAGTGAAAGGTTGCTTTTATTTGTCAAATGGATAAAGATCTCAATAGGAAATTCCCAGGCAAATGAAAGATGGGATTATCTATAATTGATATTTTGTTATTTAGAATAGTACAACAAGCAAATAACTACAAGAAAACTTTACTTCAACATTTGTGGAATAGAGTGTACAAGCAAGGCTGTCAAAGACTCTGTAGAGCATAGTAATTATCCTAACAAATTTTTGAGACAAATAATTTTCTATTAGGCTATAGTAAAATTTTAATTCTAATATTTTTCTAAAATAAAACTGTGAGGATGTTATTAAGAAATTGATTAAAAGCCATCATTTTAAAATTACACCCTTTTAAACTACATTTTTGCTGCTGAAATGAAGATGGTATCTATGCTTTCCTGTTTTTCCAAAAGACAACATTTTTATCTGTTAGCATGTTTATCTGATCTCTGTTCCACCTGAAATAATTTCACCATCTACACAGGAAAAAAAAAACAATGAGTTTTAAAGTGCTAAACAACAGTCCAGCAACGTATTTCCATCTTTCCATCCATTGCAACTATAAAGGAAGATATTAAGGACAATTTGATCAATTGAACGTTTCCTTTTTTGATGATCATTTCTAAAACATAAGATGTAAAATGTCTTCTCTCCAGTCCATTTCTTTCTTTATAAGAGAGGTGACAGCATATTTATGATGTTTGAAGTGTTAAGACTTATTTTCATAAAATCTTTATTAAATTATTTAAAGCTAATTCTATTAAAAGTAGAGTCTAACAAAATTCAGTTTCACAAAGCAGCTATTCCAAAGAACAATTTTTTAAAATTTTTAAATGCCAAATGATTAATAGTGCTTTAATAAATGTTTTCTTGCATTAAAGAAACTAATTTAGCTATCAGTAAAAATTATCCAAAGGCACATTTTTACTAACACTTTCAAATTATAGTAATTTTTAATCTATTAACTTCTAAGACACAACATTGTTGATGTATAGAATATGGATGTTTTCTTTGGATTTTATTTCTGTTATAAAGTATATCATTTGGGATTTGTTTATTTTCTTTCAGAAAAAACAACCCATACGTTGAAAGCAATAAGTAAGTTCTGTTTGTAGCATTCAATTAATTGATGCATAATTTATTATGCTGAACTCCTGCTTTACTCCTTCTTCTCTTTCTCCTTTTCCTCCTTCCACTCTCCTCCTTCTTGCCCTTTTCCTTCTTCTCCTTCTTCTCCTCCTTCTCCTCCTCCTCCTCCTTCATATTTTTTGGAAGGTCTGGACTTACAATTTTATATTTCTAAAAAGATTTCCTAGGGAACCTCCATAATGGTAGAGAGGAAGACAAAATGTTAAGTGACTTGTCCAGAGTCACCTAGCCAGTGTGAATCAAAACAAGACTTGAAGTCAGATTTGCTTTATTCCTGCTCCATTTTGTCTATTACTTAAGCAAATAATCTATTTTTAAAATACTTTATTTGGCACAATTAAGTTACATAATCATTCTAACCCTGTAGTCTTTGAAAGCTGGCATGAAATAGTAATAAGTAGGTTTTTCTTACCCTTATATTTAGGAAATAATTTTAAATCTGAAGTCTTTCTTGAAATCTAACTATCCTACTATCTTGTTAAGGCAGCACAAAAAAATTGTATAAGATGATCTATAATAGATACATTTTGTTGATGATTGAATTATCATAAAGAAAACTTCAGTCTCTCTCCCTTCTCCTATAATCCCATAATCTCTTAACAGTCATTCTGAGGTCAAATATGGTGGAATAATACTAGATTACTCCCTTTTGCCATCTGGTACCCATTCTCCTTAAAAAAAATGAGAAAGTGATATTTATAGAAAATAGGATATAATATAGTCATGAGTATAATATTATATACCACAAACAATAAACAAACCAGAGAAAGATATCATATGTAACTAAGGTATAAGAATGATAGAAAATTCTTGGGGCAACTAAATTGGGCAGTGGTTAGAGCACTGGAATGCTTGAGTCAGGATGACCCGAGTTCAAATACAGCCTCAGATATTTAATATGTCTTAGTTGTATGACTCTGTGCAAGTCATAACCCCAACTGTCTTTCAAAAGAGGGTGAAAAGAAAAAAGAAAACTCTATAAACAAATAGAGTAGAATTCTAAAGTTTCCTGTGGAACTCTAATTCAGTGAAGTGAAAAAGAATAAGCATTTCACGTTCGAGATTTAGCTCATAATCAATCAATCATAAATATTTACTGAGAGCCACAAATGTGCCAAGCACATTTAGTACAATGTGCTAAATATAAAAGAAATAAGAATTATAGCTCTCTTTCTATTATTTACCATTGTCACACTGATTATAATATAATATAAATGTGATCTGACCTTATTTAATGCCATCCAGAAACATAAAATCCTGGGACAATTCTCAAACTTATTTTATTTTTATATTTAATGTTCTATGTACTATTGCACAGTTGGGTAAAATAATTACTTTTTGTAACTGAAAAAGTATTTGAATATAGCTTCATCCTTGGTAGGCCCACTAAAAACATTTTTGAGATAACTCTATTATCAGATGGGATGAGAGATAATAAGTATCTTATCTTGTTACCACATGATGTTGATTTATTCTGTTAGATTCTGATATCTTGAAATGGTTTTTTTTCCATATATATTGGACATTGAGTATGATAAAATCTAGCGATTTAAAAAGGTTTTTCTCTAATTTTAATGGATCAATATTATGGAAGAAAATTTTTGTGTTCTGAACTTCTAGCTAATATCATCTCTATGTGATTTTGATTTATTCTGCTAAGTTTCTGTATTTTGAAATCCTTTTTTTCTAGATAGCTTGAATTTTATGCATTTGGGGTATGACAGAATCTATTGAAAATGTGCGGTAGACAATTTATCTATATTAATGAGCTCTTACTAGTTCAGTTAATTTATTGAATTTTAAAAGACATTTTGAGGTTTGTATTTGTAATACGGGGATTGGTATCTGAGAATTTATGACAGATATCAAGCTCTTAATGTCCACTAGGTATATTCTTAGATATTTAGTATGTTTCAAATTTAATATCTATGACTATGTGTTTCACAGTTACTATAATGCCCTTACATAGAATGCATTGATCTAATGTAAGATATATTCTGTGATTATCTTGTCTTGAATTGTGATAATCTATATATTTCTACAATTTCTATAATAAATTTCATTTATATAAACTCTCCCATTTATATGAACAAATCTATATGAGAGCCATCTCTTCTATTTTTGTTGATGTGTATTGTTCTTTGGACTTATGTGAATGTAACCTATGGAAGGCCTTTTGATTCTACTATTGTAGAATCTGTACTGTTGTTGCTGATGCCATATCATCATCTATCAATCACTAAATATTTAAAGCAACTTCTCTGCATTGGATACTAGGCTAGAAATGAAACTATCTAAATATGAGGTGTTGACTGTCCTTTTCCTCATGAATTTTATTCTATTAGAAGGATTGGATGCATAACTATGATACAAAGTAGATCATCATAAGAAGCAGTTCATAGTAAAAGAACTCTGAATGTAAAATCAGAAATTCAATATTTGAATCTTGGTTCTGAAACTTATTTGCTGTGTGACACTGAGCCAGTTGTGTCACTTTCCTGGACATTGTCTTCATCTTCTGTAATATGAGACTATTGTACTAGATGATCTCGATGATTTCTTCCAACTTGCTTCCCATAATTTTTCTAAAAAAGAAAAAAAATGAGTTACATAAATGCTAATAAAAAAGAGATAATTTCCTGAAGATGGTTTATGTGAATGCTTGAAGGCTGAAAATTGTACATCCTTATGGAAATAGAAAGTGATCCACTGTGATTAAAAAATCAAGGGTGTGAAGAAAAGTGCTGTGAAATAGGCCTGGAAAAGTGCATCAGACTTACATTATAGGAAATGGAGTTTGCATTTTATCTTAGGGTTAATAAAAAAGCCACTGAAAGTAACTTTTGAAAATGTTACACTGACTTCCAGATTTTATTAAGCAAAGCATTGGGAGTACACTTTAACTCTTCCTTGATGATTTAGGGGCATTAGGCACATTCTTTTCAAATAGCACTTCAAATTCTTCTTTGAGATTAACAGTAATTCTGGGGGCCAGAACTTATCTCCTAAATATAGGCAACTATACCAATATCTACTGTATGTCTTCTAAACCATCATGGTTCAACTCATTGCCATATTATTATGTATAATAAATAAAGAATCCATAGAATTCTCAATTATAATGGCTTTTCATATTGATATTGATCAGCATATTGATAGCTGAAGGGTTTGTCTAAAATAGACAAGTGGTTCTTTTCTTCAATACATACACACATACACATACACACACATTAATCTGTTTTTATTAGCTACTTCCACCCCCACACGCCCAAATAAAGAAACAAAGTAGCCATGCTCTCTAGCTGCATCTTCTAGGAACAAAATGCTTAAGTGAAGACTCTCCCTTTGATTTCCAGAATGCAGTTATTCTTCTCTTTTACTAAAATACCTGAGGGCATTGTGATGCCCTTATATTATTTTATTATAATTATAATTTTATAATTATAATTTTTATAACTATTGTAATTTCTTCTTGTCACCATCTTTTCTTATCTCTTCTACTGCATCTATCTTCTTCCCATTCCTCTTTTTCCCACTATTTTTCTTCTTTTTGTCCCTTCACACTCGTCATTTGCAATATCTTTTATAGAGACATTGCTAATGAAGTTTGCATTCCTTCTGTCAAGAAATTTTTCTATTCCATCACATCAGGCCAATTATTCAGGTCTTTAGTTCTTTGAAATTATTTTCATTGTTTCATAGGTTGTTACTTTAGGATACAATGTAAAATATAAAGTTTAGAAAAA
Source organism: Antechinus flavipes (assembly GCF_016432865.1). Classification (NCBI taxonomy): domain Eukaryota; kingdom Metazoa; phylum Chordata; class Mammalia; order Dasyuromorphia; family Dasyuridae; genus Antechinus; species Antechinus flavipes. Next base: position 304,570,540 of record NC_067401.1, on the reverse strand, counting down.
CCTTGTTTTGAATTTTGACTTAAACACTGTAAATCAACAATATCAAAGTGTATTCAACCTCAGTTTCCTTATTTGTAAAAATGGATATTAATATCACATCCCTAGTAGAATTGTTATATAAATGAAATGAGGTGATATATAGTCTATGTTTTAAAAACTTTAAAATGTTGTTACATATTTATCATGGTGGTAATGATGACAATGACAACCAGAGAGCCTTGATAAGAGTGACAGTCCATTCCATATACATAAGAACATCAAAAAGTCATACTTTAATTTTTTTCTGCATGACTGGAATGGTCTGCATTGGCCACATACTGACTGTGTGACTCTGAGTCATTTAGCCTATTAGAACTCCAGGTAACAAAAACTATAAGTGAAAAAGAAAATGTCAACGTGCATTGATGGAAGAAGTTTCCTCATTTAAATTCCCTATACAAATGAAATCACAAGTTTAGTTCCTATCCCTATTCCTAGACAATCAATCAAACCATATAAACCTTGAAATCATTCATCAGCAAGATTTTAATAATTTCAGATATCATTCTCATGATACTTCTCTAATTTAGCCTTTTATAAACCAAATATCAATTCCATGACATGAGGAAAACACTTTTGTATACTGTTTTATCCAAATCATCTATATAAAAATAATTTCTGAATTCTCACTATCTCTTGTAGAGTACCTTTTAAATAACTGATTACAATGTTTTATTCCAAAAAAACCACCATGAGAAAATAAAACATCTTTAGGATCACAAATAATTTCTTCATAAAACCAAGGATTTAATACAAAAAAGATGAAATGTTTCTTTTGAAAAAACTTTTTGGAAATTAGGGATATGCAAAATTTGATGAAACATGTCTGAAGCTTATCAAAAATGAACTTTAAAATGTTAAAAAATAAATTAATTTGTGAAACTAAAAGTGAGAGTCTATGAATTATAAAATGTTAAGTAGTTACTTTCTTGCACTTGAAATATTTGGTATCTCAGACCCAATGATTCATAATCCAAACTGATTCTCCAATAAGTCTCTTCTAGGAAACATCAAGAGCTTTAAATAGAAATAGTGAAAAAAATTTGCTTTGATTGATGAAAATTCTTGTGGGATTTTTTCTCCTGTTGACTATGTTTATATGTATTATTTGTCTAAAAACCCATTAGGCAAAATATGCTGCTTACTAAATTATATCTTGGTTTTAGACCATTGAACTATCACTAACGTCACTAATGACCAGTCATTCATGAAATGGCACTCCATACTCTGAAAGTTGTGCAATTTGCCCACAACTCCACATGAAAGAAGAAAGTATTGAGCATTACATTTGGCATAATTTAGGAAACTGGATTAATCTGTTCTAAGATGATCAAATTTTTCAAAGAAAAATATATAACCACCTACTGTGTGTCAAGTGATGTGTTAAGAATTCAAGATCTGCTGTTGCTGCTATTCTATTATTACTCTTATTACTATTACTATTACTACTACCATCTAACATTTCTATGTACCAAGCAGTATGCTAAGTGCCTTACAAATATTATCACATCATAATAACTCTGAGAGGTAGATGCTATTGCTGTCTTCATTTTACATTAGAAGAAACTAAAATAACAAAAAGGTTGCCTGAGTTACCTCAGGTTAAACAATTAGTAAGTGTCTGAGGCTGGATTTGAACTCAGGTCTTCCTGACTCCATGCCTTTTCTTCTATCCAGTGTTTCTTTTCTTTAGGAATATAGGATAATATTAGTAAAGGTATTTTGGTTTGGGAAATTATAAGAATGATGAGTGGAACCTTAGGGGAGTTAATTGATATGTACTTTCTAGAAGCAATGATGCTGTTTATTTAATTATGGTTCCCAGGGTGGGAAAAAGAGAAGGAAAGCAGGACTGGGATGCATAAGAAAACAGCCAGAGTCAAATGTGAACTATGACTGAGGCCTGATAGATATAGGGAACTACCTCATTCACCAATCAGCACAGTGTAAGAAAGCACCAGACTGGGAGTTTTAGAGCCAAGAGTTATCCCCAAGGCCATGAATTTTGGAAACTCAGAGACTACAATAGACTATTGAATCAATAGCCTTATCTAAATGCTCCAAACCATCATAGAATCTCAATGACCCCCCCCCCCCAAGCAATGTTTCCTTTCTCTTGGTACCTTGGACTTAAGTTACAGATTTAAAAAATAATAATTGTTCCCAAAATAGGGCTTGGTACAGGAATCTTCTTTGTAACTCTAAAGATAGATTGATCAATTTCCCATCTAAACAATGTATGCCAATCACTGTTTGAGCACTCCACAAGAAACTTTAATGGGATGATTAACATGCAATTACAGATCCAGTAATGAGAGACTACTTTGCTTAACTTTATAGAATGAATCTAAACGCTATTATTTGTGCCAATCATGTGCTGAATTCATCTTCTTAAACTAGGTCAAATTGCTTCAAAAAACCTAAATGAATTATGGGAATCAAAATTGCTATTAAATTTACTCTTACAAAAAAAACTGTGTTATTTAGCCATAAATACAGTACAAAACCCTTTCTGTTAGCATGATTGTGTTGCTTTTACGGTGTTATTGCTAAAGAGATTGATGGCATACTTATTTCAGACATGGAAGCAGCAAAAAAAAAAAAAAAAAAAAAAAAAAGCTTGTACCACCCCTTGCCATAAAAAAATTTCTCTAGAGATGAAGCTTTCAGGTTATTTATGATTCTCTCAGAAGGTTATATTCCCCAATTAACATTAGTCACCATTTCAATGATTCTGGTCCTTATTAACAATCCCAAATAATGCTCACTTACCTGTTCTAAGTCACAAAATACAAACTAGTAGAGGGGTTTGTGGTCATAACCTATTTTCCTAAATTTTGTTTTTGTATAACTGCCCTAAGTTTGAAACATCAAAGATTAGGTTCACAAAATTTTGGCATGGAATGGTAAGTCATTTAGTACAACCAACCTAAAGCATGTATTTTTTGTTTGTTTGTTTTTCTGAGACAATGGGGGTTAAGTGACTTGCCCAGGATCACACAGCTGGAAGTCAAGTGTTCACATTTGAACTCAGGTCCTCTTGACTTCAGGGCAGGTGCTCTATCCCCTGCACCACCTAGCTAACCCTAACTCATATTTTAAGAAGGGATTGAACTACAAATTGAACTACTTCATCTTTAAGTCTCTGAATACTATAGTTTTATGTAACTGAAAGTAAAGCAATAGGATTATATTCTATTATATTTTTAAGAGTAGAATCCCTTTTGTTCATTATTATTTAGGGAAAGCCATGGAAAATGTCACATTAAAGTTGATTTCTACCTGGAACATTCACATATAAAAAATGGTAACGTCTAACATGCTGGTTTTATCTTCTAGGATAGCAAGAAACAAATAAAATAACTGGAATGCTATAGACAAGATTCCTTACTTCTGAGTGGTGTTTAAAGCAGGTTCAGGAGGTTCTAAAACCTTCCCATTCATTGGTAAAAAAGCAATTTAAATGTATGTTTCTGGCTATGTTATCCCCTTTTAGAAATTGTATTTCTAAAATCATCGTTCTAAAATCAATCATTTAGAAATGTCTTCTAAAGCAACTTGCATTTAAAACAGAATCCTCTCTACAACATTCCCAGCAAGTAGTCATTCAACTTTTACTAAAAGATAGCTTATGATGGAAAATCAGGCCAGCCTTCGGTCTTGCTTGGTACTGATGGTGTGACCTTGTACAATTCACTTGGTTTCTGAAGATCTGCTTTCTTCTTTATTAATGAGAGGCCTGGACTAGGTGATTTCTGAAGTTCCTTCCCACATAATTCTGTGATTTTATGAACACACTACATTCTGAGGAGGTTTTAGATAGCTCTAATTGTTAGGTTCTAAAAGAGCTTAAGTATCCTTTTCTGAATTATCCACTCGGTGCTCCTAAGAAACAATATAACTGTGTTTAGTGTTACATATTAATATAAACTGTTATCCAACTAAAGTTTCTCCTTTTCCTCAAGCCTACAGATAATCATTGTCTGAAAAGTTTGGTGAAATGGATGTCACTGCTCATCATTTCTCTTTTGGAAGCTGGCAGTATAATCTCATCATTTATAGTGACATTCAGCAGTGCTGGCAGGTGGCCTAAAGGCAGCATATCGCCATAAGAATGACAGGAGAGACCTTCAGAAATTAATGCATATATTTCTTGCAATTTTTGCCCTGGTCAGGCATTGCACAAAGAGTCCTGATGTGTTCTACTATGACATGTCTTCTTTTTGGTCAACTGCCAGTATTTTGAAGATATTGTAGTATGGTGAAATTCATTTATTTAAAGATATAATGACTTTGAATGATCATATTCAATTCACCCCAACAAATCATGTTGCATTATGTGCTTAGTACTATGGATTTAAGAAATAGTTCATTTCTCAAGAATAAATAACAAGAAGTTTACATTCTCCTGGAGGGAGGAAAGGAGTTCCAACCTATACTTAAGTAATAAAATATAAAGCAAAAATAACATAAGGCAAGAAGGATTCTAAGGAGAGTGCTAAAAATTAGGTGTGATCTGAACAAACTTCGTTGACTATGACATCTGAGTAATATCTTGAAAGAAGCCTGGCATTTTACAATATAAAAGTGAGAAGATAGTATACTCTCAAATCATTGAATACTCAAGGTTATTGAAAATACTATACAGTTTCCCAAATCTATCTGCTCTACTTACTTTTTTAATATTTTTATTTTTATATTGAAAAATGCTGAAAATTTTCTCAACTCTATCTGCCCTGTTTTCTTTTTTATATTTCATCACATGCTTGGTTCACTATTCATTTGAAAATTTAATCCAAGATATTTGTATCAGATTTACAGGACCATGCATACTATTATCTATCATAATCTTAAAAAATGGTCATATTTAATACACCTTGTTTTTCTTGCATATATGACATGAAGGGACTTTGTTTGAAGTGACTTTGAAGTGATTGTAGATTACACAACATTCTGGGATTTGATGAAATTACCACATTTATCTACAAACAGGACCATTGAAGCACCTCATCATGTATATATGAGCATTGAACTTGGAATCAGAAAAGCTTGAATTTAGAACTTGTCCTGGTCATATAATATTTTTATAATTATAAATAAGTCATTTAATACATAAATTGATCCTCTCTCAAACTCATTTATAAATTGAGAATAATTGTATCTGCCTCACAGGTTTTTTTTTTTTTCTTTTGTTTGTTTGGTTGGGTGTTTTTTTTTTTTTTGAGAATTCAAATGAAAAAATATACATAAAACATTTTGTGAACCATGGCTTCAAAAGTATGAAAACAATAAGAGAAGGTGACCATCTAATTCTTATCTTAAACAACAAGGAGGAAGTGGTGAATATGGAGATATTGGAAAAAACTGATCCTTCCAACTTAGAGTTTGTGCTGAATATTGAGGAAAACATTGGGCATAGTTTGGCTATAAGACCATATGGTAATATAGAATGATAAGAATACTAGACTGAGAGTCAGAAAACAGAGGTTCAAACTGAAGTTCTGCTGCTTAAGCAGATAGTTAACTATTTGCATGCCTTTGGGCAAGTCATGAAAACTGTCATGGCTTTAGCCTCCTCATTTATAAATTAAAGGAATTATGTCATAATTTCCTTAAAGTTAACATTCAGACATTAACTCTTATGAACTCTATGTAAGTGAATATTTTGAAATATTTTCCTATAAGATCTTTGATATTACAATAACCTAATTTCTAAAGAGTAAGTGAAGCCCATTCTCAAGGGGGAATAAAAGCACAGAAAAACACATTACCCAAAGGAAGAATTAAAGACAATTAAGACTCACAAAACAGAAAGAGATGCATAAAGAACTCATTAATCAATTTAGGTTTAAAGACATATAAAGAAAATGAAATAAGGAAAAATACCTGAAGATGGAAGCAAAATAGAATAGTATAAGGAGAGATAATGCACAGAATAACTGAGATGAGAAATGCCCCAAAAAAGCATGAAGTTTTTTTTAATGACAATATTTTCAGCAAAAGGAAGATCACAGAAAGGCCAATGTTGCTGCACAAGGCAGATGTGATAGTGTCATTTAGTAATGAGATGAAGCAAATGTTTAATTTTGCATCTATTTTTTTCCACTAATGAAAACAATTTTTAGACAGAAAAAATGAAATGAAATAATTCACAAATAGCTGAAAATCAAGATAAATATGGATATGGTTTTAAAAATGCAGATACTCTCCATGTGTTCAGCTCAGGAGACTCAGGAATTTATTCTCGAATTCTGAAAAAAAAAACATTTGCAACTTATTTCTGAATTTTTATTGCTCACATACTGTCTATCTAAAAAAAAATAACACAGATTGCAATCTTTTAATTGTAGAACTTTAATAATTGAACTCAATTTCTGGCAAAATTTTAGAATATCTTAAAAACATTTTTGTAAGCATTTACAAAAATGAAATTTTTATTGCTAAGAACTTATATAAATTCATGAAATGCAAGCCAAGCTAAAATTTCTTCATTTTCTTTTTTTTAATGAAAGCTAATATACATAAATGGAATTTCATAGACATAATTTTTTCTATTTTTAACATGATATTACTAAGTTTCTCATAATATCTATATGGGTAAAATGAAAAAATATAAATTATATGTTAACACAGTTTGATGGATAGCCAATTTGATTAATCTAATCTGGTAAGATAAAATGCAAAAAGAAAATAACTGACAATTATTGACTCCAAAGATATACTTGTGTATATGGGCTTGGTTTAATGAAACTGATCTAAAGTATGGTCATGAATTAAATGTGAACTTAGAAGTATTCACAGGAGATACCCAAGGATCTTTATTTGGCTCCATATTAATTAACACTTTTATCAAAGGCATCAAACTAATCAAGTTTGCAGATGACACAAACTTAAGTAGATGGGAAGGAGGTGCAAGAAAGAGATGGTGATATCAAATATTGACAAAATATCAAATAACAAGAGGTAAGATACAAAGTATTTCTCAACACACAAAAATGTTTAACCAAATGATGAAATTTGATGGGAAAAGATCTAAATATACTTGGGGAGAAAAAAGCATGGATTTAGGGAATGTGACTATATTAATCATATAAACAAAGTCTTGAGGATTAAATGAACTTCAAGGAAGCTCAAAGTGAATCTGTTTGATATTGAAAATAGAAAGCTATTCTTATATGTCTCCAAATTGATTTTGTTATTGTTGTATAAAGATGGTAATAGAAACCTTTGCATTTTTCTTTAGTCAAACAGCATGTAGGATATCATGTTCAATCCTGAGCATTCCATTTTAGAATGAAAATTGATCAATTTCAAGCACTTCCAAAGAAGGATGGCTAAAAGACTGAAATCGTGTTATAAAGATCAGTTTAAGGAATTTAGATGATTGAGATTAAAAAGATTATCTAAAGAAGATTACAGATCTCTAGCTTTGGTATTCTGTGACATCTCTCATACGTTCAGACCGTAGGATTCTGGATAAAAAGTTATTTAACCCTTCAATATTCAGCAACACTTTAAAACTGGAGGAGTCTATCTTCATTAGTAGAATTTTCCTTATCTGGGAGTCTCCAGTACTAATGAAATTAAGTCCACCCTTTGATGATAAAGATATTCTTTGAATGGTATAGTTTCACACCGATGACATTTTTCTCTTCTCGTGACTTTGGAATATACATAATATCACTGAATCTCAAGCTTGAAGGAATTTCAGGAGTCATAATTCACACTGTGGCTGAACAGAAATCTTTCAACCACATTCTGCTATTGTTAGAAGATTCTCATTGAAGGAGAACATATTACATCTATAGGCATCCTAATATTTCCATATCTCATTTATTTTTCCATTTATCATTGATTTTTCTTCCTAAACTCTCTAAAGATGAGAATTTTCAAAATTTTGTCTTTGACTCTTTTTTTTCTTTTCTCTTTATACTTTTTCTTTCTATTATATGCTTCCACATTATAAACTATTAAATGTGAAGATTAGTCCCAAATATAGCTCTCTGGCTTTGGAAAGTCTTTACTGAACTGTAATTCATTTCCCCAGCGATTGACAAGACATTTAAAGCTATATTTCCCACAACTCCCTGCAGAGCTAAAAGATCTACAGAAAAATGCATCTTCCTTTCTTCCATATTAAGTGCCTCATTCAAAACATATAATGCCACCATTTTTTTCCAATCATCCAAAGTTTAAAACATCAATGATCTTTGAATGTCTATCCATCATTATTATTTAAGTTCTACCAATTATACCACCAACTCTTCCATATTTCCATATTGTCTTGTATTGAACCCATTACTTAATGGCAATGGCAAGAAGAGTATTGCCCCTCTTTTTATATGTGGAAAATGAGACTTTAAAATATTAAGTAATTTTCCCAGGGTCACACAGATAAAAAAGTGGTGACATTGTGACCCCAAACCTGTTTTTTTCCCTCTAATATCACTATTCCTTCTACTTTGCCAAGCACTCAAGTTCAGGGTATTATGAGTTCTTACTAGGACTATAGTAATTATCTTATCATTAATCTCATTTACTTTATTTTTTAATAATAGCTTTTTATTTTCAAGATGTAAGCAAAGATAGTTTTCAACATTCGCCCTTTCAAAACATATATTCTTAATTTTTTCTCCCTCCCTTCCTTTCATCCTTTCTCTAGACAGCAAGTAATCCAATATATGTTAAACATGTGCAATTCTTCTATACCTATTTCCATAATTATCATGCTGCACAAGAAAAAACCAGATCAAAAAGGGAAAAATGAGAAAGAAAACAAAAAAATGAAAATACTATGTTGTTATCCAAATTCAGTCCTCACAGTTCTCTTTCTGGATACAGATAGCTCTCTCCTTTAAAAGTTTGTTAGAATTGGCCTGAATTGCCTCATTGTAAAAAAGAGCAATGTTCATTAGAATTATCATTGCATAATTTTCTTGTTGCTGTGTACAATGTTCTCATGGTTCTACTTAATTCAGTTAGCATCAGTTTAGGTGAGTCCCTCTGGGCTTTTCTACACCATAACTTATTCAGCTATTCTCCAACTGATGGACATCCACTCCATATGCAATTCCTTGACATTACAGAAAAGACTGCTATAAATATTTTTGCATATGTGGATCCTTTTTCCTTTTTTATGGTCTCTTTGGGATACAGATCCAGTAGAGAAACTGCGGGATCAAAGGGTATGCCCAGTTTGGTAGACCTTTGGGTATATAGTTTCATATTGCACTCCAGAATGATTGAATCAGTTCACAACTCCACCAACAGTGTTCAACAATGTTCATTAATTCCCTTGAAATTCTTGACCTTTTGTTTTTCCAGATGAACTTTGTTATTATTTTTTTCTAGCTTTGTAAATTAATTTACTGCCAGTTTGATTGATATGGCATTAAATAAGTAGATTAGATAGAATTATCATTTCATTATATTACCTTGACCTATCCATGAGCACTTGATATTCTTCTAGTTTTTTAGATATGCCTTTATTTGTGTAGAAAGTGTTTTGTAATTGTGTTCATATACTTCATGACTTTGTTTTGACAGAAAAACTCCAAAATATTTTATATTATCTCTAGTTATTTTAAATGGAATTTCTCTTTGTGTCTCTTGCTGCTGGATTTTGTTAGTAACACAGAAATGCTGATGATTTATGTGGACTTATTTTGTATGCTGCAACTTTGCTAAAGTTGTTAATTATTCCTAGCAGTTTTTTAGCTGATTCCTTATTATCTGCATAATTACAATTTTGTTTCCCCATTACCTACTCCAAATTCTTTAATTTCTTTTCTCTTATTGATAATGCTAACATTTCTAATACAACATTGAATAGTAACGGTGATAGTGGGCAACCTTGTTTTGCCTCTGATCTTATTGGGCATGCTTCTAGTTTATCCCTATTATATAAGATGCTTGCTGGTGGTTTAAATAGATGCTACTAATCATTTTAAGGAAAACTCCATTTATTCCTATGTTCTGTGGTGTTTTTAAAGAAATAGCTGTTGGATTTTGTCAATTTTTTTTTCTGCATCTGTTGAGATAATCATATGGTTTCTGTTCATCTCATTTGCTTTAATAACAAGCATGTTATACTTTGAACTAGGGTTGAGAGAATTCCTGCCATTAATATGGATCTTCTATGTAACTATTAGAAAGTCACTTAATTTCTCTATTCTGGTTTTTCCATCTTTAAAATTAGTGTTGGAATAAATGTTCTTAATGATCATTATAATTTTTGCTCCATAATTCTATTCTCTCTCCTTCTTATCTGTCTTCTATATAGTAATCATATTATTTCTTATAAAGTTCTATTTGGATCGTAGTATACTCTAATATTCAATGAATTGTCCTGGATTAAAGGAATTGAAAACTGCACTCTTAAGTACAAATCATATCTTTTTACTTCCTGCTCTTGAAGAATGGTTTTCATATTCATAAATACAATAAAACAGTAAAATTTTTATTAAAAATATGAACAAGTCATATGAAAAAAAAATTACATGACTTATAGCCTGCAGGCTATAGTTTGCTGACCCGTGGAAAGCATAAAGTCTAACCTGCTTAGCCTGGCATTCAAGCCTTTTTATTTTCAATATTACCAAGATCTCCAATTTATATGCCACTAAAGATATTCAACTACTTAAACTATTTGCTCTACTGAATGAGTTTTGTATTTTCCTGCTCCCTTGTTTTTTTTTTTTTAATGCCATTTCTCTTACCTAGAGTGCCCTCTCTGATCACCATCTCCTCTAGCTCCAATACCACCTTTTCCAAAATACTCTTCCTAATAATCTCTAATTACTCTAGGATTTAATCTCTATTTCCTTTATAGAGTTCGTCATAGATTGACTTTTATTAGAACTATGTGTTTCTAAATCATTTCTTCTATTAGATTTCATATACTTTAAGAATTGAGAATGAATTTTATGCAATATCATATTCTCCTCAAAGTCTAACACAGTTCCTTGCTTCTAGAAAATAGTTTAATGAAGTAGTGAACAGGGTAATGAATTTGGAGCCAAGACCTGTGTTCCAAATTCTGCTTCAAATAATTAGTTATTTAACCTCTCAATTTCAATTATTTCATCTATAAAATGTATATGATAATAACATTTAGCTCAGTATTGTTGCATTATATTGTATTATATTACCACAGTGTTTTAAAAAAATTAGTGTATATATAATATATGTATATGAATATATAGTATTCTGCATAAATACATGTATTCCATATATATCATATATAAACATATATATGTGCCATGTGTATTATACACACATATATGTATATATATATAATATGTACTTTGTCTATATGTACATATTTGTGTGTGTGTATATATATACATGCATGTGAATGTAAGAGTGTATGTGTGTATATCTATCTTATTTTGTAAATCTTAAAGCACTACATAGGCTGCCTCAAAATCTTAGTGCAGTTTTAAATTAGAAAAGTTTTTATTGCATTCAATGTCTCACTTATCCATAATACAGTTTAAATAGTGTTAAGACTTTTGGGACACCCAGAAGGAAGGCTGGTTATTACCTATGCATTGAATAAGTGGAATAGCTCAATGACTGATCAGTCCTATTTTGGCTACATTGAAGCTCAACTAGTTCCCAAGCTTTAAAGTCTTTAAAAACAATATTCTAAGCCCACAGAACTTGAAAGTACAAAATAGATATTATTCTTTTTTTTTTTTTTTTTGCTTTTCCTTTAATCTGAACCTGTGATTTCATTGGAATCTTCAGGGGGGAAAAAACTTCTCATAAGGTAGATCAGTACCTGTTTTAAAACTAGTTGACTAGTGCACTTAGAGGTATAGTGACTTGCTGAGACTTTATAATTATGACATTGCCAGAAGCTACAATTGAAATTGTCTCCCTAACCTGAAATTATTCTCTATATTCTCTATCCACTTTGCTATCAAGAGGGTTACACACCCCATCAGAGGCAAAGAAGTCCAGGAAAAAATTCCCAGAAAAAGAGGTCTGAATCAGGTTCAATCTTGAAGGAATTTGACCTCAACTGCAAGAGATTAAGCTTTTTCTTACATTTTCTGGTTTGCTATACTTTGAATTTGGAATTCTGGGAAAAACACCTACAACAAATATTGCTATAGTTCCATATAGGTTTCACCAAAAAAGATCACCCGTGTGAAAATGGTACTCAATGGACAAAGTAGATATCAGAGAGAGAGAGATATTTGTTTTTTTCTACCACAAGAGAAATACTTTAATAAAAAAACATTCAAGATCTCATATTAACAGGTATTTAAAACATAAACCACCATGTATTATCTATTGGAAACTTGAAAGCATTTTCTGGGACTACATTTCATTTTGTCTTCAGATTTTCATTGTCTACAATTGACTCAAGAATTTCTCAGCATATTGACCAGGCAGACATAACTCATTAATCTTTTAATCTCAGGACAAGTCTGTCAGTAATCATCTTCTTTTTGGAAAAGCTGTGTAGTTGCTAGAAGCAACGCCAGCTGAGTAACTAGTATATATTCAAGAACTCTAGAATTAATGAGTCAGCTGCCAGGTCTGGAAATGTCTCTCATAACAGCTATTTAATGACCTGAAATCAAAGGAAGAAACACAAAACAGAAGAAGCAGCTGAAGATTTCGGGTCTAACTCAGTTTTTTAACAGGAAATACACATTCTCCCTGCACTGTGCATCAGTTATAGATGCTATTGTTTTTAGAGGGACAGAAAAAAAAGAAATACTGTTTCCCTTCTACCTCCCAACTTTGATGAAAACTTAATGGAAAGTTGAGTTTATAATGATATACATATTATATGTGTGTGTGTGTGTGTGTGTGTGTGTGTGTGTACATAAAACAACACAATAAAAAGAGGAAAGAGCTGTTTCTGGCTCAGTAACAATCATTTTTGAGGTAATCCTTCAGTCATGATTGCCAGAGGACCAACTAGGTATCTCCGGTCACACATGCACTATAGTAAAAGATATACATCCTTTTGGAAGACACTAGAACAAATTATCAGCTCTGAGAGGAGTATCTAAGTCTAGTATTACAATGAACTTCAAAGAAACTAAAGAAAACTGAGGTTAAATCTATCATTATAAATAAATTAAACTCAAGGTTCCAGATGACCAAATGTTTATTTGTAATTTCATTAGTGTTTGAAAGGTCCATTCCAATTATCCACTTTTAAGAGGTATGTGATCTTTTACTTAATAAACTTAATAAACAAACATATTAAGTTTTACTCCTAAGTTTAAGAAACTCTTTCTTCTATTCCTGTATGTTTCAGTTCATGAACAAAAAGGAATCTATGATGCCATTGAGGGAATTCTCATCATAAAGGGAAAAACATCCATGTCTGTCTAGTCTACATTGCTGTTATTCATATACTCTTATAAATACATTTCAGTGAGGTCATTCACAGATACATATGGCATGGATCCTATCCATTGCTTATCTAATGTATTCTGGTCATACACTTCTATGTATGTATGAAAGTAAATATTTGATAGTTGCAAACAAATTTTTGGTGTTCTAATGTTTTAGCATATTTACTAATCTGATTTAAAAATGAAAATTGAAATCCAATGCATTTCTGACATAGTGAGATATTTTCCAAACAACCCTTAAATTATGGCTAGATATAGAGTTTGATACATCCTATTTCCTTTGTATTCCTGAGACAAAAAAAAATAAGATTTGTAATTTTATTTTATTTTTTTCCTCTAATTTTATTTCTTGCTTTTTCTGATAATGTAGTTTGATGTTGGCTTAAATGAAGTGAATTTTTTAAATAATTTTTTTCCTTTTGATGAGGTTTTTAAAAAGAAAACAATCTCCACCTATTTTCTATTTAGTAGAACTATTATTGTTTTATTGGGCAATAAAGTATAAAACAAAAATTAAGTTGATTGTTTCAAAAGATAAATCTGTGACTTTCTTAGTGTAAAGGATGGTAATTCATATATCTAGTCTGTTTGTTTAAAAGGGGAAAAAAAAGTATCTCTTTCTTCCCATTGTCTGCTTATACTAAGACTATAACATAATATTCCTCTTCCCCATGGAAAAAATTCTAATCAATCAAATATCATTTCTGTTCATTTTTTAAAATATATAAAGATTTAATTAGTGAATAATATGATTTATAATAACTCTCTTCAAACCTAACAGATTAGTTAGTCCTATTACCTTTATATTGAACTAGACAGAATTCAATTCAACCAGGCAAAAATGTATTAAGGAAATACAGTGTGTAAGGTATTAGGCCAGATCCTGGAATGATAAACTTATAGATTTAGGTTTGGGAGGAATATCAGAGGTCATCTAGTCCAACCCCTTCCTTTTACAGAAAGGTATCAAGTGACAGAGTTTGCCTCTGACTGCAACTCCATTGTCTATTCTAATGATGTCCCACCTTTAACAAGAGAGATGCTATGAAGTCACAGTATTATTAAGGAGATTACAGAGTAAAGGAGAATATGCCTAGAAGGGAGAGAATTTGCACACAAAGTTCTCAAACAAAAGAAAAATGCTTAACACAATGTGTAGCACATAGTAGAATGCTTGTTGACTGCCTTTGACACAAATACAAATGAGTCATCTATACAAAATACTATGAGAAATGTAAAGATAATAGATTTAAAGCTGAAAGTGACCTCAGTGGAAATAAATTTCAGAAAGATTAAATGACTTGTCTAATGTCACAAAGCCAGTATGTAAAGACAAAAATAACTTTATGCATTATCACAACAAGTAACCAGGTTATTAGATAATGACTACTTTTGGGAATTCCCTAAAATATTTTTTTACCGCCACAGCAAAATCTTAATCTCAAAATGTTCTTTCTAGACAGGAAGCCAAGAACATCTATCTGCAACAGTGGCACAAAGCCAGAGATTGAGAGTTCACTGTGCCTTTATAATGATCATCCCCCATGTGTAAAATATACTTCCTCCTCATCTCTTAGACAATCTAATAATACTTTGAGATTCCATTTGGGTGCCATCTTCTAGAGAAAACTTTATTGATTCCCTACTCCCCAAATATTAGTGGTTTCCTACCTTAACTACCTTGTATTTAGTTATCGTTTCTTTCGGTATGTACTAATGTATAAAGTTGATATCTATATGCTTCCCACATACAGAAAGAGAATTAAGGAGACTGAATGTGGATGAAAATATATATAGTATTTTCACTTTATTGTTGTTGGTGTTGTTGTTTGCTTGCTTTTTTTTTTCTTGTGATTTTTTCCCTTTTGATCTAATTTTTCTTGCACAATATGACAGACATAGAAGTATGTTTAAAATAATTACATATATTTAACCTATATCAGATTGACTGTTGTCTTAGAGAGGGGGAAGAGAAAGGAGGAAGGGGAGAAAATTTCAAAAAACAATTTTACAAAGATGAATATTGAAAGCTATATTTACATGTATTTGGAAAAATAAAAAATATTGAAAAAATAAATAAAAATTAAATATAAAAAGATAATTTTTGTGTCTCATAAGAACATATCATATATTCCTTGAAATTAATAATTATTTCCTTTTTTGCTATTCTAACAACTAGCTTAATTTCTGGCATGTAGCAAGTTCTCAGGAAACCCTTGTTGACTAATCAATGTTCTCTGTCATAACACTTTCTTTTTTTTGAAAGCATTCAGCAGTGAAGTATTACTTGCATCTCAGTCATTTCAGGATTGTAAACAGATTGTAATCCATCTGTCTTAACTGTTTATACCTAATAAGGTTAAAGAGTATGAGAAAAGCAAAATACAAATGTTATATCCTTCATGATCAGATAAAAAGAGAAAAACCAAGACCTATATATCTTAAAGTTCTCTGATAATTTATGAAGAATGTTTTAAATGTCACAAATTATTGATATTTTATATTACTTCTATAACCCCCCTACATACAACACTCCCTCAGCCTATAATGACACAGAGTAAATGATTAGTAATTTGATTTACTCATTCATTGAATTGTTCTGGCACTATTTTTAGTTTTGTCTCATAACATTCATGTTCTCTATTGAAAACCCATCTAGTGCTTCATAATTATATGAGGTCACCTTGAGATTAGAAAAGTATAACAGCAAAGCATAATTTCTGATAAACTGGAAACACCTTCAGGATAGGCCTTGCAGTGGATCATGGGTCAGAAATCTAAAGAGAAGCCCTTGGTTCAGAAATGTCCATCTGCAAAGGGTTGGCCATTACATGGTGAGCTTATTTCCAGGCTCAGTAATTTCTGCCTGCTGAGGCTTGTGAGAGTTATGATCTACATTAGAAGGAAGGTTCAAAAAGAATAAAATCAATTTGGTTGAAGTCATTGATTCACCTAATTGTTAAATGAGGGTGATTTGACATGATTGAATGTAAACTGACTGGGAATCGGGAAACTTTGGTTTTAGCCTTTGGTCTTCCAATTAGCCATGTCACCATTTCTTCCATTCTCTGAGTCTTCATTTCTTCACCTCTAATATAAGATTGGGATCTATGTCCTCTGTTTTCTTCCAGAAAAAATGTTCTCTGAATTAGTGATTTAAAGTTTGTATTCAAATGTCTGTTGTTTTCCTTTTGCATATCATTGCGAAACAATTAGTCTTAGTTATACTGTTCTCTGAATGTCATTATTTTATCAATTCAATTCTGCTTTATAAGACAACTTAAAATATTGTGACATAAGCTTTTAATTCTAAGAAAAAAAATTGTCATTGATTTTTTTCACAAGCATTATGCTCTTCATCCAACAGTTTGTTCTCCCAAATGACTACCTCTCTTCCCTATTAAAGTACATTTGCATAGTGACCTTTCCGGCCAACTAGTTATTATGGGACAATCAGTATGTTTGAATCAGCAAAAATAAATAGGCATCAGAGCCATATTCAAATAATATTTAAAAGTTAGTGCTTAGCAGAGGGGTGGAAGGGGTGGCATTGAAGAATACTTTATTCTATTGTGAAATGATTATATTCAACTTTAAATTACTTTCTTGAAAATTTAATATATTCAATAGTGTCAAAATGTTAAAGTACAAAACTCAAAACAATTTACAAAATGCTATCTTAGACTGAATTTATGTGTTTCAGTTTTATTTCAAATTGATGGCTAAATGCTTAGCCTATCCTTTTAATTGCCTTAGGAAAAGTTTAAAATCAAGCAATCAGCCTTTAAGTATAATAATTATACTCCTCAATTATAATTTCCTCAAGATCTCTTTGTCTCTTGGACTCAGATTACATGAGATAGCACCCAGGTTCCTAAAAGTTGAACTAGAAAAAAGCTGCCAAATAAAGTTCTAAGAACACTAGAATAGGAATAGATAAGTTAAAGAGAATAGAGATATCCAAGGCCAACACCAAGGCCTTCTTCATTCTGGATTTCTTCTAGGTTTGCTGGAATACTTACTTGATCCAGGTTCTATACTCTTCCTCTTCCAGATACATATCACTAGGTTGTGTTCAACAAAGCTCTTTAAAATCAATGCCAAATAAATGGTGTAATGGAACCTCCAATTTTAAGGTTATTCTATTTGCTCTTTTGGAAATGAGGCGGGGAAATAAAAAACTTCCTGACATATTTTCCCTTCTTAAAATTTTCTCTAGAAGACTTTGATGAAGTGCCATCTTCAAAGAAAGTCAAGGGTAAGCTTGTTGCATATAATTTACTTATAAGATTGTTCTCAGAGCAGTTTCTTAATGTTTTTTGTTTGGGGGAGTTTGGTTGTACCTGGAACTCATACTCCTATGGGACTAAAAGCAAAAGTGTCATGGAGCTCCCAGGCAACTCTATAGGACAAGTTAAAGATGAATTTGTATCTGCTTCAATGAAGAGTTTTTTCTAGTTAGGAGTTCCTCACATCAATGAAAAGACAAATCTAGATCCCACTTAGCCCAACTGTATACTTTACCCTTTTATTCTACTCATGGGTTTCCATTAAGTATATATTTGTAATGCACACTTCTTTTATTTAATACAAATGTTTTTATTTTAAAAAGACAAGAAAATTTAAATAATATAAAGATTTTTATTTAAAAAGATAAAAAAGATTTTTTTTTGTTTTTATATTAGTTAAACTTACATTTTCTATATCCTTTTGTCTCCCTCTTCCAAGAGAGCCATGCTTGGTTGTTGTTTTTGTTAGTTTTTTTGTTTAGGAAAAAAGAGAAAAAAAATCAGCAAAACTTACCAATTTTTTTTTACAATTTTGTTTTTTTTTACAATATATACAATGTTCTACCTTTGCAAGTGACTGGAGTTAGATGTTTTCTCATTTTGCTCTTATTTGTTCTTTATTGTGGATTTCCTTAAATGAATTGTGTAGAAGCATCAATTTGGGCAGAATTTGATGACATGTAATGAGCAAATCTTGTAGCCTTCTGTCAGTCACTTAAATGAAAATTGGGGACATTTTTGATAATTAGCAGGCTTTGAAAAAGGAATAGAAAGGGATTTTGACTTCAAGAGTGATGAGGGTGTTACATGACCCTAAGAACATCAATCATTCAGGAGATAACCAAGTGTATAGTTGCTATTGTTAGGAAGATTAGACATACAAATTAATCCTATCTACTGATACAGTACTGATAGGCAAATGGAAAGGATGAACAATTATAAGAGTCAGGAACTTTGATCCAGCAACTAACTAGATTTTTTTAAAATTTAATTTAAAGTGTGAACCTCAAATTTCTTCATGTAAAACAAATAGACTGAACTATACAATTTCTAAGGTTCCTTTTATTTGCCAGTCTCTGTGATCATTTTCTGGGAGCTTTTCTGACTCCAGAGCTACTTAACGGATTTGGTAGGAAGTAGTTATTTTCTACTCACAAGTGGCATGAATTTCTCTGATGACTGCCCTTGTGATTAGAATACAGAATACAGCTATCATTGCCTAATAACTAATTAAAATATTGGGTCTATTAATCAATCAGTAAACATTTATTGAATATCTGCTTTGAGCTAGGCCCCATGAAAATCACTAAAAGACTCAAGAATGAGAATTACTAACCTAAAGAAGATTAAAACTGAGGAATGGCTATCCTTTTAGAATTCCAAGTTATAAGGAGTCTTAGATATACATATAAAGAGATAAAGTGACATAACCAAGATCATTAAGTAAGTTGCAAAACCGGGATTCAAGCTTATGTCCTCAGACTCAAAAATTAATATTCCTTCCGCTATACCATGTTGTTCCTCAGAGTTTTTACAATTAGTAAAGTACCTTTGAAATCCAAATAGTACAACTTCTTTATTTTACACGAGGAAACAAAGAATGAAGTAAAAAAATCCCAAGTTACTTAGTTAGACTTAATAGCTAGCATTTAATAGATAGTAATTAAGTCAACATTAGACCAAGGTCCCCCGATTTCAAACCTTATAGTTTCTCGCCAAAAATCTCATTCTACTATCTCCTCTTTATATAGATATATCCAAATAAGATGTAGCCACATATTTGATTTGAAAGTTTAACAAAGGACCCCCTAGAGGATAAAATGGATAATCATGGTTCTTCACTGAATACTTTGACCCTAGATGACTTTCATATGCAGAAATGCTACTCATTCTCTTATTCTCAACCTCCATATCCCAAAAATTAATAGAGAAAACATGATAAATTCAAAATGCTGATGTGTTTTCTTATTATGATCATTGAAAACATTCAAATATCAGGAAAAAAATCAATCAAATAAATAGAGAGCTAGGATCCATACTTTATCACTATTTCTCTAATATTTAAGAACTGTCCAGAAAAACAAGATGCAATCAGTGATATTCAAATGGGAACCTTCCATTCCTATCCAGTAAATCTATGCCAGTTTCATTTTACCACTTTCCCCACCAAATACATATATTTGGTGGTGAAAGTGGTGAAATTATATATATATATACATATATATATCAGCCTCTATTCCAGATAACTTTTTTCCTTATATCTGGTTTTCCTTTTGTCTTTTACATGTTGGTGTTCTAATATAAAGGCCTAAGAAAAACCTTCCTGAGGCAAACATCACTTCTTTCTGCTCAGATTTGAGTTCAAATATGTTGGTGTCCTCAAATATATAGTTTTGTTGTCTATACATTAATGCTAAGGTAGTGATCTCACACAATATATGCTTTTATGTTTTTATATCCACCAGAGGAAACTGAAGACGTGACATCCATGAAGAAAGAAAAAAGTGAGTTTATTGATGACTAACTTATACATTGCTTATTCTCCTCATATTAAAAACAAAGTATTTGAAACTAAGCTTGAAGATTTCTTCATGAAAAGCCAATAATCTATTCCTGGAAGAAGATTTTTAGTACAGACATCAAACATGACTTTAAAGTAGGTCATTTTTTCTCTCTCTCTCTCAAAGAGAAAGTAGTCACTTTTTGTGTCAGGCAAGAGGCACTTAGTTGAAGAAATTACATGATAATGATGACTAGCACAGCATTTATAGCAAACAGCCCTATAAAACTCTGTTTCATAAGTACAATCACTAAATTTATGCCTGACTCTGTCTTTTACTACAATATCTAGACTAGAATTGCTGAACCTGATTTGCTAAACTTCCTTCTATCAAATAGAAAAGACATAGAACTAGACCTGTCCCTAAGTGCCCAAGTTGTTTTTTTTTTTTTTCAGCTATGTAATAGAGTAATAATATTCACTTTCTCTGGCGAACATTGATTCTAGTATGCAATGTTCATATTTAGTTATAAAATTCAGCATCCTAGATAGTTTATTAGTCCTGCACTAATAAATTGGACATTTTCCTTCTAGTGAAAATGGAATAGGGTATTGGTCCCTAACCGAATTGCAGAAAACAATTTCTGGACAGTCCAAATAAAGCACTCTTTGTAAAAGCCTTAATTTAAACATTTGTCATGTAATGCTTACAAAGTACCAAATTCTGAGGCAGGGAATATCCACCAACAGTCATGGAGAAGATCAGTAAGACATAAATAATTGACAGATAGATAGATAGAAACAATGTGTGTATATAGCTATACATACACATATTTGTATGTATATGTATAGATAAATATGCATGCATATATATGCACATATAGACACATGTGTGTGATATTTTGTACTTAAAAAAACATTGATGACAGAGAACTATTTTGGAGACAGAAATTCACAAGAAATAAACCCAAAAGAAGAGATGAATTCTATCATTTCTGGAAGAAGAGTTTCAGTGAAACACAATTTGATAATAATTTTTAAATGATGGGTTGTACCTACCTCACAGGGTTGATGTGAGGATCAAATAAGAGAGTATATGGATAGCACACTGCAACTTTCTAAATATTATATAAATAGTAGCTATTATTGTAAAATGAAATATGACATATAGAGGAAATAATTGGAAAGGAAATAAGAACTCTAAAGGAAAGTCTTTAAAAGAATTTACAGTTTGATATGTGAATACAAAACTTTACCTAAATGAAAGCCCACCTGAAAATTGGAATGAATTAAGCTAAAGTTAATTACTCTATGAAAGAAGAATTTTTTTTCAAAAAACCAAAAGACTGGGGAAAATAGAAGCAAGTGTAAGATATTGTTTAGCAAATATACCAGACCCAGAAAACAGGTTAAGAAGAGGAAAAAAATGTAGATTTTTTTTTTATTTTAAGAAAATGAATGAAAACAATCCAACCCCATTAGAAACTGAAGACAAAGTGAAATACAATCAATTAGAAACAAAAAAAAAAATTCTCACAGCAACATTATAACCAAAATCTGCAACTGTCAGATCAAAGAAATATGTGTTAGTAAAATTTACAGAATAAAATTTGTACAGAGGATCATGGCCTTAGAGATGGAATAGACCCTTGAAGATTATCTAGTTCAACCCCCACTTTTTGAAGTTGAAGAAACTGTGGGCCAGAGTGTGTAAATGGTATAAAATGGCAGAACTGAGAATTTAACATAGGTCCTCTAATTCCAGATTTTACATTCTTTCTATCATACTACATAGCCTCTTGTTTTTGCTGTGTCCATTGCTCTGTATCTTGCCAGAGACCAAAGAAAGCAAAGTCAATTTATATTCTAACTTAGCTTTTTTATTTTATGAAACCTAAAAACAGCTATTAAACCCCTCCTCCATCTCCCGTGTCTTCTTTTCCTAACAGAGTTTGCTATAGGTATCCCTGATTATATAGTGCAAATTCTCCTCAGACTGCTGTATTTTATTGGTTGCTTTGCCTTTTGTTTGTTCATCGATACTGTTAAGGGCTACTGCTGTACAGGCAACTAAATACTTCTCTTTCTTTGCCTCCTATATCAGAGAGAAATCCTATAGGGAAGCAATGACATAATCATGGGCATTTTCTGCTTATCTTAACCTCCTCAATCAATCAATAACATTTTTAAGCACCTACTATGTGCCAGGAACTTGCTAAGCCATTCATGTTTTACTTTCTGTCTCTCCTCAATAGCCCAATATCTTATCTTTGTGATCATATTTTCTATCTCTTTCCAACCTTAGTCTCTAATGTTATCTACCTTTCTTATATTTTCCCATCTATTTCCCTTACCAGACATTATATTTCTGTGGGTTTCATATTAGCACCTGGTTTGGAACAAGAATGCTTCTATCTAGTTAGCAGGGTGTTGGGAAAAATACAACCCTCAGTTCAGGATAAACATAACTTCTCTCTACAGTCACCATCCAACTGGCAATAGAGCTAATGGGTAAGGAAATTGCCACAGTTACATTACAGTTGTATGCATTTTATAATAATGGATAGCATTTATATAGCATTTTAAAATTTGTGATATGTTTTACTGAATGGTCTCTTTTGAGATTCATATGAGGTAGACCCTGCAGATACTACTATTCCTTTTTTTTTATAGTGAAATATGTTTTCAAAAGATGAGTGACTTGTTCATGGTCACACAACTGGTAAACAGCTGAGGTGGACTTTGAGTACATTTCATTCCTACTCCAAGTCCCTTAGGTCATGTACTATAGCATTGATTTCCCCCCTCCTTTTTCTCATAGCCCAAATAATACTTGTCTGTGCTTGAAAATCCAGGGCTTGACATCTTGGATCTTCCTTCACTTTGAATTTTGTAATAGCTTCATAAGCTAAATAAAGCATTTGAAACAGTTCATTTTCTCTACACACTTGGTACTGGCAAGCTTAGAAGTCTGGTATTATATTAATGTTCACTGAAAGCAAGAGATTTCTGTCCATTTCTATAAACTCTGTACTTTGGTTTTTAAAAATGAAGCCTTTTTATTTTTATTGTTCTTGTCTCTTGTGTTCCAAATTAGCAGCTGTACATAACAAGCCTGTGTATTCTTTTCCACAGCTCCCATCAGTTTCTTCCAGTGTGTCTACTTGGATGGATATAACGGATATGGATTCCAATTTCCTGTTACACCAGCACACCAGTCTGGGAGCTCCAGTCACTCAAAGTCACCAGAACAGAAGCAACAAGGGCAATAGGCATGCATGTATGGTCCAAGATTCTGAATGTTAGATCTGCCCTAGTGACTCATTGGATCATTTGTATTAGCAAACATATTATTTCTTCATCTGGTACTATGAGAGAATGTGGACAAAGTGATTGAAAAACAAAATGGGCATATTGAAGCACCTCATGTCAAAACCAGTGCTCAAAGAGCTCCTAAAAACTAGCAATTGTTAAACTGTGTGATTTTTGTCATTACTGTGTGTGCATTTAATTGCCTGTACAATTCCACTTTCTTTTTTCCTAGAGTACAGGTTTTCTTGTAACATGGACAATTTTTCAATCCTGTGTAAAACTAAGCTTTGAGTCACTCAGTAATAGCTTAATGTTGTTTACACATACTTGCATTTAACTTGTGGCCACAGAATCAGGCCATTTTTACCATATCATTTTGTTTTAGATTCTCATGGCCTTCCTTCAGTGCTCAAAAAAAGTAAAATATGCCATATAATACAATCCAATACACATTCATCAAACATCTATTGTATGCTATGAGCACTATGCTAGGTACTGAGGATACAGAGACAAATATGAAACAGTCCTTGCCCACAAGGAGTTTACATTCTACTGTCTAATAAACATATTTACAGTTTAAATAATACCATATTCACCAGCAGCACTGCACAATTCATTTGGACAGTTCTGGTGGATTGTTTGTTTACTATTTTTAGGCCAACATAGCGTGACATTTCCAGACATCTCCAGACAGCATTATATAACCAATAATATAAAAATGCCAACTGGAAGAAACTTCATAATAATTACTGAGAACAGTTAATATATAGACAAACATTTTCATTCACTTTGATAAATCCTTTCTGAGGAGGTTGAGTTTTCTCTCTCAAAGTAGAATTATACGAATGTCAACTAAGATGGAGGAAGGCACTTCAGATGGAAGTGCTACTCCCAGAACATTTTATTTTTTTCTAGATAGTCAATCTAAATTAATACTAGGGAAAGGGATGACACAACTTTGAAATCCATGAAAGTGTTTCACTGAAAATGGGATGTTGTTAGTTGTGCTCCCTTTTGGCCTCCCTAGAGCTATTAATACCAATGTTTTTGACCACATTTCTCCATGGACTCTAAAATCCATATAGCTTTGACCTTCAAAACACTTAAGGTTCTTATCTGGTTTATGAAAAAGCAACTCAGAAAATAGAGTTATTCTTGCTATACCTTAACTTCATTTCAAAGGTTTGGGACAGAGAGATTCAACACTAACTTAAAGAAATCATTGATTTTCATGGGATGCGGATGGGATCCTAACCAATAGGTTAGGAAACTAAAGATTAGTTTACAAGGAAGTCCTAAAGCAGGCTCTTATTCATTGCTATGAATAATTATTCTGTGAATAATTTGATGGTCTTAGACCATATGATAATGTCACTCTTGCAACTGTCCCAAATGTCACATTTGCAACTAATCAATCTTTATTATACTCCTTATAGTGGGACCCAGCTTAGGTCAATTCAAAACTAAGTTGACTTACTCATTAAAGGATAGTCACTTTCTCTAAGGTTGAGTTGAAGTATATGGATGGGGAAATGTGTGATGTTTACTTTGTAAACACTTGTTCCATACCTATTTCATGGATGAAGAGAAGAATTTATAGCTAATTTTATAGTATTATAATCTCTAAGACTTTGTAAAACAGCATGGGCTAGTGAATAAAAGGGATTAGATTCTCTTTTCAATGCTGCCTGAGATAAACCACTCAAATTCCCTACCTCATTCATCAGTCTATAAAATGGGGGACAAAAAATGTTGCCATGATATTCCCCCAGAGAGGTTACAATTAATATGCTGAAATATTTGCAAAGTACTTTGACTATATGAAAGGAGAACTCATTATAATAAAAATTCAAAATATCGTTGGGTTGTTTTTTTTTTTTTACTAAAATGGGTATTCTCCAACTACTTTTCTATATTGCCCTTAGCTAGTTCTTTCATTTTTAATCCTGGGATTCACTTGTATTTTTAAAAATAGACTAGCATACAGGTTTGAGTGGCTATTGTTTTGATGAATAAACAGAAGAAGAAGAATTTATTAAGTGATTCCTATGTGTAAAGCTCTGAGTTAAGGCATGGGATACCAATAGAAAAGTAAGAAAGTCCCTGCTTTCAAGGAGCTCACATTCAAATGGGCTAGAGAACACAAGTTCCAGCTGAAATAACTGCACTGGGCATGATTTATAATGAACCAAAAATACTTCTACTCACCATATTTAATTGTACCTGATTTGAACAATCACAGTGAAATTATTTTTGACAATGGAAATTAAAATGTCATCTGATGATATGCTTTCTTCAAATAAATGTTCCTCATCCTCTTTTAATCATATTTACATATTATAAAAAATATAAGAGGCTAAATCAATGACTGCATCCTTAATAGGTCAATCATATCATTTTGACTTTGAAATTATAAAGATTTGAAATTGAACTATGTCTCTATAATTGTTTAAGTGATGTGTTTGACCCACTTACTTTCTAGAATAATGAGGAAAATTGTAAAGAAAATCATGCTACTCCCTTGTTTAAGACTTATGTTTTCCTTAAATTTCATAAATTAAGCTAATTTGATAAAACATTATCCAGTTTTGGTTTTCTTGAAATAATTCTAGACTATAGAACATTAGAAAATTTAGGGATTTTATAGATAATTTAGATGGATGCTAGTAAATCTCATTTTACAGAATGGAAACATGTCAATTGGTTAAATGATTTGTACCCCAATTATGTTGCTAATTAGTGTTAAAATTAGAATTAGAACTTGTTTTGTGACTCTCAGTAGCATACTCTTTTATCTATTCAACAAATATTTATTAAACATTTATATTCCAAAGACACTTATTTTGAAACCTGGTTCATTTTGCACTATCCCAATAGTCACATTTTATGTATGTTATCAGTAATAGAGTTGAAATAATGCATTCTGAGAATTCTAAGTTCAGTGTTATAGACTCATAATATGTTATAACTGGAAGGAAACTTAGAAAATATATAAGTTAACACCATTATACAAAAAAAAAAAAAAGAATCCAAAGAAAGGGAAGATTTGTTGAAGGTTTCATGGCTAGAGAATGCTGCAATTAGAAATCAAGAGTATTTTTTCTTATTATATCATCCTATTGTTTTGATATAATTTGTTATTTCTTATCATTTCTTCTTTCCCCTTATGATTCCTAATTTGATTGAACTTTCATCACTCAGATTGTGCTTGGAGATAATGAACTCAGAAAAGTACCTTCATTTCAACTTCCAGTGCTCCTCTATTCTTGTTACTCTATCTACTAACATCAAGATATACTATTTTTGTGAACTAACCATTTAGGAATTTTAAAAGATACTTTTACCTAAATGTTGAAAAACAAGGAACAAGATTTTCTCCTCAATATAGAATTATTATAATTAACAGTAGCAAAGAAAGACCTTATGATATTTATGGATCAAAAGAGAAGACAGCCAATTTTCATAAATATAGACACCCAAAGCAGGCTCCCATCTAATATAATAATAAACAAAGAATGTAAATGATGGGCAAATGGTTTGGGGATTATATAAATGCTAAGTGATAGTTACAAAATATTCAAACATATGTTAACAGGCACCACCTGTGCTTATTTCCATAAAGTTGTATATTAAACAAAGCATTCCCAAAGATGAAATGATATTGTGCCATATTAAGCAATATGCATGGCTCATTCTTTCAGCAAATTTCATTTGAAAACCTGCTTTCATTTCCTCACATAGATTGGCTTTTGTGCTGCCAAGGCTAAATCATTGAACAACTCTTGTCATCAAGTTATAATGACAGCATTTAAAAGTAGCTGCATTATATTTGATGATACATAAAACCTATATAGACAAATAAACATAGGTTGTTCTTGCCAAGTTCACATTTTGGAAGCTAAGATTTGGAAATGAAAAGGTGGGGAAAGAAGTAGGTTATGAATATTACTTTAGTAGTTTACCAAAAAACCTCTCTTCAGACTATTGAATAAAATCTTTATTCCACTAAATTTAAAGTATGAAGCCAAATAACTTCCTATGGTTCATTCCTATTCTCTCACAGTATTCTAAATTTACCTAGTAGTTTCTATTTGGGTTCTTCTGACATAGTATGAAGAGTCAACAAGCAAAACTGGGAACTCATTTTAGAACACAAGATAACTATTGGTAATATCTACTGATGAAAATCCATAGAGTTTCACTAGGGTAAAAAATGTTTTGGTGGTACCCTTCTTATAGAGATACAATAAATCAAAAACAGCAATATAGCTATCAAACCAGTGAAACAGAAACCAGAATAGAGCTTTGAAACACAGCTTTTTGAAAAGATAGTTGGACCTGAATGGGCCTTTGAACCCCAAGGATTCAGCATGGTCCCAAAGATTCTTTAGAATGACAGGTCAATACCCAGAATTCTCAGCTATACTTTAGCCCAATGCCTGACTATATTATTTAACTTCTTTTATGCAAATCACATGTCCTATTTCTTTCTTTTTACCCTCCTAATAGAAGTCCTTTTCTTATCTTTTATAAGTAACAGAAGTTAGCTCTCTTTCAGGAAAATGTTACATGAACATAAGAAGGAATTGAAAGGATATAAATGAAAGGAAGTAGACTTTATTGCAATGGAAACAATATTGCCTGTCAAATATCTTCAATGTTCTCACATCTAGTCTTAGTTATATATCCACATATGCATTTTGGAATATAATGTGTCAAAAATGTTCCCTTTGATATTTGAACAATTAATCAATTACTCATCTTGTTTCATTATTTCTTAGAAAGCAACAAAGAATAATAATGAGAATTGGGAGATGAAGATGAAATGAATAGTTCAATTGATGGTGTTAAAAAAATGACTTCACAGATTGTTTGACTCAGTTGCTGACTTTATTGAATACATTAAATATGACTTTATTTTTAGTTGTAAATATATATATATATGGGGTTCTATTTTCTCCCAGACCTGTAATTTCATCTGTGTGGAAAAATCTTTGGTACAGAAATTTTCTATGCAGGTTACCAAATCAGAGTTTTAGAGAGTTATTTGGGAATACTGAGAGTTTAAGTATTTGCCCATAATTATACAGCTAATAATGTATCTGAGGCACCACTTGAATCCAGTTCCATCCTGCTGACTTCATTCTGCTTCCTTGAAAATGAGATATTGTACTTTAAATAATCAACATTTCCATATAGATGTGGAAAGTGCCAAAGCAGAGAAGGCAAAAAGAAAAATTATAATTTTAACATTTTAATTCCAGAAATACAGAGAAAATGTACACTTTGACTAAGTAATTAGGCATTGGAATAACAGAAATTGGAGAACTATTTCAGACTCAGGAAATAATGCCTCCATTTAATCTCATCATGGTGCTGCATGACAGAATTTAAAGAAATCAAAGTGTCATGATTTATACCATTAACACCTCCAGTTTTCCTGCAGCACCTTTGATGTGCTATAACCTCATTTGAAAAGAAGTGACAAATAGTCTTAGCTCATCTTTGTTCAGAAGCATTTGTGACTAAGAGTGCTGAGAAATCCCATTCATGTTCATTTCAGGTTTGCTGGAACCTGTATTTCATGTCTAGTGAGGTATACTTTTAGAATAGGGATGTTTAATAGGATTTAGAATGCCTAACTACCTTAAAAGCTATCTAAATAGTACAAATCCTAACAAAAGCTTATTATTATTCATTTCATAGGGGTACTCTCTGCTCATCCTTGAAAAATATTGTTAAAAGAGTGATCTATAGGAGTTGGCTGCTACCTATCAGTTAGTTTATATGATGATTTGAAGTGGTTTTTGCCTCATTAGAGCAATCTTAGCACATTACTACCCCCAGATTCTTAAGCAGTCTACATTTTTTAAAGGAGAAATTTTAGGAGTAATATAAAAAGCATGACTTCTATTTATATGAAATGCAAAATGAATCTTAGGAGTCTAGGCAGACTATTTCATTTACTATGGACAATTTGGCCCACAGTTCAATGTATATTTCTTGTATTTTTAGTTTGTCTCCTGTTATCTTTCTGTAAGAAGATTGTCAGCCTTTGAAGTAAATAACAATTTCAAGTCAAGTTGATGTATTTATTTTTTCTATTAGTTTATTGATATTTCAAGAAGTTTTCATATTAATCCTGCATGTTTAGATAAGTGGGAACTAGAGATGGTTTCTATATATGCATATACATACACATACATATATACACATGCACACACACATACATGGAGTTTTTCATTAAATAGAGTCATGAAAATGGAATGAGTAATTCTGTGTACTTTCTTAGAGGCTGTATCAATATATTTGAAACTAAAAGTTTACATGAGCTTTGTCAATTTGGGCTCTCACTATCTGTACAGATTGTAACCTGTTCTTACACATTTATCTGTCTTAGTACACATTTTATGCCTTCCTGGAAGGAATCCATACAAAATTCTGTAAACATTCCTTTAAACCTTCTCATTACATAATCAGCCTACTGTCTTTTGCAATCATTCATCATTCTGATGGCATCTTTTGTACCTCTGCCCTCTATATTACTTCACTTGGCAATCTTATCAACTCACATAGATTCAATTATCATCTCTATGCTGATGATTCCCAAATCTTTCATCAAGCCCTAACCTCTTTGTTGATATCTTGTCACATCTCCAACTGCTTTTTGGATATTTTATAAACTAAACAAACTCAACATGTCCAAAATTGAATTCATTATTTTTGCCTCCCCTTTTCAAATTTCCTATTACTGTTGAGGAAACTGCCAGCCTCTTAGTCACAAAGGCTTTCAAGCAAAGTGGCATCTTTGACTCTCACTCTATCTCACCCCCATGTCCAATGTCTTAACTACATAAGATCTCTGAAATATGCCCCCTTATCTCTTCTGACCCTGCCAACACCTTACTGTAGGCCCTCATTATCTCAAACTTAGACAGATGCAATGACCTAATGTTCTGTGCCATTTCTAATTCATTCTCCATATAACTATCAAAGTGATTTTCTTGAAGTTCAAGTAAGCCATGTTACCCTGCCTATCTCCTCCCCTCCTCACTTCAGTAAATTCCAGTGGCTTACTATCACTTTTAAGATTAAATATATATTTTTCTGTTTGGCATTCAAAGCCCTTTACAACATTGTCTCCCCTTTCCACCCTTTCTAGTCTTTTTATACCTTATCTACTCCCCACATACACTGATTTCTAATGATACTGACCTTCTTGCTGTTCCTCAAACAAGACACTCCATCTCCTGATGCTGGACATTTTCACTTGTGTCCTCAACACTTGGAATTCTTTCCTTCCTTATTTCTGCCTCTAGATTTTCTTCATGTTCCAAGTAAAATTCCATTTTTTTATAAGAAACCTTTTTTGAATATCTTTAATTCTAGTGCCTTCCCTCAATTGATTAATTTCAATTTATTCTGTCTATACTGTATATTATTATTATACTGTTCTGCTCATGTTGCTTCCCCTATTAAAATGTGAGGTTCCTTAAGAGCAGAGATTGTTTTTGGCAACCCCAAAACTTAGTACATAGCACAGTGCCAATCACAGAATGTAGTTCCCCCCCCTTATTCTTAGAGATACATTCCAAGATCCCCAGTGGAAACCTAAAACCAGGGACAAAATCTAGCCCTTTATAGATAGTTCTCACTTTATTTAAAAACACATTATAATACTAAAAGAATCTTGAAAGAAATCAGCAATCCAAAAAGCACTTATGATAATTTTATTTTATAGTACTATGCTTTCCTCTCCATACCCCCCATTATGTCCCTCAATTAGATGCTTTTTGGCTTTCCACCCCCTCACCAAAATTTTTTTAAAAAAATCTATTCCTCCATCTGAAAATGGAACAGACTCATGGAAAGACTAATGTCTGCAGAGAGACCTTTTTCTTGTTCCACCCTCCCTTGTGACAGGTCCCCAAGTCTATTTTTTATTGTGGTGTCTGAATCTCTCTACCAAGTGTTCTTGAGCTTTGAGATGGCCCCTTCTCACTATAGGCATATAGTACCTTTCCTGCTTCTCCCATTCCCCTAGAAATCAAAGTTTGACCAAAATAACCGTAATCTCAATAAGAAGAGGGGTCGTGACCATAGTGAGTACTTAATAAACATTAGTTATCTGATAGAATGATTTCTCTGAACAATTCTTCATTGATGATATGCTGTAGACTATTTGAATATATTTCAGATCTCACTATCACCCTTTGGCCATTGTCGTATACATGATAATTTTATTTATTTATTTATAAGTTGTAATGATTTCTGTTAACAATCAGAACATTTTTGTTCAAAGGTTACAGTTTTACAATTGTGGGAACTTGAACAGAAAAAGAAAATGTTATTTTGCTTACTCTAGATAAACAGTAAATTGGTAGGAGAACCTAAAATGGAAATCAAATAATTTCTTTACTCAATGTACACAAACAAGTTTACTCTCTCTGATAAAAATCTAATTGGGCAAATTTGGGATATTAAAGGATACTTTTCAAGTTCCATAACTATTTTCCAGTCCTCACTCAAAAGGCCTTAAAGAAATCAAAGTGTCATGATTCATACCATTAACACCTCCATACTTATAATATGGAAATGACAATGAGAGAGAAATTAAATACATATTAAGATCTTAAAAACAAATCAGATTCATTGAGAACACCAATCAATTTGTACATTACCCTCATTTTTCCAGTTAAAATTGGTGCATGCTTTCAGCCTAAAATTTGACTTCTCTACTCATGGGCTTAATTTAAACAAAAGAAACCCACACAAAATGCAAAATAAAAAGAATCTAAATATAGCTTTTATATTTTTAGTAGTTTATAATAGTAGCATTCAGAAGGTAGTCCATCAGCAAACTCAGACCACTATAACAGGACTTTTTAAACTTTTTCTATTCATGACCCCTTTTCATCCAAGAAATTTTTATTCAACCCTAGGTATGTAAAATAAACATACATATCAACATTTATTGATAATAAATCACAAAGAAATTTATGTTAAAGCAATTCTTTGGTATAATTACACTTTTATCTCTTATTAAAGACAAAGGCAAATTTGCATACTAATGAGATGGATGTGCTTATTTATTTTTACATAAAGAATCAAATCTTGGCAGAATATTTGATACCATTTATATTTGTCAAATTTTTCATGATCCCCACACTCAGTTTTGTGATCCCATATGTGGTTGCAGCCCATAGTTTAAGAGGCTTTGCTCTATAACAATAGTGGTTCAAATAGAAATAGGGGCCACTAAATGACATATAAAAATCTGTATGGACCACATACCAACTAGTTTTAAAATGTAATATTAAATAGGGTTTATTATATTTTATTCATATTGTCAAATATTTCAAAATTCCATTTTAATCTGATTTGGCTATACTTACAAGTGTTATAGGAAGCATGAAGCCTGAGGATCTCATGTTAGACACATTTGCTTTGTAACATAAATAATTCTGAATATAGAAGTAAAATAAATATGACTTGAAAACTCTTTTAGAAAGCCCCATTACTCCTGATAAAGCTTTCACAGAATCCATGGACTCGACTCCTTAGCCACCCAGTGCTAATTGAATGCAAAATAGTAATATTCTTAGTTATCTGATTTCTTATCTCACAGAGAGTTAACAAACAGGAAACAATTAGAGACAGATAGATGCTTAGTCAAATAAATTAACTTAATCAGGGCAAGTCAAAGTCAAAAGCTGGAATGGAATAAAGATTGGGGCCAATGCTTCTCATTGATACCTGCAAAACAAGTATGTAGAACAGTCAGAGTAGCTATGGCAAGGTAACAAAAGAAATAGACATATTTAATGTGATCATTAACTAGGTGAGACAATGCAAGAGAGAGGAAGGCCAAAATTGAAAATAACATTCTGTTTCTTTCCCAGAAGGAAAAAAAAATGTATCATTAGAAGAAATTTATAACAGATTATCCTAACTGTGGTCCAGGGACTGTTGAAATGACTCAACCTAGGAGTCAGATTAACTTGATTTCCAGTTAACATTGAGTATGTGGCCACAGACTACTTAACCTGAAATTTTTATTTCTTCATCTATAAAATGGGAACAATAATATTTGCATTATATGATGTGCAGGCTGATTTCAGAAAAACCTGGAAAAAGTTACATGAACTAAAGCTAGGTGAAGTTAATAGAACCAAGAGAACCTTGTATATAGCAACAACAAGATTATGTGATGGTCAACTGTGATGGACTTGGCTCTTTTCAACAATGAGGTGATCCAAGGGAATTCCAATGCACTTGTGATGAAAAGAGTGATCTACCTCCAAAGAGAGCACTATGAAGACTGAATGTGAATCAAAGCATAGTATTTTCACCTTTTGTAATTGTTGTTTATTTGCTTGTTTGTGCAGCATGATGAATACGGAAATAGAACAATTGCACATGTTTAACCTATGTTGGATTGTTTGCTGTCTAGGAAAGAGGGGAGAGAGAAAGGGAGAGAGAAAAATTTGGAGCAAATGTTTTGCAGAGGTGAATGTTGAAAACTATCTTTGCATGTATTTGGAAAAATGAGAAGTTATTTTTATAAATAAATAAATGGATGAATGAATAAATAAATAAATGGCATACGATGATTTCAACAATGTAAATAAAATCTATCTTTGAAGCCAAAAAATGTTTTGCATTATCTACCTCAAAGTATTTGGGGAAAGTGATTTATAAATTGTATAAATATGACATATCAGTATTTTTCTTCCTAAAGACATATAGCAATGCTTCATTGTAGTGAGGAGATGATTCTGAGTTTTGAAGAGATATAAAAGAGGCACTACAATTTTTTGAGTTTCAAATATGAGTTTTATAATAGAATGCTATCAATTATTAAGTTTTATCCTAAAGATCATCTCCAGAAAGTTAGGCCTAAGATGATGATTTTTGTTTTATAGGCAATCTATTGAGACACAGAAGAAAGATTATCAATTCAATCAATGGTGGAAGTACCCACACAGATTGAGGACTATGTGGATTTCCAATATACTTCCAAATTCCATTGAGATCTAGAATCTCATTGATTTTTGTTATTTAGTTATTGTTTACCTCTTTGTGACCCTATTTGGGTTTTCTTCTCAAAGATACTGAAGTTATTTGCCATTTCCTTTTCCAGCTTTAAGAAATTGAGGAAAAAAAGATTAATCGATTTGTGTCTGAGGTCAGATTTGAACTCAGAAGATGAGTCTTCCTGACTACAGGTTTAGAACTCTTTCCATTGTACCACCTAATTAACCTAACAAACCCATTCATATGATTACTCAATTTATTCCATTCAACTCAGTGAATATATATTAAAGATGTATAATTTTTTTAATGCTATATGAGATACTGGTGATACTTAGTTAAAATTGAAATAATCCCTATCCTCAAAGAGCTTATATTCCATTCCATCTAATGGTGTAAATTACAGTTTATTCATGATCTCTCATCTTCTGCAATTTTTGTATATATCTTAATGTAAATCCTTCACACAACTCTACTGGATAAGCCTTTTTCTAGGTCCCTTGATACTGTGTGGATAGCACTAAAGAACATGATCTATACATGATTTAATTCTGACTCTTGGTACTACAAACTATCTCACATGCTTTTTGGTAACTTCTCTAGGACAATTCCTAAATAGTAATGTGTTGTAATTAAGTCATGTCTGCCATATTCCTCTGAGTTGTTCTTTGGAGGAACACAAAATTTTAAACCTGTGAAGATCATAGTATTTTTGACTCATAGTCACCCAACTTCTCTAGTAGAATTTTGGTGCTTAAATGTTGGGCTATTCTTTCAGAAAGAAATATAAATATCTACATATATATGCATATATAGAAACAGATAAAGAAGCTCTATGAATCTATTCATTCAACTGGATATTAGAACCTAGACATTAATCACTTTTGTCCACTATTTTTTCCCTATGTGTTTAGTTGAACCAATATCTTGTAAGTAATTCTATATGTCATTTAATAATGTACTGGGGTTACAGCAAGATGACATAGTGATGTCATCTGCAAAGAGAAACCTATGAAAGAGCTCATATTTGGGGAAATTCTTTATCTATTAATAATTATTGAGTCATTGGACACAGTTATCTCTACTACTGTATCATGTGAGGAATTTTGTAGAGTTTGAACAAATGTAGAAGGGAACCTTTAAGGCTGTACTTAATTCTACAGAAGTAAATATATTTTTAATAATCCACAAACAATGAGATAATCTTTAATGCTCTCTATATGTTAATCAGTTGTGTCTCTATAATAAATGTTTTGTACAGTATCATTTGTGAAAGCCTACCTGCTGTCTTATCCTTCAGAGGCAGACAAGTGGCAAAGTAGATAGAGCATCAGACTTGGAATCAGACAGACCTGAGTTCAAATCTGTCCTCAGATACTTACCAGATGTGTAATCCTGGGAAAGCCAATAAATCTCTATCTACTTCAGTTTCCTCATTTTGTAATCCCCTTCCATTGCTGTTTTGGAAAAAAATATATAAGATAATATTTGTAAAACTATTCGAAAATGTTAATATACTGTACATTCTACCTATCATCAGCAGCATATCTTCAATGTATTAATCTCATAAAACAATGTATAAATGTTTTAATTATTTAAGAGAGTATTAATTTAAATAAGACATCTCTTAGCAAATGGCCTCAATTTTTTAAATGAAATAGAATTTGATCTTTTTGAGCTCAGAGGTTATTTCATTTTTGACTTTGTATCACCAGCATCTTTTTTTATTATTTTTCTTTCTTTCTTTCTTTCTTTCTTTCTTTCTTTCTTTCTTTCTTTCTTTTTCTTTCTTTCTTTCTTTCTTTCTTTCTTTTTTCTTTTTTTCTTTTTTTTCTTTCTTTCTTTTTTAGCACACAATGCTTTATGGATCATGCTGGGAGACAAAAATCAGAGCAAAACAAAAAAAAAATATGAGAGATTAAAAAAACAGAAAAAAAGAAGAGAACATAGTATGTGTTCATTTACATTTTGTCTCCATAGTTCTTGTTCTGAATGTAAATGTTTTCTCTTCAAAGCCTATTAGGCTTGCTTTAGATCACTGAAGCACTTAGAAGAACAAGTCTTTCATTGTTGATCATAGCACATTCTTGCTGTTACTGTGTACAAGTATTCCTGGTTTTGCTTGTTTCACTCAACATCTGTTCATGTAAATATTTCCAGGCCTTTCTAAAATCAGCTTCTTCATCATTTTTAATAGAACAATATAATATTCCATTACCTTCTTATACCACAACTTATTTAGCCATTCCCCAATTGGTGGACATCTACTCTTTTTACAATTCTTTGCTGCCACAAATTTTTGCAGATGTGGGTACTTTTCCCTTTTTTATAATTTCCTTGGAATACAAATCCAGTAATGGCACTGTTGGGTCAACAGGTACGCACAGTTTGATAGCTCTTTGAGCATAGTTTTAGATTGCTCTCCAGAATGGTTGGATCATTTCACAACTCCACCAAGTGCATTAGTGTCCCTGTTTTCCCACATCCCTTCCAATATCTATCATTATTTTTTCTGTCATCTTAGCCAATCTAAGGTGTGAGGTGAAATCTCAGAGTTGTTTTAATTTGCATTCCTCTAATCAATAGATATTTAGAGCATTTCTTATATAACTATAGATGACTTTAATTTCATCATCTGAAAATTGTTTATTCATATCTTTTGACTATCAATTGGGCTTTTATTTTTTAATTTTTTTAAATTTTAATAGCTTTTTATTTACAAGTTATATGCATGGGTAATTTTATAGCATTGACAAAATGCCAAACCTTTTGTTCCAATTTTTCTCCTCCTTCCCCCCACCCTCTCCTCTAGATGGCAGGATGACCAATACATGTTAAATATATTAAAGTATAAATTGAATACAAAATAAGTATACATGTCCAAACTGTTATTTTAATGTACAAAAAGAAATATTGTACAATTAGCCTGTGAAGGAAATAAAAAATGCAAGCGGGCAAAAATATAGGGATTGGGAATTCAATGTAATGGTTCTTAGTCATCTCCCAGAGTTCTTTCGCTGGGTGTAGCTGGTTCAGTTCATTACTGCTCCATTAGAACTAATTTGGTTCATCTCATTGCTGAGGATGGCCAGGTCCATCAGAATTGATCATGATATAGTATTGTTGTTGAAGACTGCTCATTTCACTCAGCATCAGTTCCTCTAAGTCTCTCCAGGCCTTTCTGAAATCATCCTGTTGGTCATTTCTTACTGAAATGACTTGTATTCTTATAAATTTGACACAGTTCTTTATATTTTAGAAATGAGACTTTTATCAGAAATACTGACTGTAAAGATTTTTCCCAGCTTTGTACTTCTCGTTTAAATTTGTGTTGATTTTGTTTGTTCAAAAAAATTTTTTTTAATTTAATGTAATTGAAATTGTCCATTTTGGCTTTTGTATTGTCCTCTAGCTCTTCTTTGGTCATAGATTCTTCTTTCTCCAAAGATCTGATAGGTAAATTATCCCTTGTTCACCTAATTTGTTTATGTTATCCTCCTTTATGTTCAGATCATGCATCCATTTTGACCTTATTTTGGTACAGGGTATGAGATGAAGATCTATGCCAAGTTTCCAACATATTATTTTCCAGTGTTTTCAGCAATTTTTGTCAAGTAGTGAATTCTTATTCTAGAAGCTGGAATTTGGGTGTTAATCAAATACTAGATTGCTATAGGCCTTGACTATTGTGTTGTGTATGTCTAACTTATTCCTCTAGTCCATCACTCTATTCATAGCCAGTATCAAATGGCTTTGATGACAGCTGCTTTATAATATAGTTTTCCATTTGGTACTACTAAGCCACCATCCTTTGTAATTTTTTCATTAATTCCCTTGATATTCTTGATCTTTTTTTCTTCCAAATGAATTTTGTTATTATTTTTTCTAGTCCTATAGAACAATGTTTTGGTATTTTGATTGGTATGGCATTGAACAAGCAGACCAATTTAAGCAGAATTGTCATTTTTATTATATTAGCTTGGTCTAACCCCGAACAATTGTTATTTTTCCAATCTGACTTTATTTCTATGAGAAGTGTTTTATAAAGTTCTTGAGTTTAATTTGGCAGGTAGATCTCTGAGTATTTTATTTTGTCTACAGTAAGTTTAAGTGGAATTTCTCTTTTGATCTCTTACTGATGGGCTTTATCAGTAATATATAGAAACACTGATGATTTCTGTGGGTTTATTTTATATCCTGAAACTTTGTTAAAGCTGAGATGTTTCCAGTAAGTCTTTGGATGATTTTCTAGGACTCTCTAAGTATATCATCTGCAAAGAATGATAATTTTATTTCCTCATTGACTATTCCAATTCTTTTAATTTCTTTTTCTTTTCTTATTGTTAAAGCCAACAGTATTATGTTGAATAATAATGGTGATAATGGACATCCTTCTCTCAATGCTGATCTTATTGGGAATGAATCCAGCTTCTCTCCATTACAAATAATACTTGCTATAGGTTTTAGATAAATATTGCTTATTTTTTTAATGAAAGCTCCATTTATCCCTATGCTCTCTAATTCCTATATTTTTAGTCGAAATGGGTGCTGTATTTTGTCAAAAGCTGTTCCTGTATTTGTTGAGATTATCATATGATTTCTGTTGATTTTGTTATTGATATGGTCAATGATAGTAATAGTTTTCCTAATACTGAACCAGCCCTGCATTCCTGGTAAGTGGGTAAATCCCACTTGGTCATCATGTATAGCTATCTTGCTAGTAAGTTGCTGTAATTTTTTTGCTAAGATTTTATTTAGAATTTTTACATCAATATTCATTAGGAAGATTGTTCTATAATTTTCTTTCTCTATTTTGACTCTTCCTGTTTTAGGAATCAGTGCCATATTTGTGTCACAGAAGGAATTTGGCAGAACTCTTTCTTTGCCTATTTTTCTAAATAGTTTACATAGAATTGGAATTGATTGTTTTTAAAATGTCTGGTAAAATTCATTTGTGAATCTAACTGGCCCAGTAGATTTTTTTTAGGAAATTCATTAGTGACTTGTTTAATTTCTTTTTTCTAAAATAGGACTATTTAAGCAATTTATTTTCTCTTCTATTAACCTGGGAAATATATATTTTTTTGCAAATATTCATCTATTTTAGTTAGATTGTCAAACTTACTACCATACAGTTGGGCAAAATAGCTTTTAATTATTGCTTTAATTTCTTTGTCATTGGTGGTAAGTTTACCCTTTTTTATTTTTCATGCGGGTGATTTGTTTTTTTATTTCTTTTTTTTCTAATCAAATTACCAAAAGTTTATCTATTTTCTTCATAAAATCAACTCTTAGTTTTATTTATTAGTTCAATAGTTTTCTTATATTAATCTCTTTTTGAGTTTCAGAATTTCTAATTTGATATGGACGGGTAATTTGTTCTTTTTCTAGCTTTTTTAGTTGCATCCCTAATCCATTGATCTTCTCTTTGGAAGAAGGCAGAGTAAAGTCAGGAATTTGCTTGAGGTCTTTCAGTTTCCATCAAAAACCACACGAAACCAAGCCTCTGAACAGTCTGACAAAATGAAACCACTCTCAAGCTCACATTAGAAAAACTTTTAAAAAGATCATTCTCACTGGGGTGTAAAGGTTGTTTGGCCCAGGTCATATAGACTCTGGGAAAGCTAGTAAGAGGGTCTTAATCACAGCTAATAAACAACCAAGACCCTGTCCTGGCTCAGTAAAGGAGCAAATCAGTGGGGCAGCTTCCAGTCCCAGGTCAGAAGGCAAACTCTGGGATACCAAATGGTTTCCTGAAGAGAGCAAGCAAAGCTACCATCTACAAACACAAGGGGCCCCTATGCTCAAAGCCATGGCTCAGAGCTGCACAGGAAGCTTTGTCGCAGGAGCAGAGTTCCACCTTAAAAGTTTAAAAAAAAAAAAAAAAAAGGAAAGAAAGAAAGAAAGAAAAGGAGGGAGGGAGGGAAGGAGGGAAGAAGGAAGAAAGGAAGGAAGGAAGGAAGGAAGGAAGGAAGGAAGGAAGGAAGGAAGGAAGGAAGGAAGAGGAAGGGAGGGAGAAAGGAAGGAAGGAAGGAAGAAAAAAGAAAGAAAGAAAGGAAGGAAGGAAGGAAGAATGCCCTATGTATAAGTATGTCTTGTAACATAAATATTATGTAATAAGTTTTTTGCGAAAAAGAAATTTAATATTGAGATAGTATATAAATTAAATTTTGCAAATAAAAAGAAAAAATTTTTCGACATGCAGGAAGTGGTTTAAAGAGAATGTCAGCTTTGGGCGTTGATGGTGGGGTGTAATACCTTCTTCCTGATGGGTCCTAGGAAGGAGTTTTACCTTCATAGCTGATTTACAAGGCCAGTATTTTGGTTAAATTACTTGGACTCTTCACTTAGGTTTTAATATATGGAGGGAGGGAGGGAAGGAGAGAGAAAGGGAGGAAGGAAGGAAGGAAGGAAGGAAGGAAGGAAGGAAGAAAGAAAGAAAGAAAGAAAGAAAGAAAGAAAGAAAGAAAGAAAGAAAGAAAGAAAGAAAGAAAGAAAGAAAGAAAGAAAGAAATGCCAAAAGAAAAGGAAAGGGAATGAGCAAGACCTTGACCATAGAAAGTTATTATGATGACAAGGCAGACCAAAACACAAACTCAGAGGAGTTGAGAATATCTACAGAAGAAATCTTAAAGAGTTATATAAATTGGTCTCAAGCCCAAAGAGGCTTCTTGGAAATGCTCCTAAAAGACTTCAAAGGGCAAATAAGAGAGGTAGAAAAAAAAATGAGAAAAGAAATGAGAGACATGCATGAGATAGCCAACAGTTTGGAAAAGGAAGAAAAAAAATTGTCTGAAGAAAACAACACCTTGAACAGTAGCATAAACTACATGGAAAAAGAGATACAAAAACTAACTGAAGAAAATCACACATTAAAAACTAGAACAGGACAAATGGAAGCTAATGACTTTGTAAGAGAGCAAGAATCAAACAAACTAAAAAGAATGAAAAACTGCAAGAAAATGTAAACTATATCATTGGCAAAACAGCTGACTTGGAAAATAGATCCAGAAGAGATAACTTAAAAATCATTGGCCTACCTGAAGGTCCATGACCCAAAAAAGAGTTTATATTACATTCTACAAGAAGTCATTAAGGAAAATTGTCCACATATTCTGGAAACAGGGAAATACTAATTGAAAGAATCTATATATATAATCTGGAAAGAGATCCCACAAGGATTTCCTCTTTTTCTATTTTATTCATATAGCTATTTAGAGATTTAAAAAAAAAAAAAAAAACTCCTGCATTCCCTAGGTTTTGATATGTTGTCTCATTATTGTCATTCTCTTGAATGAAATTATGACTTGTTTCTTGTGATTTGTTGTTTGACCCACTCATTCTTTAGAATTAGGATATTAGATTTCCAATTGGTTTTTAGTCTATCTTTCCATACCCTTTTATTGAATATCATTTTTTATTGCATTGTGGTCTGAAAATAAAGCATTAATTATTTCTGCCTTTCTGTATTTCCTTGTAAGCTTATTCTGCCCTAATACATGCTAAATTTTTAGGTGCATGTTCTGCCAAGAAAAAGGTGTTTTCCTGCCTGTCCCTATTCAATTTTCTCCAGAGGTCTATCATATTTAGGTTTTGTAGGATCCTATTAGCCTCTCTACTTTCCTTCTTGTTTATTTTGTGGTGAGATTTAAGAGATTATGATTATGAGAGGGGAAGTTTAAGGTCTCCCATTAGAATAGTTTTGCTATCTATTTCTTCCTGTAATTGGATTAAAATCTCTAGGAATTTGCCTGCTCTACCACTTGATGTATAGACCTTTAGAATTATTTCTACTTCATTATTTATGTTACCTTTTTTATCAAGACATACTTTCCTGTTTTATCTCTTTTAATAAAATCTATTTTTTAGTTTTGCTTATCTGAGATCAGAATTGCTACTCTGCTTTTTTTTTTTTTTACTTCAGCACAAGCATAATGAATTCTGTTCTAGCCTTTTACCTTTACTCTGTATGTGTCTCTCTGTGTCAAATCTGTTTCTTGTAAACAACATATTATAGGATTGATTTTTTAATCCACTCTGCTATTCGCTTCCATATTATGGTAGAGTTCATCCTATTCACATTCAGTTATGTTCATGAGCTCTGTATTTCTCTCCATTGTATTTTTTCCCACTGTATGTACTTTTGCTCTCTCTTTCTACTCTGTCCTTAGTAGTGATTTTTTTTAACCACTCCACCC
Organism: Antechinus flavipes; assembly: GCF_016432865.1. Taxonomy (NCBI): domain Eukaryota; kingdom Metazoa; phylum Chordata; class Mammalia; order Dasyuromorphia; family Dasyuridae; genus Antechinus; species Antechinus flavipes. Next base: position 304,527,783 of record NC_067401.1, on the reverse strand, counting down.
CACTACCTTATCTCCTATCTTCTTTTACCTCTCTTACTAGTATTTTTTCACCCCACCTAATACCTTATTTCCCACCATCCTTTCCCCCTTCTCTTAATAGTGTTTTTTAACCCACTTCACCTACTACCTTGTTTTCTATCAATCCTTCCCCTTCTTACCTTTTTCCCTAGTGATTTTGCCCTCCCTTTTATCCTGTCCCTCCCTTTTCTTTTCCTCTTTCTTTATTGAGTTAGATATATTTCTGTACCCAACTGAATGATGAAATTATTCCCTCTTAAAATCAAAACTGATGAGATCAAGCTTCAGACAATGTTCATCCTCTCCCTTCCTTCCCTCAATTGTCTTTTGTACCTCTTCACGTGAAATATTTTTCCCATTATACCTCCCCTTTCCTCTTTTCAATATAGACTTTTTCCCACCCTAAAATGTCTTTTTTCTTTGATGTCATCACATCAGAATCTATTCACAACCGCACCCTCAGTCTACAGACATCTACTATCTGACCCATGACAGAGACAGTTCTCAAGAGTTACAGATATTATTTTCCCATGCAAACACTTTAACCTTTAAATAATATGTATATAATTTTATATAATATATATAACATATATAAAATATCTATATTATATGCAATATCTATAAAATATAAAATTATTATTATATGTATATATATATATACTGTTTACCTTTCAATGCTTCTCTTGTGTCCTGTATTTGCAGATTAAATTTTCTGTTTAGATCTGTTTTTTTCAACAGAAATGATTAAAAGTTTCTTATTTCCTGGAGGTTCCATTTCCTCCCCTGAAAGATGATGCTGAATCTTGCTGGGTAGCTAATTCTTGGTTGTAACCTTAGGCCCTTTGCCTTTCAGAATATGGTATTATCGGCCCTCTGATGCTTTATTGTAGAAGCTGCCAGATCCTGGGTAATCCTGACTGTTTCTTTTTGATATTTGATTTGTTTTTGTCTGGCAGTTTGCAGTATTTTTTCCTTGAGATTGTAGTTTTATAGTTTCTCAATGATGTTCCTTGGGATTTTTCTTATGGAATCTCCCTTCCAAAAGTGATTCATGGATTTCTTCAATCAGTATTCCCTCCTCTCTTTGTAGAATATTGGAACAATTTTCCTTAATGATCTCTTGTAGAATGCTATCCAGGCTCTTTTTTGGCTTTCAGGCTTTCAGGTAAGTCAATAATTTTTAAATTATCTCTTCTCAATATATTTTCCATGTCAGCTATTTTTCCAATAAGATATTTCACATTTCCTTCCATTTTTTCATTCTGTTTAATTTGTTTGATTGATTCTTGTTATCTCACAAAGCCATCAGCTTCCTTTGCTCTATTCTACTTTTTAATGTGTGATTTTCTACAATTAGCTTTTGTATCTCTTTTTCAATTTGGTTTATTCTACTATTTTAAAAGTTGTTTTCTTCAGATAACTTTTTTCTTTCCTTTTCCAAGCAGTTAACTTTCTCAGCTTATCTCTTATTTCCTTTCTCATTTTTGCTTCTACCTCTCTTATTGGCCTTTTAAAGGCTTTTATGAGCATTTTCAAGAAGCCTTTTTGGGCTTGAGTCCAATTCATATCACTCTGAGATTTTTTCTGTGGATGTTTTGTACTTGGGTAAGTTTGTGTTTTGGTCTACCCTGTCACCATAATAGCTTTCTATGGTCAAGATTGTTTTCTATTTCTAGCTCATTTTCTTTCCCTTTCTTTTGGTATTTCCTCTTATTTTACTTTTCTCTTTGAATTTTGCTCTTTGGATAAAGGAGGCTCTGTCCCAAGATTCTTGTGCAGTTTTAAGCTTTGGCTTTGAGCACAGGGGCTCCTTGTATTTGCAGGAGGTTGCTTTGCCTGCTCTTTTCAGGAAACAGCCTGGTTTCCCAGAGTTTGCCTTCTGAGCTGGGACTGGAAGCTGCCCCACTGATTTGCTCCTCTACTGAGCCAGGGCTGAGGGTCTTGGTTGCTGATTTGTTATTCTTAAAACCCTCTCACCGGCTTTCCCAGAGTCTATCTGACCTGGGCTGAGTACCATTTTCACCCCAGTGAGACTCATCTTTCTTGATGTTTTTCCAGTCTTTCTTGAGCTAGAGAGTGATTTCATTCTATCTGACTCTATTCAGAGGCTTGGTTTCATGTGGTTTTCATGGGAAACTAGGAGAGTTTGAGCAGCTTTCTGACTTTACTCTGTCATTGTGGCTCCACTGTATCACCAGTATCTTATATAGTATCTTTAACACTAATAGACTTTTAATTCATGTTTGCTGAATTGAATGCAAAATTCTCTGCTGAAAGTGTGGAGAGATAGAGAACCACAGGAAGGCTAAGGAAAGATTAACAGATTTAAATATGTGTCTAAGTGAGATAATAAATCAATAAGGAAGGTGTAAAATGGCATGCCTTGCAATAATGAGGTCCTCTTTGAAATCATGAAACATAAAGGTTCAGTGGATTTCAGTCAGAATGGTCATGTGCAAGTGAGCTGATGCATAACAATGTGTGATGCCTTCTCTCTGTTATCATCACAGTCATTGTTCTGCTTTTAAAAAGATGTGTGTGTGTGTGTGTGTGTGTGTGTGTGTGTGTGTACACACATACACATTCCCCTACTTTTTGGCTGGAAATCAAATTACTATCTATTGATTCAAATACATATAACATGCTTTATAAACCTTAAAGCATTATATAAATGTTAGTTGTGCCTTTTATTTGTTATTCTAGGAGGAAAATATGATCCAATTTCCATATTCACTTATAAATAAACTTGTAGAAAATAATCTGTTCTTAAACTGGAGCTTATTTGCAAAGTCCAACAATGAGTAAGATATTATAGATGCATTTTAATGATATGTCAAAATGGCAATACAGTTAACTTCATATATGTGCACTTTTATTACACACAGGGTGTCGCAAAACTTACTTCAGTTTTCTATTATTAAAATCTTAAGCTTTTGGGATATCTTTATTATATTTAAGTGTATACATATATGTGTTTATATATGTATATTTCATACACACACATATATTTACTCATGTTGCCAGTATGACACATATATGGATATGCGTGAACATATGAATTTATACACATATACCTACATATATGTATGTTTATATATTATGTATGTTTACATCTATTTATATGTATGTTGACTATATTATCCTTAATCATTACTTAACATTTCATTGTTCCAGACAAGTTTCCAAGTCTGAGCTTTAGAAAATAGGTTTGGAGGAAATTTAGTTTCTCATCAGTAGTTCTGTAAGTGGCTGTGTCTCTGTCTTATCTGTTCAGGTATCTATGTGTGCATCTATGTACATTTGTCTCTATGTGTATGTATTATTCACAGCTGTCTTAGTTGAAATATGAAATAATTTCTTAAATAGACACCTACACTTTCTTCTTCATTATTGAAAAATGGCAACATTTAAAAGGGACCCAGACAAAACCTTTAATCAGGAAGAGTAGTATAAATAATTTTCTTTCTGTGTGTCCTATTTAAAAAATCCTATCAGTCAACAAACATTTCTTAAGCAGCTACTGGGCTGGGAGCTGGACACATAAAGACAAAAAGAAATAATCCCTTCTCTCAAAGAATTATATTCTCAGGGAGAGATGAGGCATGCACAGAGATAGAAGGTAATTTGTCAGTCGTTAAGCAAGAAAAAGGGACACTGGCAGCTGGATAATTGAGAAGACCCCCATGCAGTAGGTGGTATTTCAGCTGAGTTTTGAAGGATGTTAAGGAAGCTCCAATACCATCATAATTTTGATACAATTGCCTGGCCAAGTGCACTTCAGTCTTGAGAAAAGAGACATTACCTTCTCTGCAGTACCAAGAAGTTGAGCATGACAGCAGAATTTAATTTCAAGCATTTAGTAATTATTTTAGATGATGGAAATCCAGGAATGGGTAATTGAAATTCAAATACTTGAAGTATTCCAAGTTGCAAGTCTCCTTTATGTTCATTCAAACAAATATTCCTGTAAAAAAGAAAGCAGCTTTAGACTAAGTTATTGAAGGTTTTTGATTTGTTTTGTTTTTTTTTTTTTCATTTTTGGCTCAAGAGGATCATTCAAATGATTCGGTCAAATTATTTCAAGGTTCTAATTAACACACTCCACAAACTGAGAATCTGTTCACCTCCATTTGATTTCATTAGAACAGTACGTGCCTGTTCTCTCCAAATGTGAAACATTCACTTAATCCTTTCTAAGCAAATACTCAACAAAAGGACTATTAGGAGCTTCTTTTCTGTCTTTAAACAAGTTGAATCTCTATTTTTCCTCTACATTTTTCACATTGATTAGCATTTTTTACCTATATTGCTCCAATATTTTTTGAACATTCTTTACCTTTCTACCAATAGTTGTCCTTATCCTTCTTTGTAGTTAGGACAGTTTCTATTCTAGGAAGAGCTATTTCCACTTCTCATGCATCACACTATCTCAAATTTTGTTCTTGGAATATCTGTTTAAACACATTCCTTCCACTTTGCCTTTGTTATTGATTTTTATTTTAAAGCTGCCTGCTCTCATCATTGATTATGATCTTTTATCCTATATTTTGTATTTGTCAAAATCACATTTATTGGGAAAGATACTTAATCTATCTACATCTGGGCTTTTCTTAAAGAAGGCCTTTCATGCTGAATCTAAAAAGAGATCTCTTGTAAATGTTGTCAGAATGGCATACCCCTTACCTGTAGCTCTGCTAAACTGACTTTCCAACAGCTGGGACAAGAATCTAAAAATGCAATCCCCTGCCAAATTTATATTTCAGAAGCCAAAACCTTAGGCAAAATTGCAAGACTGTATAATCTGCTTCTGCTTTTGGTTCTAGTATATGGCATTGCAACTTGTTCACTGCTAGATTTTAGGCTTATTTTCTGCAGTCATCAGGGAAAGATAAGATAAAAAATGAAATTTTTCACCCAAGATTTACCCCAACTCACACATTTATAACTGAATGAGACCTTAGAGCACTACTGCTTCATTCAAAAATGAAGCAATTATGGCTGAGAATAGTTAGATGAATTTTCCAAAGTGACATCAATAGCAAATGACATGGATAAATTTCAAGACTAGATGTTCTAGGTCCAAATTACACCCTTTTTCCACTGCATGGTTCTAACTCAAATATTTTCACCTTTGTTTTGGAGTACAATTATCTCCCAGAACTTGGGTGTAGACAGTGATAGAAAGGGCCAAGTTGGGGGTAGCTGTTTATGCAAGTCAACTGGTTTGAGAACACAGCATGGAAAAAGAAAAAAGAAAAGGAAGGCAACTGGAGGAGGTAGCAGAAGAAAGCAATAAAAAGAAACACAGACAAGAGGTCAATGAGTGCAATGAGATCTATCAGTAGACAACAGATGGATTTCCTGGCAGGCAAACAGTACAGTTTCAGAGGAGTCTGGCAGCCCAAAAATAAGCAGAGATTCAGTCAATCGAGCTTTGGCCTTGGAGAGAATAGGCAGCACCCAGTCTTCTAGCTATGGGGACTGGAGTTCATGGGCAGGGTTCCAGCTCTTGAGAAATTTGGAAGCTAAAGACATGTTCCCAGCTCTGAAGAAACAGCCAAATACCAAGTAAGCCAGGAACCAAGGCAAGAATGCATCTTCCAAAGGTGGGAAATAGTATAGTTGCTCAATCATAAGAATAAAGTAAGAAGCTAATCATTAGAATTGATAAAAATCAGAGTGGACGCTACAGCAAAAATGATCACACTTGCAATATTAGATATTTACTAATGAGTTATCCTGGGCAAATCACTTTATCCTCTGTTTACCTCAGTTTCCTCACTTGTAAATAGGGATAATAATAGCACCTAACTCCAAGTACTATTATGAGAATCAAATGAGGAAAAAATTATACTTAGAATTATAGCTGTCACATAATAAACATTATATACAAATATTATCTATTATTATTATGATAATGGTGCTTTTGCCATTATTGTTATTATATTTTCCTTAGTTCAGAGTGAGATGATGAGATGATTCATCCAGAAAATATGGTTAATTTGATAATCAGGTTAATGACAATAATTATTAATAATAATGATATTTTTAAAATGCTTTAAGGTTTACAAAGCAATTTTCTTTTGTAATTTCCTTTTGTTCCTTACAAGAAGTCTTAGAAGTAGATACTATTATTATTCCTATTTAAAGATGAGAACGCTGAGGCTGAAAGAAATTAAGAAACGTGCACAGAGTAACATAGCTGGAAAGTGTCTAAAGGAAGATTTAAATAGAAGTCTTCGTGACTTCTAGTCAAATACAACCACCTAGCTTTTTGCTTACTCATTATGCAGATTGTCTGGTTTTGTGATTAGTGAAATAGGTTAGTTGCAAAAAAAAAAAAAAAAAATCATAGAATAATAGAACTTCAGCCCTAAAGGGGGACTTTTGAGGTAATCTTGTTCAACTCCTTCCTTAAGAATGAATCTCACCTGAAAAATGTTATCCATCTCCAGAGAAAGAACTGTTGACATCTGAATGTAGGTTGAAGTATACTTCTTAAACTTTAGTTTTTGTGGACTTTTTTGAAGGGTTGTCTGTGTTTTCTCTCGCAACATGGCTAATATATAAATAGATTCTGCATGAGTGAACATATATAATTTATATCAAAGTGTTTGCTTTTCTAAAGAAAAAAATTTGGAATTCAAACATTATTTTAAAAATATTAAAAATATTTTACCTATAATTGAAAAAACAAAGACTTATTGAAAGTTTTAAAATTTTAAAAGAACATCTAAACATATGTGTATATAATGAATTTCGTCACTATATATCTGTCATATGATTATAAGGCCTCTACTCAAAGATCTTCAGTGAGTCTTATCTATAAATATCTTTCAAGGATCCTATATCCCTTTTGTTCAGGTCTTATTGTCAGAAACAGTGTCTTTTTGTTAAGTAAATTCTATCTCCCTGACATCTTCTCTTTATTAAGAATCTAATCTATCTTGAATTTGATAATCACTGGAATCCTTGAAGACATCTCCCATTCCCTAGACCCCTCCACCCTCCAGTTCTCTTCTGAACTGAAAATATTCAAGTACTTCAAATGATTATCATATAGAATGGTTTTAAGGCCCTTTATTCTCTTATTGCTCTTGTCCAGATACATTTCCATTTCTCAAGGTCACTTTAATTTTTTCCTTTTTTATTGCATATATTTTCAAAATTTTATTTTATTTTTTAAAAAATCCTAAGGAAAAAAACAAAGACAGAAAAGGAATACAAAACAAAATAAAGCAAAACAAAAAGAGAACATTGTCATATGATCAGCAGAACATCAGGGAGCATTCAAAATATATAACAATAAATTATCATATCAAGAAAGTAGATAGATATTAGTAGTAGAAATTATATTCATGAATGTCCGTTTTTTTCTTTACTTCCTTGTAAATTGTTCTTTGCTTCTCTGCTGCGTACCTTGTACTTTATTCTTTTCCCCCTTTCTGCCCCCCCCACCATCCCCATGCAAGCTATAGTTAAGAAAAGATAGATTTATGTATGCATATGTAAATATATACACACACATGCACACATACACTACTTATATACACATCTTTCCTATTCCTGCTGACTCTTTAATTAAATTCTGCTTCATCATTTGTCTTGTTATTACTTAACTTCCCCCTACCCAAAGATTCCTCCCTTGTCTTCTTCCTTCACCCTTTGCTTCTCCATCTGCCCATGCCTCCCCCTTTACTTCTTTAAAGATTTTCAAGGATGCTATACTCTTCATGATCCATATGTAGTATTACCTATTGAATCCATTCCTAGTATGAGTCGGTTTTCAGAACTACAAGCCCTCTTCCCCCTTTAATGCCTCTTTTTCTATTCTTCCTCTGCACCTCATTTGTATATCATTATTACTATTTTTACCTTAACTTTATCAATATTTCTTTTGCACTACCCTATTGGTGATGTGAATTTTAAATATATAATACACACTTCCTGTGTAAAAAAACCGAAACAATTTATTAATGTTTAAACAGTTTGCCCATGCTGAGTTCCTTGAAATTGATCTTTGATATTGGCTTTTATATGTTAAATTTTCTGTTAAGTTTAGATTTGATTGATAGAAAGTCAGTAGCTACGATTCCAGAAACTGTGGTCTTTTATTATGGCTACTGATAAGTCCTATATAATTTTAATTGTAGCTCCAGCATATTTGATTTTTTTCTTTTTTCTTGCAAGATGTTCTCTTTGATCTGGGAGTTTAGAAATTTGGCAATAATGTGCTTATATGTTTTCCACAAAGGATCTCATTGAGGTGGGGATAGATGGATTTTTTTTTTCTATTTCTACTTTCCCCTCCCCTCTATAACTCCAGGACAATTTTCTTAGATTATTTCTTGCATTAATGTGTCAAGGTTCTTCTTTTGGCCACAACTTACAGACAGTCCAATTATTTTTATATTTTCTCTTCTTGATCTGTTCTCTAGATATCTCATTTTTCTTATAAGATGTTTCATATATTATTCTATTTTCTCAATCTTTATAATCTGTTTTGTTGTTTCTTGGTTTCTCATAGCTTCACTGGCTTCCCCTTTCTCAATTCTAATTTTCTTTTTTTTTTAATTTTTATTTAATAATTACTTTATATTGACACTCGTTTCTGTTCTGATTTTTTTTTCCCTCCCTCCCTCCACCCCCTCCCCTAGATGGCAAGCAGTCCTTTATATGTTGGATATGTTGCAGTATATCCTAGATACAATATATGTTTGCAGAACCGAACAGTTCTCTTGTTGCATAGGGAGAATTGGATTCAGAAGGTATAAATAACCCGGGAAGAAGAAAAACAAAAATGCAGATAGTTCACATTCGTTTCCCAGTGTTCTTTCTTTGGTTGTAGCTGCTTTTGTCCATCATTTATCAATTGAAACTCAGGTCTCTTTGTCAAAGAAATCCACTTCCATCAAAATATGTCCTCTACAATATCGTTGTCAAAGTGTATAATGATCTCCTGGTTCTGCTCATTTCGCTTAGCATCAGTTCATGTAAGTCTCGCCAGTCCTCTCTGTATTCATCCTGCTGGTCATTTCTTACAGAACAATAATATTCCATAACATTCATATACCACAATTTACCCAGCCATTCTCCAATTGATGGGCATCCATTCATTTTCCAGTTTCTAGCCACTACAAACAGGGCTGCTACAAACATTTTGGCACAAACAGGTCCCTTTCCCTTCTTTAGTATTTCTTTGGGATATAAGCCCAGTAGAAACACTGCTGGATCAAAGGGTATGCACAATTTGATAATTTTCTGGGCATAATTCCAGATTGTTCTCCAGAATGGTTGGATTCGTTCACAACTCCACCAACAATGCATGTGTCCCAGTTTTCCTGCATCCCCTCCAACATTCATCATTATTTTTTCCTGTCATCTTAGCCAATCTGACAGGTGTGTAGTGGTATCTCAGAGTTGTCTTAATTTGCATTTCTCTGATCAATAATGATTTGGAACACTCTTTCATATGAGTGGTAATAGTTTCAATTTCATCCTCTGAAAATTGTCTGTTCATATCCTTTGACCATTTATCAATTGGAGAATGGCTTGATTTCTTATAAATTTGAGTCAGTTCTCTATATATTTTGGAAATGAGGCCTTTATCAGAACCTTTAACTGTGAAGATGTTTTCCCAGTTTGTTGCTTCCCTTCTAATCTTGTTTGCATTAGTTTTATTTGTACAAAGGCTTTTTAATTTGATGTAATCAAAATTTTCTATTTTGTGATCAGTAATGGTCTCTAGTTCATCTTTGGTCACAAATTTCTTTCTCCTCCACAAGTCTGAGAGATAAACTATTCTATGTTCCTCTAATTTATTTATAATCTCATTCTTTATGCCTAGGTCATAGACCCATTTTGATCTTATTTTGGTATATGGTGTTAAGTGTGGGTCCATGCCTAATTTCTGCCATACTAATTTCCAATTATCCCAGCAGTTTTTATCAAATAATGAATTCTTTTCCCAGAAGTTAGGGGCTTTCGGTTTGTCAAACACTAGATTGCTATAGTTGACTATTCTGTCTTGTGAACCTAGCCTTTTCCACTGATCCACTAATCTATTTCTTAGCCAATACCAAATGGTTTTGGTGACTGCTGCTTTATAATATAATTTTAGATCAGGTACAGCTAGGCCACCTTCATTTGATTTTTTTTTTCATTAATTCCCTTGAGATTCTTGACTTTTTATTGTTCCATATGAATTTTGTTGTTATTTTTTCTAGATCAATAAAATATTTTCTTGGAAGTCTGATTGGTATAGCACTAAATAAATAGATTAGTTTAGGGAGTATTGTCATCTTTATTATGTTCGCTCGGCCGATCCAAGAGCACTTAATATTTTTCCAATTATTTAAGTCTGACTTTATTTGTGTGGAGACTTTTTTATAATTTTGCTCATATAATTCCTGACTTTCCTTTGGTAGATAGATTCCCAAATATTTTATGGTATCAACAGTTATTCTGAATGGAATTTCTCTTTGTATCTCTTGCTGTTGGGTTTTGTTGGTGATGTATAAAAATGCTGAGGATTTATGGGGATTTATTTTGTAGCCAGCTACTTTGCTAAAATTATGAATTATTTCCAATAGCTTTTTAGTAGAATCTCTGGGGTTCTCTAGGTATACCATCATATCATCTGCAAAGAGTGATAGTTTGGTTTCCTCATTGCCTACTCTAATTCCTTTAATATCTTTCTCGACTCTTATTGCCAAGGCTAGTGTTTCTAATACGATATTAAATAATAATATAGTGGGTATCTTACTGCCTTCAGAATTGGCTTTAAGTGAAAAATCTTAAGACATATTCAATCTATGGTGAAACTTCTCCCACCTCATTGAAAAGTGAGAAGGGAAAAGTGAAAAGGGAAGGAATAAGCTAAGCGGAAGGGAATACGGGAACTGGGAGGGAAAGGGGTAAGATAGGGGGAGGAACTCTAAGGTGGGGGGAGGGAGACTAAAAAGGGAAGGCTGTGAGAAGCAAGTGGTGCTCACAAGCTTAATACTGGGAAGGGGGGGAAAGGGGAAAGAAGGGAGAAAAGCATAAACCGGGATTAACAAGATGGCAAGTAATACAGAATTGGTCATTCTAACCATAAATGTGAACGGGGTAAACTCCCCCATAAAGAGGAAGCGGTTAGCAGAATGGATTAAAAGCCAGAATCCTACAATATGTTGTTTACAGGAAACACACCTGAAGCGGGGAGATACATGCAGATTAAAGGTAAAAGGTTGGAGCAAAATCTACTATGCTTCAGGTGAAGTCAAAAAAGCAGGGGTAGCCATCCTGATCTCAGATCAAGCTAAAGCAAAAATTGATCTAATTAAAAGAGATAAGGAAGGGCACTATATCTTGCTAAAGGGTAGCATGGATAATGAAGCACTATCTATATTAAACATATATGCACCAAGTGGGGTAGCATCTAAATTCTTAAAAGAGAAACTAAGAGAGCTGCAAGAAGAAATAGATAGTAAAACTATAATAGTGGGAGATCTTAACCTTGCACTCTCAGAATTAGATAAATTAAACCACAAAATAAATAAGAAAGAAGTCAAAGAGGTAAATAGAATACTAGAAAAGTTAGATATGATAGATCTCTGGAGAAAATGTAATGGAGACAGAAAGGAATACACTTTCTTTTCAGCAGTTCATGGAACCTATACAAAAATTGACCATATATTAGGACATAAAAACCTCAAACTCAAATGCAGTAAGGCAGAAATAGTAAATGCATCCTTTTCAGACCACGATGCAATGAAAATTACATTCAACAAAAAACCAGGGGGAAGTAGACCAAAAAATAATTGGAAATTAAATAATCTCATACTAAAGAATGATTGGGTGAAACAGCAAATCATAGACATAATTAATAACTTCACCCAAGAAAACAATAATAATGAGACATCATACCAAAATGTATGGGATGCAGCCAAAGTGGTAATAAGGGGAAATTTCATATCTCTAGAGGCCTATTTGTATAAAATAGAGAAAGAGAAGGTCAATGAATTGGGTTTGCAACTAAAAATGCTAGAAAAGGAACAAATTAAAAACCCCCAGTCAAACACTAAACTTGAAATTCTAAAAATAAAAAGTGAGATCAATAAAATTGAAAGTAAAAAAACTATTGAATTGATTAATAAAACTAAGAGTTGGTTCTATGAAAAAACCAACAAAATAGACAAACCCTTAGTAAATCTGATTAAAAAAAGGAAAGAGGAAAATCAAATTGTTAGTCTTAAAAATGAAAAGGAAGAACTCACCAGTAACGAAGAGGAAATTAGAGCAATAATTAGGAGTTACTTTGCCCAACTTTATGCCAATAAATTCGACAACTTAAATGAAATAGAAAAATACCTCCAAAAATATAGCTTGCCCAAACTAACAGAGGAAGAAGTAAATATCCTAAACAGTCCCATCTCAGAAAAAGAAATAGAACAAACTATCAATCAACTCCTTAAGAAAAAATCCCCAGGACCAGATGGATTTACATGTGAATTCTACCAAACATTTAAAGAACAATTAACTCCAATGTTATATAAACTATTTGAAAAAATAGGGATTGAAGGAGTCCTACCAAACTCCTTTTATGACACAGACATGGTACTGATACCTAAACCAGGTAGGCTGAAAACAGAGAAAGAAAATCATAGACCAATCTCCCTAATGAATATTGATGCTAAAATCTTAAATAAAATATTAGCAAAAAGATTACAGAAAATCGTCACCAGGATAATACACTATGACCAAGTAGGATTTCTACCAGGAATGCAGGGCTGGTTCAATATTAGGAAAACTCTTAGCATAATTGACTATATCAATAACCAAACAAAAACCATATGATCATCTCAATAGATGCAGAAAAAGCATTTGATAAAATCCAACATCCATTCCTAATAAAAACACTTGAGAGCATAGGAATAAATGGACTTTTCCTTAAAATAGTCAGGAGCATATATTTAAAACCATCAGTAAGCATCATATGCAATGGGGAAAAACTGGAACCTTTCCCAGTAAGATCTGGAGTGAAGCAAGGTTGCCCACTATCATCAATTCTAATTTTCAAAAAAGTTATTTTCAGGTTTAAGATTATACCTCTTTTTCTAGGTGGTTAACTTTTTTTCATAATTTTTTTGGAAGATTTCTCTTTTTTTAGTTTTTCCTCAATGTCTCTCATTTAATTTAAGTTATTTTTTGAGTTCTATAAATTTTCTCTGGGTGAGGAACCATTTCATATTACTCTTTGGGGTAGAGCTTTTTTTTTTTTCCAAAGTGTCCTCTGAATATGAACCAGGACTGGTCTTCCTGTTCTCCATAATACGTTTCTATGGTGGGGTTCTATCTTCTTTGCCGATTCATTTTTTTTTAATGAGAGGTGTTAGTGCAATTACCTCTAAATAGGGGTATATTAAGCTTCCCTTAAGCGCTCCACTCTGACCAGGAACCCCAAAGCAAGAGTTTCGCCTTCTTGCAGTTCCCACAGCCAGCAAAATCCCTGCTTCAGCACTCACCAGGTACTGGCTCCTTTTCACTCAGGGCCTCATCTCAGCAGCACAGTTGGGCCTGGCATTCCCAAACAGCCTAGGTACATTTTATTTTCCCAGACTCAAACCCGGAGCTGGGAAACAGTTTGGAAGGTGAAAGACTCTATGGTTCCTGGTGAAGCTCCAGCCACATCCAACTAGCCCAAGAGTCCCAACTTGGTGTTTCTGCAAAGCTAGCCTGGAGGTGTTTGTGCTTCAGACAGGTTATTCCCGAGCCTAGGGTCTTTCTTCAGATATTCAAGAGTTGTATCAGGAGGACCCCTGTTCTGCTCCAAGTTTTCTTGATTTTTCACCAATCAGTCCATAGTCACCCTGAGATGCAAATTTGTGGAGGAAATTGGAAGAGTTTGAAATTTACCAACCTATTCCACCAACTTCCCAGAATCCTCCTCAAGGGGCCTTTAAAAAGTGACACCCAGAAATAGATAAAATACTTCACTTAAGGACTGAACAAGAATAAAATAGTCACCTTCCTTATTCTGGACATTACCCTTCTACTCTGCCAAATAAATATATTTTGGCTGTCATGATTTACTATATGTCCTACCTTACTTTATCTCCTACATAGCTGTCAAAGTAATTTTCCATGAGTATAACATTCAATCAAAAGAAATAAAGCATGAATTCAACAATTAGAATTGACAGAATCAGAATACATCCTGTAGTCAGTACCACTCTCCTACATTGAGACTCCTCCATTATCTCTTCAGTGCTTTCTTATTACTTTAACATAAAATATAAATTCTGTTTAGTTTTTAGAGTCCTTCATAACCTGACCCCAGTCTATCTAGAGGCAGTTAGATGACATAATGAATAGACTTGTACTAAGGAAAAATCTGAATTCAAATCCTATCTCCATGGTAGGATTACCTCCATGATTTTAGCTCCATGATCTTAATGTAATACCAACAGCAAATAAAAGGGATGAATTTCAATACAAGTACTGTTGCAAAATCACTTAATCTTCAGCAAGTCATTTAACCTCTCTCTCCCTCAGATTTTTCATCTGTATGTAACATGATTGACTCTGGCACTACTTTCTCAAAGCTGGGCCACTTACAATCCCATCTCTTCCCACAGAGTTCTCCAGTATCTTGTTTGGGACGAGGACATTTTTCTTCTCTACCATCTAAACAAAGCTTCATTATCTGTAAATCCCATTTTTGTGGGACAGTGACTAACACTCCAGTTTCATAAAACCACTAAAGATATTGTACATATCTTTTACAAAGGGATACTTTACAGGCAAAACAAGAACAAATATGTAAACATTTCCTCCAAAAACTGGATTGTAAACCACCTTGTATCACCTCAGTTCCTTAGAAGGAAAAGAAGGATTAGTCTCACAATTTAGTTCAATTCCTATATAACATATCCTATATAATCCTATATAACATGTCAAGTCCAAAATTTTAATATCAGTAGTTTGTTGGATTTGAATATTGCTATGTTCAGATGCAAAATCTACCTTGGATTTTTGTATTCCTAGATCTCCATGGCTTATACTCCCAGGACAAATTAGAGATTTCATTCTCTGTACCTAGAGTAGAAAAGAACAAGTTAAAAACCCAAAGATAAGGGACTATTTCTTGATATAAGACTTCAGAGGGAAAAATAAAAGGTCCTGAGGTCCTCCAGCTAAGCAAAGGATGTGAGTAAAAGAATTACTTTTATTTTCAGACACAAATACAAAAAAACAACAAAACAAAACAAAACAAAACAAAAACTAATGTGTGCTGATTCAAGTCATTTTGAAAATATCAAAATATTTAGTTAGCCAGTGAAAAATGAGCTGCTAAACGTTACAAGAAGACTATGCAGAATGTCCACACATGTTGCCATCTCCCAGAGATAATCTCCTATTATCTTCCATGTGAGTGATAGTATCATAGCAAATTGATGGTGTCTACACATATATCAGATGCCTTATTAAATGTATAAAAAAGAGGGTTGAATGTGACAACCCACAAAATCCCTTCTACCTCTAAATCTGTGATCCTATTTTTATTTTTAATGAATTTTTTTCCAATTCTCTTCCACATTACTCCCTCCCCCATACACACAGACACACATACATTGAGAAAGAAAAAAACAAACCTATATTAATAATGTCCAGAAAAATAAGTAGATAGATAGTTCAATGAATGAATAAATATGTAAATGGATGAATGAATAAATACTTTTAAGGGAAGGGAAGAAAGGGAATGTGGGAAATATTTCAATCTGCTCTTTGATTCCATCAGCTCTCTATCTAGGAATGGATAAACTGTTTCATCATGAATTCTTTGGAATTGTGATCATTGTGTTCATCAGCTATTTGTCTTTATTCTATTGTTATTGTATAAGTTGTTTTTTCTAGTCCAGCTCTCTTCACTTTGCATGAACTTATACAAAACTTCTAAAATATTTTTCCTGAAAATACCCCTTTTGTTATGTTTATTAAACAATAATATTTAATCACTTTCACCTTGTTCATCTATTTTCCAAATTATAATTATCTCTTTGGTTTAAAATTCTTTGTCTCCACAAAAAGAGGTATCATTTATAGTAAAAATATGTACTATGTACAAATGTACAAATAATTTGTACATATGGGTCCTTTTCCTTTTTCTTTGATCATTTTGGAGTAGAGACCTAATAGAAATATTTCTGGGTCAAAGGCCATGCTAAGTTAATATCTCCAGTATTTTTTAGGAGTGGCTAGACCAGTTCACAACTTCACCAACAGTATATTCAATTACCTGTTTTCCCATAGATCCTCCAGCATTTGTCATTTCCCCTTTTTTTGGGGGGGGGGTCAACTCTGCCAGTATAATTGGTGTGGGATAATAACAGAATAGTTTTAATATTTATTTCTCTAATTATTAGTGATTTAGGATATTATTTTGTAGGGTTATTGATAACTTATGCTTTTCTTTTTTTGAAAATTGTCTATGATATCCTTTGATCATATATATATGATCCACTTTTTCAACCTTAATATATGTTACATTCTCTCAAAAAAAAATCCAGTCAAACTGGCTTTTTTTCTGTTTCTCTGTTCTTTCCTTTGTCTTTGTTCTGGTCTTTTGGCTTCTAACATCAACTATTTCATACCTGGAAGGTATTCCCTCCTAATCTCTGCCTTACAGTGTTTCTTTCTTACAAGATACAGCCCAGGCACCAAATCCTCTACAAAAAGGCTTCTAAGCTCCTCAGATCCCTCCCATAAGACCTTTTATTTAACTATCTTATATTTATTTTATATATGTATTTTTATATAATATATATTTATCTACATAATTTTTGTCTTCCCCATTAAAATGTTAGCTTTTTCACTAATGCATTGTTGGTGGAGCTGTGAAATGATCCAGCCATTCTGAAGAGCAATTTGGAATTATGGCCAAAGGGTATTAAACTGTGCATACCCTTTGATTTTTCAGCAGTACTACTGGGTCTATATCTCAAAGAGAGCATAAAAGAGAGGAAATGAGTTATATGTGCAAAAATATTTGTAGCAGCTCTTTTTGTAATGGCAAGAAACTGGAAATTGGGTGAATGCCCATCAATTGGAAAATGGCAAAATAAGTTATGGCATATGAGTGTAATGGGATATTATTTTTCTATAAGAAATAGTGAGCAGGTTTATTTCAGAAAAGCTGGAAAGACTTACATAGATTGATAATGAAGGAAGTGAGCAGTACCAAGAGAACGTTGTACACAGTAACAACAAGATGCAATGACCAACTGTGATGGACTTGGCTCTTCTCAATGTTGCAATGATTCAAGGCAGTTCCAATAGTTCGGAGATGGAAAATACCATCTGCATCTAGAGAGAGAACTATGGAGACAATATGGATCAAAATACTTTTTATTTATTTATTTTTCTTTCTCACATTTTCTTTTTCCCCTTTTGATCTGATTTTTCTTACACAATAACAAATATGGGAATATGTTTAAAGAATAGCGCATTTTTAACTTTTAAAAAAAAGATATAAGCTCCTTGAAAGGAGGCCTTGTTTCATTCTTTGGATTGGTTCATAATACCAACACTTGGCACATAATATGTACTCACAAAAGATTTTTCCATCAATGACTCATCATATGTTATATGGATTATACAACTGATTCCAATGACTATGAAACGTCATTGCATTATATCAGTTAAATAGATAGCAATTTTTAAGCTATATGTAATTCATTCAAGGGTTTTCTGTCATAACTCTTTCTTTAGAACACATTCATGTCTCTTGGAGTTATAGTTCTATTGACTGAGCCACCCAGTTTCTCACTCCAATTCTAAGCAACTATCTTTTGTCCTCTTTTCCTAGGTATAGCTGTTCTTTGTTTATTTTGGGGAGAGGGTGATGGTTTTTTGTGTGTCAGAGGGAGAATTGATGACCTTTCATTTTGGAGGGAAAATAACTTTACTTCTATTTGTACTAACTTTGTGCCTACTTCCTTATATGATCAGTGATAAATCTACAGAATATTTATTTAGAAACCAAGAGATATGGCATCAAGTCCTGGATCAATAGTGAAATAGCTTTATAATTTTGGAAAAGTCACTTTACCCCCTGGCCTTTGCTTGTTTGTAAAATGAGGAGTGTAGATTAGATCTCAACCACCACCTCCACCCATGACTTGCAATAGTTTTGTGTTTTGGCTGTCCCTAACCATCACACTTTTGATTTGCCTAAGAAGTATTTTAATCCAACCTATAACTGAAAAGGAAACCCACCCATTAAGTACCTTACTTTGAAAACTTCCAGTGATGAGAGGCACTTATTGGAGCTTTCCAAGGCAGCCCTTTCCACTTTTCCATAGCTCTCATTCAGAATTTTTTCTTTATATCAAATTTAAATTTGCATTTTTGTATCTTCCATTTGTTGATCCTGATTCTGCTCTTTGGGACCAAGCAGAACAAATCAAATCCCATGTGACACCTTCCATGACAACATTTCAAATAATTGAAGGCAGCTACCATGTCCCTTTCAAGTCTCAAGGGAAGTAACTCCAGTTTCTTACATCTCTGATCACATGTCAAGATTTCATGGTCCTTCTTCAGTCCTCTTTTTGATTCTTTCTAGTTCCTATCGAATTTTTTTCTAGAATTTCTTTCCTTTCGCTATTAAGTATTCCAATCACTCCTACATCCTCCAACTCATCCACCTCTTTGTCAAAAAAAAATGAATAAATCTTAACATTAGACTAACAAATCTTAGTGCATTAGTTAAGGGTCAAGTGAACATATTATTTAGGAAGCTTCCTGATCCACAAAATCACATTAGGCAGACAGATAGCTATTTCATTCGCTGCTTTGTCTGACCCTGTCTGGAAAGAACTGAAATTGTACTCCAAAAGGGTAAAAAATAAGATTCTATGAAGATGTAATGTGTATGGGTAAAGAAGCAATCAATCAACAAGTATTTATTAATTAATTACTATTGTTAGGCATTGTGGTAAGCAATAGGGCAACAAGGAAAAAGCAAAAAAGAAATCTCTGCTGAGTTTATTTTCTAACAAAGGGTTCAATATATATAATCAGTATATTAAAAAATTAACATAAATGGAGGGTACATTTAAAGGGGAAAGAACTAAACTGTAAGGAGATTAGAAATGGAATTTTGGTAATGACATTTGAATTGAGTCTTAAAAGCAGTCAGGGAAACTAAGAGTCAGAGTTTAGAGAAAGAGCATTCCAGGCCTGGGGTACAGCCAGTGCAAAGGCACAGAGATGATACTACTGCTGATAATAGCTCTGAGACCTTCCCTGAATGGATGAAACATAAAATGAAGAAGGAATAGAAATACTGAACATAAAGGTATTTGTGTTCAAGACAAAGGACTAGGGAATAGGGAGCAACTATTTGCCATCATCCTGATACAGTTGCCTCCCATTTAAGAAGCACTAAAAAATAAGCAGGAGCTATTCACAACTATGATTCCTCCAAAGGAAACATCAGCTTGGTGACATTATCCTGCCAACATGATAAATTGGGAGACATTCTTTATCCAATCACTTCTTCAATTGTTGAGGGTATCCAGTATTTGCTGTTGATTACTTGTCCATGAACTATTGCTATTGTTCACTTCCTTAGATACTGCTGATTTATCAGCACTGATTGCTCCCAAGTAAGATGATATTCTCACTTTTGATTCTCCTCCTGCATTTTATATTTGGTAGGCAAGTAATCAATTTCCACTTTTTTTCATAAGTCTTTCATGGACTCAGACTACAAATGCTCATTGTATCTAAATTAGTCTTATTTTAAGAGCAAGAATCTTCTGTTTATCTCATTTGACACATGGAAAAGTCTAACCACCTTGCCCATCCCATTCTGAGGGAAGTAGGTGAACAGGAATGCCTCCCTCCTGGAGATGAAGGTCATATACAGAAGCGGAGGACGCACTGCCACTTAAATCAGTGTGATCCTTGATAGAAAGATATTGATTGTTTGGTGTCAACCTGAAAGGAAATTTTTAGTGCATTTCCTGGAGGAGCTGTTGTTAGCCTCATATTGTTTAACATGCTTTTCTAACAGTTAATAAAATAAGAGTTAGTGTGGTAGAATATATAGAGAATCAATCTCAGAGCTAAAGAAGATGGATTCAAGTTCTCTTTCTGATGAATGCTATCTGTGTGACTTTAGGTGAATTGTTTAACCTCTCAATGTTCTAAACCAGGACTTTTTTTCTACTCATGACTTCTTTTTGCCTGAAAATTTTTTATGTGACTCCCAGGTATATAGATATATAAAATAGGATATAAATCAAACATTTACTGATAATAGATCACAATTTCATGACACCCACATTCAGCATGAGACCCCGTGTCGGGGGTAATGACTCACAGTTTAAGAAGTTAGGCTCTACACAACAAAGACTTTAGAGAATTGGCATCTTATAGAAAAGGTGCCAACTTGCATGGGGATGGAGAGTTTCCTCAACTAGGATTTCTTCATATTGTAAAATAAAAGTTTAGTCTTTATCTCAAGGAATAATTTAAATCAGAGAATAGTTGATGCCATTATAAAAGTTTCAAATGACAGCTAGGAAGAATAGCTAATTAAAATCTAAAAGATCTTCATATAAAATTAGAATACATCTCTAATAAAATGAAGTTGAATAGATTGATTCAATTTCCTCAATTTGAGTTTAAGAAATAAACTTCCTAAGTTCAAGATGGGGTAAATATGTTTAGATAACCGGAGATAGGATGTATCTCAAAAGTTAAACTACCATGATGACACTGACTACCTTTCACTTTCATATCCTGGTGAATAAAGCCCATGAAACAGAACCAGAGAACCTTTGAAATAGCAATGCTTTTGGTCCTGTATATCTAGTAATAATTCTTGGGAGCAATTCCTATGAAAATGCAATTTGGAAATTGCTCCATTAGATACTGTAGCCACATCTGTTGAAAATCTGAAAGGAAGTTCTTGTGCAATGTCAAATGATTTAACATCTGTAAGTGATAGGATTTTATTGTAGAAATGATATTAAAGACATTCCTGTTTGCTTTACTATTCACTCTAAGAACCATAGGACCTTTCCATGTGATTTGCAGTTGAAATCTTCCATATATGTTATCTATCTCATTAGAATATGAACTCCTTGAGATAAGAGACTGTATTACTTTCTTTTAATTTTTATTCCTACTGTTTATCACAGTTCTTTGAATATAGTAAATGTTTAATAAATAATTTATTCAGATATTTATTCAACTCATCTGAAAATTATCTGAGATTAGTTTGTTGTGCCACAGTTCCTTTTTATTGTCCTGACTCACTTTTCCTAATTGTCCTGACTCAGTTTCCCTGAATTGTTCTTCCTCAGTTTCTTTGAATTGTTCTGCCTTAATCCTCCTCATTGCAACCCCCTTCCTGATCATTAAGGCTGATGTAAATTAGGGCTAGTTACTTTAAGGTTATAAATTGTAAATGTGTAAATGCAAGATAAGGGGGAGTTCAGACTTCCTGGCTCCTAACTCCTCCTAAGTCATCCAGAATTATAGTCCTCTCTCTCCACCCTGTCAGAACCAGATTGATAGTTTCTTTTCTCTGTGTTCTGATTCCACCCCTACCTCGCTCTACTCTGGTAACTGAGAGCCACCTGTATTTACATTTCATGGGAAACTCACATTAGCTACTGGATGCTTTGCGACATCAACCCTTGGGGCAATATACCCCCAGCACTATCTCTCCCTCTCAAATAAAATATTAAAAACTCTCTAATCTCTATCTTGCCTCAGTTTCTCCAGCATTACAAGTTTTAGTACATTACAAAACAAAATGAGACAACAATGAGAGATGGAAGTCCAAAAGCCTAATGTGCTCTTTGGTTACATAGAGAGGCATAATTTCCAGTAATTGGGAGATAATACTGCTGCTATACTTCATGCTTATTAGAAACTATTTATCATGTTTATCCATGTTAACTACATTTTACAGAAGACATTGGTAAGCTGAAGGACATGCAAAGGAAGACAAATACAGTAGTAAGACCCTTGAGTCCATGTCATATTAGTATCCACAGACAGAAAAGAGAAATTTCAGGGAGGACAGAACAATTATCAACAAGTAGTTTAAAAATTGTCATGGGAAGAGAGCGTTTTGTTCTGCTTGATCCCAAAGGAGACAAACTAAGAACAGGATAAAGAAGCAACAAAGAAATAGATTTAGATTTAATATCAGGAAAAAATTTCTAACAATTAAAACTCTAGAAAAGTATAATAAGCTATCTTGAGAGCCCATTTTTCCTTGTTAATGGCCTTGAAGAAAAAGCTAGATGAGCTCTTAATAGGTATATAGCATTGGGATTTCTCTTTTTTAAGGTATGGCATGATGACCTCTGAGGTCACGTCCAATTCTAAAATTGGGTGATTCTACAAATGTAATAATTCTACTTGCGTTTCACTTGCTTTGTACAAAATAAAGGTTCTTATATATGAATTGCTTACTTCATATACTAATTGTGAAGAAAGAACTTAGTTAACCTCAAAGGATGATAGAAGTGTTAATTGATGTTTTGGCATAGATTGACTGGTTAATAAATGCTTGCTAATGGGTTAGTGATTATATTATCCAAAATATCCTCTACTCCTCAGCAAAATAGGGGCTTTACTAGATCTTTAAAATCACTCCAATTGTAATATACCGATTTAATGCAAACTTCCCTTTACAATTTGTTATTCTGGGAATCATATTAGTCACTCAGAGAGGCCAAATGTTTAAAGCATTCTTCAACATAGAATCAGAGATCAATTGAAGGAACATAGAAAGCAGCAGCTGATCCAACTTTTCATTTACATATGAAGAAATAAGCTTAAACAAGTAAAGAGATTTTTTTAGAAGGTCATACATCAAATCAGTAACAGATTTGAAACTAAAGCCTAGATTTTCTAACTCCCAAGACAATGTTTTACATGATAACACACTGCAATATCACAAGTAAAAATAATTCCCCTTCTTAATAAATAAAATCTTATGAATTTCAAAACTGCCTAACCCAAGTATCAAAAATTGTTCTCTACTTTGTTTTTCTTAACTCTTGAGGAATATTTATTTCTTTTTATCTTATATTGCCTTTTCAGATATATTAAGTTGCTACCTCAGAGGACTTCAACAATCCTTGTATAAGACTTGAACTCTATTGTTGATTTATTTGTTCTGGTTTCTTTATTTCTTTTTTTTTAAGAAGAGATAATTCAATCGGCTTTTTAAATTTCCTCACCATTTAAAACCCTTTATCTTTTGCATTCTTTGTTATTCCCTAAAAACAGTAGCATCTTTCCTTACCCACCAGTCCTCATTTAGTTCCATTCTGAGGGAGAGCTAAGAGAACTCCATTATGCTAATGATGAGGTGGATAAGTGGATTAGTTAAATTAAATGAGCAAACACATCCAATTACTCTCCAACCGTTGTGAATTTAACAAGAAAATCATTACCAGCAAAGAAAAGATTAAGCCTGCTCTTTCTGCCTCTTAAGAAAATCCTTATCTGAGCCAAAAAATAACCATTGAAAGGATAAATGGTTGACTGGTTAAAGTCAGCTTCCCTAAATTGAAAGTTGGCATAAGAGACTCAGTGAGTCAGCTCTCTCTCAATTAGAGGTCTCTAAAGTGACAGTCCAGCTGGCAGCTCTGGTTATGATGTCCACAGAGAGTGTTGCTCTAATGCCATTTTGGAAAAACAGAGTCTCTTCTTTTAGAGAAATACTGATGTCCTTTGACTTGAAAATAATCTTGGAAATAGAAAAATCAGCACTAGATATCGTAACATTGCCACCCTAATGCCCATTCCTTTTTCTTATCTTCTGAATGACTTTGATTGTTTTACATTTTCCTAATGTACTGTTTTAATTACCATTTCCTGTCTTCAAAAATCTTTAGCTCCTCTGACTATGGCACAAAATGGAACCCTTTACCCTTTATCAAATCTCTTCTTTATTTGATTCTTGTCTGTCTCCTTAGATTTATTTGACATAATTACCCTTCACCTACATTATAGTCAAATAAACTATTCACCAGTTTTATCCCATACTCTTATTTTTCTACTTTAAACATTGATCTCTAGCCCTGAAAGAGACACTGCCCCATCTGCTCACACTTAACTAACTCTCTACTCATTAAAGTTGTTTCCTTTTATTCAGATCTAGCTCAGGAATGAAATGGGGAAATGTTTCCTGAACGGGAGTTCCCTCACTTCAAGTTTTTATTTTGTTTGGATCTTTCATTGTACTTTAACACAGTTTAACTTAGAGTTCATAGTATCATATATTTAGATCTGGAAGGGAACAGAGAAATTGTCTAATCCAATCTCCTTATTTTAGTAATGAAACTAAACAGCTAAATGACTTGTCCAAAATCACAGATTTAGGTTTGAACAAGAATCTATATCCTAGTATTCTGACTCTAAATCCAATTACACCATGCTCACTCCATACATTTCCCTTCTGTCCAACTAGATAAAATTACTCTATGAGAACAGGTTTTACATTATATCCATCTTTGTATATTCCTCAGTGGATACACAATGCTTTTTTCATGGTAGATCCACTTAATAAATGATGTGGAATCAATTAAATTAGTTTGAAGAATATATCAGGACACATCACACATATTGCATGCCTGCTTAGATCAATTGGATTTCACATTATATAAATGGAAATTTAAATCAAAAACCACTTTCAGTTGTTCATTTTGCTATTCTCTGCTACAACCTAATTCTGGACTAACTTCTTGCTAGTACAACCCACTCCCTAAGAAAACAGAGCAAAAAAAAAAAAAAGTGAATAATTCAACAGGAGTCACTTGTACATTCCAGGAAAAAAAAAAAAAAAAAAGAACTGAAAACAATGGTTCTAAGGTTATAACCTTTGTGTGGTGTAGCAAGTTCTAACTCAAAATGACTCCTCAGAGATTTCTCAAAGTGAAGAACA
This sequence comes from Antechinus flavipes, assembly GCF_016432865.1. Taxonomy (NCBI): domain Eukaryota; kingdom Metazoa; phylum Chordata; class Mammalia; order Dasyuromorphia; family Dasyuridae; genus Antechinus; species Antechinus flavipes. The sequence goes on along the minus strand of NC_067401.1, from coordinate 304,502,798 downwards.
GAAGCTTTATTAGAATCTCATAAAAAGTGGACTGTTCATTCACTGAAGTTCATCAGAGAGAGGAGGCTGATTTCACAGAAATTAAGGGCTGTTATATAGTTATAATCCACAAGAATCCATGACCCCCTGCTCTTATCCGGTTAATTTTCACTGTCTGCTTAGATGGAAGTAGCACAGGTTTGTCAAGTTTTAGCCAACCCAATATAGTTAACTTATTGCTGATGTGTTTATCTAAGTTTATGGTGGTGTTTGACAAGGTTTACAAATGCTTATAGGTGTGTTTGCCTAAGTTTATGGTACTTGAGCTATTATGAGCATTCTATTATAAGGTTTGTACAAAGAATTTCATTTTCCAAACCCATCAGACCTTCATAAACTAAATTTAGTTTATAGGTTCAATCTACCTTAGTTACTAATTTTATGAGAAACCACATAATCCCTCACAATAAGGAGATTTATTTAGAGGTAAGTAATCCATTAAAGCCAGAGGAGTTCGAAGGTTTAACCAAGGAAACTTAGTTTACTTCAGGCTTCCTCAATCAACAAATAGAGATAGCTAGTTGGGAGACTTCTTGAATATCTCCAGGCCATTAAATAATTAGTCATGTTTTTCTCTAAGCAGTTAAGTAAAGGTTCAGGAGGTTATCTCAGATATTTCTCCTAGGAGAACAAGTTTTTTTGCTCTTCTTCCCAGAGCCTTAATGATTAACAGATCTATGGTGCTGAGTCTTGAATTTCCCACAGTTGTTATTCTGAGAAGCTCTCAGTTTCCCTTTTCACTCACCTTCATACATTATTATTTTAGATGTTTAATGGGGAGGGGAAATAATTTAATCATTTAGTGTATGTATATACATACTTATATACATATATCTGCTAAATGATGAAATTATTTATATGTGTATATACATGTGTACATGTATGTATCTATATAGGCACATATATCTCTTATTTATTTCTATATCTATCTATTTTTAAAATTTATATATATACTTGATTTGAGAATCAAAACCAAGCAGAGCAATTGGTTGTAAATATCATACTAAATGAATAAATACTTGAATTGAATTTTAAAACTTCATGTTGTTTCAATCCAACAAATCATAATCAGTAAAATATAAGCAACCTGAGAGTATGGATTATTTCATTTTTTGCTTATCTATTATTCCCATTTCTTAGCACATTGATTTGCATATAGTAGACTGTTGTTTGTCCTTCAGTCTTGATGAGAACTATGACATCAGGGAAATGATCCATGACATGCAAGTGAGTTGGATTTAAGTGAGGAAGGACTATGCAAAGTTGTCAGCTTCACTTTCTCCTCCAGAACTATCTTGGTCCAGTGGTAAGATACAGATCAGGATAACTGGAGGTGGCTTCATATAGTAGGTATTAATAAATACAACAGGCTTTTATTAAACAACTTCTATGTGGCAAGAACTATGGTAAGTTATAGGAATACAAATATTATGAAAAAGACAATCCCTATCCTCAAGAAGTTTATAATCTAATGGATAAAGGCAATTCACAAAAGAAAAATGAAAATGGGGGGGGGGGCATAATAGAAAGTAGTAAAACACTGAAGGGTCATGGTGATGATGAGGTTGAAAACAAAGAAAACATTTGGTGGCAAATGAAGAGTATACTGAGATTTTCAGTGCTCTATAAGGAAAGGTTTTGTAATAAGTTTTTTGTTTGGTTGATTTTTTTTGCTCTACCTCCTATTTGAAGGCAGAAAGAACTGAGGGTATTGATGAGGTATGTGTATAATCTCCATTATGTGAGACAACATCTCTATGATAATGAATTTTCCTGGTGATTAGATTATTCTGGGAGTAGTGAGCATGATAATGGTGGTGGAGTCAAAACCAAGCAGAGCAACTAGTTGTAAATGAATATCAAATGAATAAATACTTGTTGTATTGAACTGAATTAGAAATCTTCATGTTGACTCAATCCAACAAATAATAATTAAATATCCAGAGGGCATGATGTGTAAATATTATGTCCATCCAATGGGTAAATCAATATGAGGGAATCACTATGGGTATTATTATGGGTAAATCACTATGGGGAATCAAGAATGACCAAGGTTGGGTGACTGAAAGAATGATGGTGTCTTTGAAAGGAATAATACTTAATACTTAGGAAAGAAGAGAAAATTTTTTTCTTTTCTTTTTTTTTTAAGGAAAGGTTATATAATGAGATCTGAAGTGCAGCTTGTGATCCATCTTTACTCAACATGTATTATTTATATTTTCACACTAAAAAAAAAATTGAGTTTATTTGTTTGCATTGGAGTGCTGGGGAGTGTATAGAAATCTTACTTATCTGATAAAGGTTGCCTAAGAGGAACAGGGTACTGGAATGCTAGAGATTAAAGCTATTATATGTCTGGGTTTTAGTTAAACTATTCCCATTCTGGGAGATCAACTCCTAATCCCAGCAAAAGGAAGAAGAGTGACAGAGTAGTGTAGTTTTGTTGTAAATAAACCCATTGACTGGGTATCATATGGAGTGGGATTGACAAATCTCTCCCCCAAGTTAGTTGATCACAATGACTCCTGGAGTCAGGCTATTGGCCCTGCTTTAGAAACTACTAGTTTATGTGACAAGCTAGAAAAATAATTATCTCACATAACTTTTTAGCTGCTGTATTCAGCAGTTGGCAAAAACATAGTAATAATCTAAAAAAGATTAAAATTTTAAAAAGAATAGATGAAGCACTGATTTAATGATCCCTCATCCAAGTTCTATGAGTCAAGTGACATCAGGATGGAGAACCTGGCTGACCATAACTATTCTGCTGTTGCGATTATCCTTCCATGCTATACTTTAAAAGAGATATATGAATAAGTCAATAATAAACTATAATGAGGAGATCTCCTCAGCAGTGAGTTTTTGCCTATCCAGACAATTACCAAAGCAATCTCTCTAATGTATTAATCTGGTAACATCAATTGAATATTTAAAAACCTTCAATAGCTCCTTATCAAATAAAAGATGTCTTAAAGATGAATACTTCTTAGGCTTTTTCATATCCACCCTTTAAATACACTCTTATGTTAGCCAAATTGTTCTCCACTTTCATCTGGATGTTTCTCACCCCTTCCTTCTACATTTACACATTCTTCTTGTCTGAACTTGACTTCTTCCACATTTTTACCTATTAGTCATTCTCTTCCTTCAAGTCACAGTTGAGGAGGTGCCACATTCTCCATAAAATCTTCCCTTATTTTCTTCAACTAGACATTGCCTCTAAGTTCCTCAGACTATTTCAACTTTTCACATTCAAATGTATACTTATTTACTTAAATGTTAGAATATATGATTCTTGAAGAAAGAAGTTCAATATTATTTGTATCACTGTATCCTTGCACCTAGTAAATGCTTACTTAATAATTTTAATTAATGAAATGTACAAATGAAATTTTTTCATTTTGTTCCACCACTTATAAAAGCAAAATAAATGTAAGGAGAAGCTTCAAACACAGATTGCTTGAAAAAGTAAACTAACTTTTCCCTGTGGTGAACAAGAAGTAGTTATAAATAGGATTCCCACTAAAGAAATTACAACCTCTGGCAGAAGAGAAAAGCAATCCAAAAGACAAATAAATGACAGAAAATCTGAAGATTTGAGCTATCTATAAATCCTATAAAGTTTTTTTTTTTTAATCCAGGAGTCCTGTATCCTTTTTATATCATAAACTGTTTTGGCAGTCTGTTGAAGTTTATTGTCTCCTTCACAGAATGAATAAAATATATAGGGTCACAAAGAAAATCAATTACATTGAAATACAGATTTTTTAAAAGTATAAGTAAAATGTATTTCATTATTATCACTTTAAATACATGACTATATATTTTATTTTGAAAGTATACAGATGTGAAGGCAATGATTGCTTAGTTCATATAAGAAGATTAATACTGTGGGGGTGGTCTTTGAAAAGAAAATATGCATGTCATAGTGCACAGCAAATGATTTTAACTGTAACATGATATGAAAATATAAATGATTTCTGTTTGTGCCATAGTTACAGACACCACTAATATTTTTGTGGTTTGTTGAATGCACAGTGCTATATCTGAGGAGGACATGCTAAATTTCAGTTAGTGGTCAATGAAAATAAAGCTATATTTTCCCATCAAATGTATCATGGACCTAGAAATATATGCTTAGAAATATATCTGGGAATTTATAGCACCTCTGCTTCAAACTAAAATCAAAGGAAGATTATATTCAATTTCTATGAATAAGATTAAGGTAATAGTAAGGTGAAGGATTAGTTAGAAAGATATGAATATGTTCCTAATTCTAGAATAATCTAATTTTTAATTTACTATTCAATTTTAATAAAGATTTGTATTGTATATTAAGTGGGCCATTAAAAATGTTTATAACTCAAGGAATCTTCAACAGAGATATTGTCAAAATACATGCCTTATGAACATGTAAACCTGTTGTCACAATATTCAGACTGAATATGAGGTGAAGTCATGATAGCAAAATAATACTTTCTTGAACTTTAATTCCAGAAAATATTTTTCATTAATTTCTGATTGCCATTTGTATAAAAATCAATGGCCATGGACTTCTGGTTAAGATGGCAGAGAGGAGGCACACAGCTGCATAAGCTCCACGCTTTCTCTCACTATCCATTTCATTACAAACCTCTGAATTAATGCTTGACTGAAAAAAAAAAAACCCACAAATAGTTACCAAGAGAAGCCATCCTTGAGATTCGCCAAGAAAAGTCTGTCTTTACTGGAGGGCTGGGACGGTTTTAGATCGGGCGCAGGCGGTGGGCAGCGGCAGTGAGAGCACGGGAGCAGAGCGGAGAGGGGGTGGGGAGCGATCGCAGCCTCTCTGCGGGGAGAGCTTCGCTACAGGTTTGGATACTTTGCTCCGGCAGCAAGTCAGCAGCCCAGCAGAGAAGCTAAAAACACCGGGGGTGAAAAATACAACCCCAAACAGCTGGAGTCTCTCTGGACCTGGCCGCCCCTCTTTCCCCCCCCTCCCCCCACAGTGACTCAGCATGCTCTGGGATCTCAGAGCGCAGGCGCAACACAGTCCTGCTAGTGCCTCACTGCTGCCCCCCGCAGTCTGGAGAGGAAGCTCGGTAACACACCCAGCCTCTCCCCCAAAGAAAGACTCCAGTTTTTTCTGTTTTTCTTTGGTAGTTTGTCTTTGATTATTAGACAGAATGAGCAAGAAGCTGAAGAGGACTTTAACCCTTGACAGCTTCTATACAGATAGAGAGCAGACTCTAAATCCTGAGGAGACTAAAAACAGACAGTCCCCAGGTGAATCCCCAAAGGAGGAGATCATCTGTTCCTCAGCACAGATGAACCTCATAGAAGTGATTAAAAAGGCTCTCACAAGGGAGCTAGAAGAAAAATGGGGAAAGCAGAGTGAGGCTTGGCAAAAGGAGAGGAAAGCTTGGGAAAAGGAGAGGGAGGCTTGGCAAAAGAGCCTGGAGAAGTCAGTTAAAGAGAGAGTGGATAAAGAAGTAAAATCCTTGAAAAATAGGATTGGTGAACTGGAAAACAAAATTGGCGAAATGGAAAAAAATTCCACAGAACAAAAGAACTCAATGGGACAATTAGAAAAAGATTTTTAAAAAGTGAGTGAAGAAAATACTTCACTGAAAATCAGAATTGAACAAGTGGAATTGAATGACTCGAGGAGACAAGAAGAATCAGTCAAGCAAATCCAAAAAAATCAAACAATGGAAAAGAATGTGAAATACCTTCTGGGGAAGACAACAGACCTGGAAAACAGATCCAGGAGAGACAATCTGAGAATCATTGGACTTCCAGAAAAACATGATGAAAAAAAGAGCCTGGACACTATTTTCCAGGAAATTATCAAAGAGATCTGCCCAGAAGTCATAGGAACAGAGGAAAAAATAAACATTGAAAGGATTCATTGATCACCCACTGAAAGGGATCCTAAAATCAAAACACCAAGGAATATACTGACCAAATGCCAGAACCTTCAGACGAAGGAAAAAATATTGCAAGCGGCTAGAAAAACCCAATTCAAGTATCAAGGAGCCACAATAAGGATCACCCAGGATCTGGCAGCATCCACATTAAAAGATCGAAGGGCCTGGAATATGATATTCCGAAAGGCTAAGGAACTTGGTATGCAACCAAAAATAACTTACCCAGCGAGAATGAGCATCTTTTTCCAGGGAAGAAGATGGACATTCAACGAAGTAAGCGAATTTCATCTATTTCTGATGAAAAAACCAGAACTTAACAAAAAGTTTGATCTACAAAAAAAGAACTCAAGAGAAATCTAAAAAGGTAAAGATTAATCTTGGGAACTATATTTTGACTATATAGGTGTATAAAGAATACATGTATACCTTGTTCTAGAAATTGATGTGGAAAGGACATTGTATCAGAAAAAGGGTAAAGTAGGGGTAGTACATCTCATGAAGAGGCATAGGAAACCTATTATATCTGAGAGAAAGAATGGAGGGGGATGAATATAGTGAGTATCTTACTGCCTTCAGAATTGGCTTTAAGTGAAAAATCTTAAGACATATTCAATCTATGGTGAAACTTCTCCCACCTCATTGAAAAGTGAGAAGGGAAAAGTGAAAAGGGAAGGAATAAGCTAAGCGGAAGGGAATACGGGAACTGGGAGGGAAAGGGGTAAGATAGGGGGAGGAACTCTAAGGTGGGGGGAGGGAGACTAAAAAGGGAAGGCTGTGAGAAGCAAGTGGTGCTCACAAGCTTAATACTGGGAAGGGGGGGAAAGGGGAAAAAAGGGAGAAAAGCATAAACCGGGATTAATAAGATGGCAAGTAATACAGAATTGGTCATTCTAACCATAAATGTGAACGGGGTAAACTCCCCCATAAAGAGGAAGTGGTTAGCAGAATGGATTAAAAGCCAGAATCCTACAATATGTTGTTTACAGGAAACACACCTGAAGCGGGGAGATACATGCAGATTAAAGGTAAAAGGTTGGAGCAAAATCTACTATGCTTCAGGTGAAGTCAAAAAAGCAGGGGTAGCCATCCTGATCTCAGATCAAGCTAAAGCAAAAATTGATCTAATTAAAAGAGATAAGGAAGGGCACTATATCTTGCTAAAGGGTAGCATGGATAATGAAGCACTATCTATATTAAACATATATGCACCAAGTGGGGTAGCATCTAAATTCTTAAAAGAGAAACTAAGAGAGCTGCAAGAAGAAATAGACAGTAAAACTATAATAGTGGGAGATCTTAACCTTGCACTCTCAGAATTAGATAAATCAAACCACAAAATAAATAAGAAAGAAGTCAAAGAGGTAAATAGAATACTAGAAAAGTTAGATATGATAGATCTCTGGAGAAAATGTAATGGAGACAGAAAGGAATACACTTTCTTTTCAGCAGTTCATGGAACCTATACAAAAATTGACCATATATTAGGACATAAAAACCTCAAACTCAAATGCAGTAAGGCAGAAATAGTAAATGCATCCTTTTCAGACCACGATGCAATGAAAATTACATTCAACAAAAAACCAGGGGGAAGTAGACCAAAAAATAATTGGAAACTAAATAATCTCATACTAAAGAATGATTGGGTGAAACAGCAAATCATAGACATAATTAATAACTTCACCCAAGAAAACAATAATAATGAGACATCATACCAAAATGTATGGGATGCAGCCAAAGCGGTAATAAGGGGAAATTTCATATCTCTAGAGGCCTATTTGTATAAAATAGAGAAAGAGAAGGTCAATGAATTAGGTTTGCAACTAAAAATGTTAGAAAAGGAACAAATTAAAACCCCCCATTCAAACACTAAACTTGAAATTCTAAAAATAAAAGGAGAGATCAATAAAATTGAAAGTAAAAAAACTATTGAATTGATTAATAAAACTAAGAGTTGGTTCTATGAAAAAACCAACAAAATAGACAAATCCTTAGTAAATCTGATTTAAAAAAGGAAAGAGGAAAATCAAATTGTTAGTCTTAAAAATGAAAAGGGAGAACTCACCAGTAACAAAGAGGAAATTAGAGCAATAATTAGGAGTTACTTTGCCCAACTTTATGCCAATAAATTTGACAACTTAAATGAAATAGAAAAATACCTCCAAAAATATAGCTTGCCCAAACTAACAGAGGAAGAAGTAAATATCCTAAACAGTCCCATCTCAGAAAAAGAAATAGAACAAACTATCAATCAACTCCCTAAGAAAAAATCCCCAGGACCAGATGGATTTACATGTGAATTCTACCAAACATTTAAAGAACAATTAACTCCAATGCTAAATAAACTATTTGAAAAAATAGGGATTGAAGGAGTCCTACCAAACTCCTTTTATGACACAGACATGGTACTGATACCTAAACCAGGTAGGCTGAAAACAGAGAAAGAAAATTATAGACCAATCTCCCTAATGAATATTGATGCTAAAATCTTAAATAAAATATTAGCAAAAAGATTACAGAAAATCGTCACCAGGATAATACACTCTGACCAAGTAGGATTTATACCAGGAATGCAGGGCTGGTTCAATATTAGGAAAACTATTAGCATAATTGACTATATCAATAACCAAACAAACAAAAACCATATGATCATCTCAATAGATGCAGAAAAAGCATTTGATAAAATCCAACATCCATCTCTAATAAAAACACTTGAGAGCATAGGAATAAATGGACTTTTCCTTAAAATAGTCAGGAGCATATATTTAAAACCATCAGTAAGCATCATATGCAATGGGGAAAAACTGGAACCTTTCCCAGTAAGATCTGGAGTGAAGCAAGGTTGCCCACTATCACCATTATTATTTAATATCGTATTAGAAACACTAGCCTCGGCAATAAGAGTCAAGAAAGATATTAAAGGAATTAGAGTAGGCAATGAGGAAACCAAACTATCACTCTTTGCAGATGATATGATGGTATACCTAGAGAACCCCAGAGATTCTACTAAAAAGCTATTGGAAATAATTCATAATTTTAGCAAAGTAGCTGTCTACAAAATAAATCCCCATAAATCCTCAGCATTTTTATACATCACCAACAAAACCCAACAGCAAGAGATACAAAGAGAAATTCCATTCAGAATAACTGTTGATACCATAAAATATTTGGGAATCTATCTACCAAAGGAAAGTTAGGAATTATATGAGCAAAATTATAAAAAAGTCTCCACACAAATAAAGTCAGACTTAAATAATTGGAAAAATATTAAGTGCTCTTGGATCGGCCGAGTGAACATAATAAAGATGACAATACTCCCTAAACTAATCTATTTATTTAGTGCTATATCAATCAGACTTCCAAGAAAATATGTTAATGATCTAGAAAAAATAACAACAAAATTCATATGGAACAATAAAAAGTCGAGAATCTCAAGGGAATTAATGAAAAAAAAAAATCAAATGAAGGTGGCCTAGCTGTACCTGATCTAAAATTATATTATAAAGCAGCAGTCACCAAAACCATTTGGTATTGGCTAAGAAATAGATTAGTGGATCAGTGGAAAAGGTTAGGTTCACAAGACAGAATAGTCAACTATAGCAATCTAGTGTTTGACAAACCCAAATCCCCTAACTTCTGGGAAAAGAATTCATTATTTGATAAAAACTGCTGGGATAATTGGAAATTAGTATGGCAGAAATTAGGCATGGACCCACACTTAACACCATATACCAAGATAAGATCAAAATGGGTCTATGACCTAGGCATAAAGAATGAGATTATAAATAAATTAGAGGAACATAGAGTAGTTTATCTCTCAGACTTGTGGAGGAGAAAGAAATTTGTGACCAAAGATGAACTAGAGACCATTACTGATCACAAAACAGAAAATTTTGATTACATCAAATTAAAAAGCCTTTGTACAAATAAAACTAATGCAAACAAGATTAGAAAGGAAGCAACAAACTGGGAAAACATCTTCACAGTTAAAGGTTCTGATAAAGGCCTCATTTCCAAAATATATAGAGAACTGACTCAAATTTATAAGAAAGCAAGCCATTCTCCAATTGATAAATGGTCAAAGGATATGAACAGACAATTTTCAGAGGATGAAATTGAAACTATTACCACTCATATGAAAGAGTGTTCCAAATCATTATTGATCAGAGAAATGCAAATTAAGACAACTCTGAGATACCACTACACACCTGTCAGATTGGCTAAGATGACAGGAAAAAATAATGATGAATGTTGGAGGGGATGCAGGAAAACTGGGACACTAATGCATTGTTGGTGGAGTTGTGAACGAATCCAACCATTCTGGAGAGCAATCTGGAATTATGCCCAAAAAATTACCAAATTGTGCATATCCTTTGATCCAGCAGTGTTTCTATTGGGCTTATATCCCAAAGAAATACTAAAGAAGGGAAAGGGACCTGTTTGTGCCAAAATGTTTGTAGCAGCCCTGTTTGTAGTGGCTAGAAACTGGAAAATGAATGGATGCCCATCAATTGGAGAATGGCTGGGTAAATTGTGGTATATGAATGTTATGGAATATTATTGTTCTGTAAGAAATGACCAGCAGGATGAATACAGAGAGGACTGGCGAGACTTACATGAACTGATGCTAAGTGAAATGAGCAGAACCAGGAGATCATTATACATTTCGACAACGATATTGTATGAGGACATATTTTGATGGAAATGGATTTCTTTGACAAAGAGACCTGAGTTTCAATTGATAAATGACGGACAAAAGCAGCTATACCCAAAGAAAGAACACTGGGAAACGAATGTGAACTATCTGCATTTTTGTTTTTCTTCCGGGTCATTTATACCTTCTGAATCCAATTCTCCCTATGCAACAAGAGAACTGTTCGGGTCTGCAAACATATATTGTATCTAGGATATACTGCAACATATCCAACATATAAAGGACTGCTTGCCATCTAGGTGAGGGGGTGGAGGGAGGGAGGGAAAAAAAATCGGAACAGAAACGAGTGTCAATATAAAGTAATTATTAAATAAAAATTAAAAAAATAAAATAAAATAAAAAATAAAAAATAAAAAATAAAAAATAAAAGAAATGCAAATAAAAACAAAAAAAAAAAATCAATGGCCATTTATCTGTAATTTAAATTTCTGTTCTACCAGGATGGGTTATTTTCCTCCCTGTCTCTTTAGAGCTGACTTGGCTTATAATAATGAATAAAACCAATTACCCTAAGTATAACCAAAAGGAAGGCAAGCTTCTCATCTTGTGAACAATATTAATTAAGAAATATTTTCATCACAAGTTGTTGGGCTGTATTTAGTGGGTTTGTTTGTTTTTTCAAACTGGTTATGAGAAAACTTTCCATATCATTCCACTGCCAGCCTAAAATCTTTTAAAAGTAAACTTACAAATAGCAAAGTGTTTCATTAGATCAAAAAAAAAAAAATCCACTGGAAGGTAAATGATAAGGTTAATTACATCTGTGAGGAATTTTCAGTGGATTTCCATGGTACTAAACTCTCGTGAAGTATTTACTATTTCTCCACACCCCTACTAAAGCACAAAAAATTTGATTCCCCTTTAAAATAGCTATCATTTGAGGAGGGTGATAGAAGGAGGGCATAGTGGGTGGGAAGGGGCATTGGCAGAAGAAAAATAATTTTGAGGAGAGAAGAAAGAGGATAAAACAAATTGAGGAAAGTAGAGTTAATAATGGTAATTGTAAAATGAATTTTGAAGCAAATTTCTCTGATAAATGTCTCATTTGTTTGAATTTTTTGTTTGAAAGATTTGACTCAAATTTATAAAAAATAAGAGCTCTTCTCCAATTGATAAATGATAAAAGGATATGAACATTTTCAAGTGAAGTAATCAAGCTATTTAGTTATATAAAAAATACTCCAGTTCAATGTTGATTGGAGAAATGCAAATTGAAACAATTCTGAGATTCTACCTTATCCCTTTTAGGTTTACTAATCAGAAAAGGAAAATGACAAATATTGGAGAAGATGGGGAAAAGGAAACATTAATGCATTGTTGGAGAAATCTTCTGCCACCATTCTGTAGAAGAATTTGGAACTATGCCCAAAGAGTTATAAAATGATGTATAACCCATTGACCCAATAATACCACTACGAGGTTATGTATCCCAATTGAGACTTTGTTTATTTTTAAAATAAAAAGGATTTATATTACAAAAATATTTATAGTAAGTCTTTTCTCAGGGCAAAGAATTGGAAATCAAGGAGGTGTTCATCAACTGGGGAATGGCTGAATAAATTGTGGTTTGTTATTATGATGAAACACTTGTGCTATAAGAAATGATGCAGATAGTTCACATTCGTTTCCCAGTGTTCTTTCTTTGGATGTAGTTGCTTCTGTCCATCATTTATCAATTGAAACTCAGTTAGGTCTCTTTGTCAAAGAAATCCACTTCCATCAGAATATGTCCTCATACAATATTGTTGTCGAAGTGTATAATGATCTCCTGGTTCTGCTCATTTCACTTAGCATCAATTCATGTAAGTCTCTCCAAGACTCTCTGTATTCATCCTGCTGGTCATTTCTTACAGAACAATAATATTCCATAATGTTCACATACCACAATTTACCCAGCCATTCTCCAATTTATGGGCATCCATTCAATTTCCAGTTTCTAGCCACTACAAACAGGGCTGCCACAAACATTTTGGCACATACAGGTCCCTTTCCCTTCTTTAGTATTTCTTTGGGATATAAGCCCAATAGAAACACTGCTGGATCAAAGGGTATGCGCAATTTGATAACTTTTTGGGCATAATTCCAGATTGCTCTCCAGAATGGTTGGATTCGTTCACAACTCCACCAGCAATGCATTAGTGTCCCAGTTTTCCCGCATCCCCTCCAACATTCATCATTATTTCTTCCTGTCATCTTAGCCAATCTGACAGGTATGTAGTGGTATCTCAGAGTTGTCTTAATTTGCATTTCTCTGATCAATAATGATTTGGAACACTCTTTCATATGAGTGGTAATAGTTTCAATTTCATCATCTGAAAATTGTCTGTTCATATCCTTTGACCATTTATCAATTGAAATGAATGTGAACTATCTGCATTTTTGTTTTTCTTCCTGGGTTATTTTTACCTTCTGAATCCAATTCTCCCTGTGCAACAAGAGAACTGTTCAGTTCTGCAAACATATATTGTATCTAGGATATACTGCAACATATCTAACATGTATAAAACTGCTTGCCATCTAGGGGAAGGAGGGGAGGGAGGAAGGGGAAAAATCGGAACAGAAATGAGTGCAAGGGATAATGTTGTAAAAAAAAAATTACCCTGGCATGGATTCTGTCAATATAAAGTAATTATTAAATAAAATAAAATAAAATATATATATAAAAAAAGAAATGATGAATAGGATGCTCTCAGAAAAACTTGGAAAGACTTTCACGAGGTGATGCAAAGTGAGATACATCATGTATGAAGTAACAACAACTGAAGGATGATCATCTGTGAATAACTTTGCTTCAACAATAAAATGATTCAAGACAATTCTTAAGGACTTATGATAAAAAAATGCTAATCTTATCCAGAACAAGAACTGATTGTGTCTGAATACAGATTGAAGTATATACATTTTTAAACTTTATTTTTCTTGAGCTTTTTTTTTGGAGGGGGGAGATAGGTTTTCTTTTATAGAGTGAATTTTATGAAAACATTTTGCATAACTTTATGCCTTCACAATAGAGTGAGGAAGTAGGAAGGGAGGAAGGGATTGAGTTTGGAACTCAAAGTTTTAAAAACAAATGTTTAAGATTATGTTATATGTAACTGAAGAGGAAAAACATTATATAACTCCTACTCTGTTTGAAATTCATTGTGGGTTGTATTCTTTAGGATGGAAATTCCCATTAATAGTAAACATATTGAAAAACCTTCTCATGAAAATTCCCCCCCAATAGCTAGTCATTTTTTCTTTATCTCCACCATTTATTGTGAATCTTTTTCCTCCTAGCCCTTTTTTATTTTAATGCTTTTTCTTTGAGACTATCCTAATCTATCATTTAATATCTAACTATCTACATGATAGATATCTATTTGAAGCTATTTTGAATTGTTTCTGTGATTTGCTGTTTGACCCACTCATTCTTCAGAATTAGATTATTTAATTTCCAATTGGTTTTTAGTCTATCTTTCCCAGGTCCATTATTTTTATTATATTGTGGTCTGCAAAGGAAACATTTACTATTTCTGACTTTCTGCATTTGATTGTGAGGTTTTTATGCCCTAATACATGGTCAATTTTTATGTAGGTACTATGTACTGCCAAGAAAAAGGTATATTTTTTTCTGTTCATATTCAGTTTTCTCCAGAGGTCTATCATATTTATGTTTTCTAGGATCCTATTGACCTCCCTAGTTTCTTTCTTGTATATTTTGTGGTTAGATTTGTCTATTTCTGTCCTATTATACTATAAATTGAGGTAATATAAAGGTTCTCCCACATAGGAAATATGAATGAATTTAAAAGATTTATTAAGCTTTTGCTGCATGCCAAGAAGTGTTCATAATCTGAGGATACAAATACAAAATCAAAGACAATTCCTGCTCACAAGTGGCAAATCATCTAATAATGCATCAACTTTCTTTTTTCATCAAATAAAATTTAGTGTTTCAATTAAATTCAGTAAACATTTATTTGTTATATTTATTAATGTCATTGTCTCTTATTTTATCCCAGAATAGTTTTGTATTTCAAATCTTATAAAATATCTTCTTTAACATGAATTGTTGTTTTATCTTACTCCTAAAGGAATCTTCTGATGTCCTAGCCCACTTTGACCCACAAAGTATTATACACTTTAGTACCTCAAATATTCACTGTATTCTCATTGTTCAACTTGATTTTATCCTCTTTTTTTTAAGTCTTTACTTTGCCTCTTTTTTTCTCTCAGTCTTTAGTTGGTATTTTCCAGTTATGTTCACTTGAGGCCTTTACAAAAGTTATCTTCCTAATGATAGAATAGTAGCTTCACTTAGAAATATCTAACATTGAGATTTGGTAGTACTGTATGTGTATATGTGACATGCTCATGTGATTCCCACAAAATTGTGAAGTAGATGCTATTATTATCTTTATTTTATGGATGAGGAAACTGGGAGAGTTTTAGTTATTTGTTTAGGGTTAAACAGATGGTAATGATATGAGACAGGATTCAAACCCACGTCTTCTTGACTATAAGTCAAGCATTCAATTTACTTAATTTCATATTGACATTTGAATACAGATTTCTGTGACAAAGCTTTATCCAAATACCATATCATGACATGGAGTGACCCTAAAGGGCTATGCTAGGGAAACAGAGACTCTAGCAGGTTCTGTTCAGCTTGAAAAGATACTCTTATGGCTTGAAAATTAACTATATACCATGGAATAATCCATTTAAACTTGGAGAAACTCATCACCAGTGGGTTGCCTCTACCCACTAGGAATAGGGTAAGAAAGACTGGACACAATTAACCCATAAGTCATGTATTATCATATGTGTTGATGGAACAAGTGACTATGATATTAGATTTATGAATGTTTGTAAAGATAACTATACTTTTTGTCAAGATATATATATAAGAACTACTTAATTCCCCAATGTCTATAATCTATGCATGGTACATTTCATCCCTCCCCTAAGATTCTTCAGTATGCTTAAGAAAATATTAATCTCTACAGGTGTTTTCTATCATTGCCATTTGCCTCCACCATTTGTGGCTCTGACATCAGGAATCCCCTGTGTAGCAATCACATTTAGCCATTTAACAATGAGATTAGTTTTTACAAAATAATATTTACTTTAAATCTCTAACAATGTACACATACATATTTCTCTAGCATATGGGAAGGAGAGACTTAATTCCTTTCTCTGTACCATCCTAATCTGTGGGGAGAGGAAAAGAATTATATTCTTGGTTTAATTCACCAAGTTGATTCCTGGGCATCCTGGCTTCTCAGGGTTTCCCTACTGGGCTTGCTATAACATTCAGCTTGAATCCTGACTCCAAGATCACTCCAGAACTGTACCAGGAACTCCACTACCTGGGCTAGAACTGCAAAGGACAAACAAATCAGAACAACACCCCAAGCTTTTTTCTCTGGATCACATGACTTAGTAAGGAAAGAGGACAGTCATTTCCCTCATCTAACTCAGTTAATAGTGCCCATTCTGTTGCTGATCAGTACCCACTGGATGCCACTAGGAAGAATGAGGCTGTCCCAGTTTGGTCATTTTGAAGATGGAATCTGTTGGAATCCTTACTAACTGCTAACTAATTAGAGTTGATCTAATCTTACAAGAAGATGTTTTGGGCAGAACCTGAAACAAGGTACTAAGTAGAACTACCCATAATCCCTCTCTCTGGAAGGAGCATAAATAGGCCAATGGGCCAGTCGGAGAGTGCTTGAGAGGAAGACGCTACAAGTCAAGATTTCACTGGAATGACATGAAGACTGGAGCTGGCTGGAGGCTGAAGAAAGCAGAGGCAGAGGCTGAAGGACCAGACCTTTGGATTTAAAGACATTTGGAGAGAGCTCTTGGAACCAAGCAGAGAGATAGGCCTCTAAGCTAACCGGGCTATACTAGAGATAATAAAAGATCTGAACTTTGATCACCTGGCTGTATTTTGAAGAAGAAAAAGATCACAACATTTTGGCGCCCTGAACGTGGGACAAACAGACCCCTCAGTGGATTTCAGTGGAAAAGCTCCGATCCGGATTCAAGTGGAAAAGCTCCGATCCTGATTCAAGTGGAAAAGCCTCTGATCCTGATCCAGTGGAAAAGACTCTTCAACCCAGAAATTAGGGTGAGTACAACAAAGAAATTTTGTTAGAAGAGTTAAAGTAGAATTTCAGCTAAGATGGGACAGATATTTAGAAAACAGCCTGTTTCTGTTCAAGGAAGATGTTTAGAGAGCATTGTCAAAATTATGGAAAGCCAAGGTTTAATTATAAGTTTACAGCAAATCACTGAATTTTTACAAACTGTAAAGGACATATGTCCTTGTTTCTCTCTTGATAAGGAATTAGATCTAAATGAATGGAAATTGGTTGGAGAGGATGTTTGTCAATTCTATGATAAAAATGGGCCTAACTCAATAATTAATACATATAATGTAATACAATTGGCTATAAGAAGTTATTTAAGTGATAGAATGATGAAAAGGAAAGTACAGGAGGAAGAATTGCCAACTTTACTAGGTGAAAAGGAGGACGAATCAGATGAGAATGGAGTTAATTACAATTCTGAGTATGATACTTCACAGCAGGAGGAATTAGGTGATTCCACATCTCATGACCCTCCCCCCGCAATTAACCCTTCATGGGTGGAACAAGGGGGAGGGAGAGAGACAGAAACACAGTCAACTTCTCCTGTAAAGCAGAATTTAACAAGATTAGAAAAAGCATTAATTAAGGCAAAAAATGAAGGAGAAGATATATCTGATTTTATAAATGCATATCCTGTGATTGAAGAGCTCAACTCCTCAGGTCAAAAAGAGAGAAAATACACTGCTTTTAATTTGGGAAAAATTAAAGATTTGAAAAAGGGTTGCACTCTTTATGGGGCTACATCATCTTATGTGAAGATGTTACTAGATAATTTGTCTTATGAAATCCTAACCCCGAATGACTGGAAATCCATAACGAAAACTTGTCTAGAACTGGGGACAAAATTTATTGTGGCTTTCGGAGTTTCATGAATTATGTAGGATTCAAGCCCAACACAATAGGCAAACAGGAGCTGTTGTACAAATCACTTTTGACCAACTAGCTGGTGAAGGTCAGTATGCAGAGAGTTCAGAACAGATTTATTATCCCATAACAGTGTATGAGCAAATTTCTAAGGCTGCAATAAAAGCTTGGAATTCTCTCCCTGGACAGAAAGATGGAAATAATGCTTTCACAAAAATAGAGCAAGGTCCCAATGAACCTTTTGCAGATTTTGTGGGACGTTTACAAACAGCTGTAATAAGAACCATTGGAGACAATGCAGCAACAGAAATAATGACTAAACATTTGGCTAAGGAAAATGCCAATGAGGTTTGCAAAAGAATTATATGGGGGCTAGACAAAGATGCTCCTTTAGAGGAAATCATAAGACGCTGTGCCACAGTGGGCACAAATGCTTATTATGCCCAGACTATGATGAACATGGAAAGACAAGGTCCTTCTTGGCAGAGGAATTCTAGAGAAACTCGTCGATGTTTTCAGTGCGGAAAAATTGGATATTTGAGAGCTCAATGTAGAAATGGAGATAGAGTGAGAAGACAGGGTGAGAGAAAACCCAAACCCCATGTCCAAAATGTAACAGAGGCTTTCACTGGGCCTCTAAATGTATATTGACCCAGAGGAATGAGAGGCAGGGCCCAGCTCTAAAGTATCAATCAAAGGACAGGTGGGGCATGATAGCAGCTGAGGTTACACCCAGAGAGACTTTAGAAATTCAGAACTCTGATGTCATCAACCAACAGAAAAGCAATCAGGATTACAGTTGGGAAGAATACAGGCCTTTTAAGACAACAAGACAATATCCAATGCAAACGACTCCAATGTAATTACCAGATGATGAGGAGAAATCCCAAATTTGGTAAATATAAGGGAATTAGATTAACTGCTTGGGGAAGAGGATCTGCTTATATTTCCACAGATGGAGAAAGAATCAGATGGCTGAAAAGCTTCAGGAATCATTGGATTTCCTAACACAAGATGAAACTGTTTTACTTCTTGAAAAACCAGCAAGAATCATTGGGTTCCCTGAGATGAAAAATTGTTGATGAGACTTTTTGCAGTACTTCAGGGCTTACAGGAACTATTGGATTCCTGGCACATGAACTAATGGACAATGGAATCCTATTGGACTGTTTCTAGGACTTATGGACATGTGTAAATTTTTAGGTTGATTCATGTTGTTACATTACTACTAGCTTGTGTTATATTGCTATGTACTTATGTAAATTATGTATAATGCCTCCCATATTGATGGATTTATGTATACCATGTATATCTGTTACAAAGTTCTGGCCCATATTGATGGATTTATGTGTACCCCCTCAGAAACCCCCTATGTTTTAAAACAAAAGAAAGGGGGAGATGTTGGAATCCTTACTAACTGCTAACTAATTAGAGTTGATCTAATCTTACAAGAAGATGTTTTGGGCAGAACCTGAAACAAGGTACTAAGTAGAACTACCCATAATCCCTCTCTCTGGAAGAAGCATAAATAGGCCAATGGGCCAGTCGGAGAGTGCTTGAGAGGAAGACGCTACAAGTCAAGATTTCACTGGAATGACATGAAGACTAGAGCTGGCTGGAGGCTGAAGAAAGCAGAGGCAGAGGCTGAAGGACCAGACCTTTGGATTTAAAGACATTTGGAGAGAGCTCTTGGAACCAAGCAGAGAGATAGGCCTCTAAGCTAACCGGGCTATACTAGAGATAATAAAAGATCTGAACTTTGATCACCTGGCTGTATTTTGAAGAAGAAAAAGATCACAACAGGAATCTGTTCTGTCTCTGAAGCCAATGGAAAGAATCTTGTTTTCCCTTATGTAGCAGTGAAAAACAGAATGTCTTACACTGGCATCTTACATGAGTCCCTCCATGTTAGGTGATTTCCTTATGCACAAAGTAAAGGCTCTTTACAAATACAATATTTTCCAACTAGGGAAATATGAACTTCATTGTGTTAAAGTAGAAAGATTGCTGCATGTGGATTCAAAAGACCTCATTAAAATCTTGATCTATCACTTAATACCTGTGTAACCTTAGGCAAATTATTCTACCCTCTGTGGCCCCAATTATGTCATCGACAAAATGATGGGTTTAGGACTGAAATTAAGGTATTGGTCTAGACAATTCCTAAGGTTTCTTCCAAATCTAACCCCTTTTAAGCTGTGAATCTATGACTCTTTTCCTAGGTACAGAGTATAGATGAAATTATGAACATGTTAGGTACATTTTTATACTCCATAGAGCATTTATTATTAGACTTTTTCCCTAGCTGAAAATAATTTTCTATTTAGCTCAAATTTCCTTCTATTGAACACCCACCCACATAGGCTTCATAGAAAATTGTGTAAATATTAGAAAGTTTAGAAGCTATATCTCTATCAAACATCATGATTTTTTTAAACTATTTTTTGCCAAATGAAAAAAAAAAGTCAGAGAAAAATGTTTAAAAGAGACTTGGGTTTTGTGTTTTTATTCCATTCCTTTTGAATGGAGTTAATGTTATTTATGGAATTCATGTATCATAATGACATCTGCTGAAGTTTCTCAATCCTAGTCTCAAACTCAGGGTTTTTGGAGAGAGTTTTGTATAGCTATATCTTATCTCAAATATAATTCTCTCTTTCTTTGGATTTATGAAAAAATGATTCTTTTGATGAGTAAGAGTGATTTTCTGTTCAGCCAAAGAATTGACCTCCATCCTGCTAGATCTATGTTCAACTTAATTTTTCTTCCTTTAAAGCAAAGGAACCAAACAAGAAATATTACCACTTCTACCCTCAGACCTTGAATGTCTTGGTCTCTTGTCATGATATTCAGCTTATCTCTGAATAAAATCAACATTATATTTTTGTAGGTGATTTTCTTTTTTTCTTGGTGGCTGGAGGTGGGCCAGAGTTTGTTGTTAAGGTGATAAATGATTAAAGACTTGGAGCTCTTCAAAGACAAAACACTAAATAAATATAAAATAATAATAGTAGTAATAACAACACCAAAGTGGGTTTTTTGACATATATGGTTTTAGCAGATATGGTTGGTAACAAGTCAGTGATGATGATGATGATGATGATGGTATAAAGTATAAAAAACATTCTAGAAATATTAACTCATTCTGTCCTTACAAGATCCCTAAAAGATAAGGGATATTATTACCCTCATATTACAAATGAAAAAACTGAGGCAACCAAAAGTTAAGTAACTGAGGTTATATTTATCCTCAGGTCTTCCTGACAAAATGTCTAGTACTCTAGACATTTTACTACCTGACTGCTATTCAATTTGATATACCAGTCTTATGTCAACAATATGTGTTATGGCTATAAGATTTGTGACCTGCCCAAAGGAAAATTGAAAGATGTAAAATGAGTTTAAATAGAATGCTATATATTTCCAGCTGTGTTTTTTTTTTAATTTTTTATTTAATAATTACATTAAATTGACACTCGTTTCTGTTCCGATTTTTTTTCCCCTCCCTCCCTCCACCCCCTCCCCTAGATGGCAAGCAGTCCTTTATATGTTGGATATGTTGCAGTATATCCTAGATACAATATATGTTTGCAGAACCGAACAGTTCTCTTGTTGCGTAGGGAGAATTGGATTCAGAAGGTATAAATAATCCAGGAAGAAAAACAAAAATGCAGATAGTTTACAGTCGTTTCCCAGTGTTCTTTCTTTGGGTGTAGCTGCTTTTGTCCGTCATTTATCAATTGAAACTCAGGTCTCTTTGTCAAAGAAATCCACTTCCATCAAAATATGTCCTCATACAATATCGTTGTCGAAGTGTATAATGATCTCCTGGTTCTGCTCATTTCACTTAGCATCAGCTCATGTAAGTCTCGCCAGTCCTCTCTGTATTCATCCTGCTGGTCATTTCTTACAGAACAATAATATTCCATAACATTCATATACCACAATTTACCCAGCCATTCTCCAATTGATGGGCATCCATTCATTTTCCAGTTTCTAGCCACTACAAACAGGGCTACTACAAACATTTTGGCACATACAGGTCCCTTTCCCTTCTTTAGTATTTCTTTGGGATATAAGCCCAATAGAAACACTGTCCAGCTGTGTTCTAAAGGAAGAAAGTAGCATAAGAAATACCATTCAGAAAATGTAAAATCAGAAAAGGAGGTGGACTATTCATGTAACAAGAAGTAGTGGACAATTCAAATGCTGCATTCGACTAATACTGTTTATAGGTCTATAGTATATTCCCCAAATGCTATATGTAGAGATTTAAAGTTTCTTTCCAGAGTAATGGAGGATTTATGTGAAATTTAAGGGAAGATATGTATAAGAAAGGGGAGCTAGTTGGCTGAGTAGATAGAGTATCAGACCTGAAGTCAGGAAGACTCATCTTTGTAAGCTCAAATATGGCTTCAGACACTTATTAGCTGTGTGACCTTAGGCAAGAATTTAACATTTTTGTCTCAGTCACTCACCTGTAAAATGAGTTACAGAAAAAATTGGCAAATCACTACAGTATCTTTGCCAAGAAATTCTCCTCTCCCAAAAAATGGGTTTGTGAAGAATCATACATAACTGTGAGATTTGAGCTCCAGTGAAGTTTCCTGAGTACTACACTCAGCTTTACAACTCATGATGAGATAATGCAAAAAAGAAATTATAATAGCCCCTTTTGATTGGATGCTTCCAAATTTGGTGAAAGGAAATTCATAATAAGGGTTTGTAGAATGTATTCTTCTGATAGGTCATAAATTAGTTATGAATAATTAAGATAATGAA
Source organism: Antechinus flavipes (assembly GCF_016432865.1). Taxonomy (NCBI): domain Eukaryota; kingdom Metazoa; phylum Chordata; class Mammalia; order Dasyuromorphia; family Dasyuridae; genus Antechinus; species Antechinus flavipes. The sequence continues at coordinate 304,480,353 of NC_067401.1, read as the reverse complement.
GGATTAATATTACCTTATATCCCATTAGTTAAAAAGATTGTGAGCTCCCTTACCAGCAAATGGTGAGATGAGATATTGGTTGTGGGTGGAGACTCTGCTTTAGGAATAAAAGTTTTATGCTTTGTTAAATTCTTTGCATTCCCTGGCTGTAACTGAGTGATGAGGGCTGTGCCCTTTCTCATGAGAAATAATAAAGATCTTTTCTGATTTCCAACTCAGACTTCGAACTTTAGATTCTGGTGATTCTTTTGTCCTACAGACAAATGAAACAATTGAACAACAACAAATAACAAATGGATAAAAATCACACAAAGGTCAACAACAAATGGATAAAAATCACACAGAGGCATGAATTGGTTACTCTCTTTACCTATGGAGAACTTACCTGAATCACTGAGATCATTTATCTATTCAAATACTGAGGTTAAGAGTACTGTGCTAAAGACTAAAAAACTTCAAAGATCAATAATTCATGGTTCCTGCCCTCAAATACCTTATAATTTAGTACCTGAAATACACAAATATGCAAAATACAAAGCAAAAAAATGAAAACAATATGCCTTGTATGGTACAAAGAAGAAAAAGTCATTTTGGGTCAGTCCAAAAGTATGAGCTGGATATAATTCCAGTTCTGTTAGTTACATGTAACATAAATATATGATCTTAAATTATTTTATCTTTCAGAGTCTATTTTCCAGATAGATGGATAGATAGAAGGAGATTGATATAAATATATATGAGAGGATGGGTCTAGATGTTTTCCAAGGTCCAATCAACTATGTTAATTATGCTGTTTTCACTGACACTGCTCTAGTGTTTGCATTATAGCCAGAGATAATTACTAGCAATTTTTTGTACCCATGGTAAGCAGCATGAAATATTCCCTAAAGTCAACTGTTCAAGCCCAATTTACTTGGGAGTAAGAAAGGTGCTAAAATATTGACAAGTCACTTCTGAGAGGTTAGTTTGCAAATAGAATTCAGGTAGGGACTAGGCCAGGGAGATAATCATCCACAGTAAAATCACTGGGAGTAGGGGAATACATCTAGTAGTTTCCTATCTTAACCAATTATTCTTGCTAACTGTGTACTAAGCTCAGTAGTTTCTATGGTATTAAAGAAATGCAAGTGAAGTTAAGTTCTTTTTACATTTTAGTGCCCTGGGGCAAAACCCTAATTACCCTACCCAAGTTAGGGTTTTGATCAGAGATAATGTTACCAACTAGTGAAGGTGATTAAAATGAAACTCTATACTGGGACACAACATTGCTGAGCAGACATGAAAAGATATGAAGCAAGTCAGTGAAGCCAGTAAATGAATGAGGAAAATCAGGCTAAATAAAGAGCAAACTTTTACCTTGTCACAGGCTCATTGAACTGAATTCCTTCAGTGACTTTTGCTACTTCCTTCTAGAAGCTCATAAGATATCCTTGTACTTTAGACGACTGAATATAGCCACATTATCCTCAAGACTTATTTATATAGTACCTAACCACAAAACCCAAAATGAGAATATATAACTTCTCTTTTTAGAACACAAGGGGAAAGTTCCAGGAGATTCCAAAGAGCAGCTTATAAGCATTTCTTGGGATCCTCCTGTCACCCTGAGCAAAGATGGAGAGGCTATATATGAGTACCTAGGTCAACAGGCATATCACATCCCCAAGATGCCCAGAAGATGCTAATTAATGTATACTTGTCTATGGATTGATGATGGATTGGGAAAAAAGTCATATAACAAAAATTTAGACATTTTAGGGATACTCATACTTTATTGAAAGGATTAGAATTTGGTACCTTTCCCAGTACCTTAATTGTTTATGTTCTAGCCCCATATGTTAAGAAGCACTAAGGTCTTAATTATTCTTACATATTGCAAAACATACAAATAAAAAAGGTAAAATAAAACAAAACACATGCCAGGTAATTGTCCACATGTTCACAAATATCTGGATAAAAAGCTTGACATTTGAATGATTTGTTAAAATTTTCACTTTTCATTTGGATTTTTGTCTTGTCAATGGAGACATGTTCTTTTTTCACTGGGATAATCTAAGTGATTCAGGAACAAGGTCTTACACACCATCAGTGTGGGAGCTAGGAGAAATCATAGTTCATATATACTTTGTCATTCTGTGGAATTTTTGCCTATGCTGTTTTATAGAAGTCTGAGCCTACATGCTGGGAGCCTACTTCTAATTCTTTTAATAAGGGTGTCTTACAGGCATGGGTTTTATCACAACAATGACATTTTGAAATTAAAGAAAGCTTGTCTTTCCACTCTAGGCTAAAGCATTCTCTTCATTTCTATCAATGGATCTACTTGTGTTCTGTCCAATCCATAGTACCCTAATGCTATCCATTCGCTGATTCCCTATCAAAAACAGAAGCTTTCACTCTAAGATGTAACTGACTGATAACATGTATACTAACATATAAGTATGGTATCTGAATTTCATTCTGTGTATGTCCTCATTGAAAGCATTTGACAGCACAGTCATATTAAAAAGCATGGGAGTAAGCATACAAGCTTGTTTTACTCCTTTGGTGACTGGAAAAGCTCAAGATCATCGTCCATTTTCCAGAATCTGGGCACGTATGCCATCATGAAATTGATATACTATACTAGTGAACTTCTCTGGGCAACCAAATTTTGACATAATTTTCCATAAATCTTCACAAAGGACAGTATCAAAGGTCTTGGTCAGATCTATCTTCTGCTTTACATTTTAGAATTTTTAGTTTCCTGCAAAGATCAGTTCTAGGTTACCTTTAAAATAGTGTGATTCAGCATGATCTTTTCTAGTCCCTTGCTAATGGCATCCTTTTTGCCATTATCTTGTGTTTCTTTGTATTTATTTCATGAGTGAATATAAGTATATATACATACATGCAAAGTCACATATATACATATACATATAAGTACATGTGTAAATATATCTGAAAAATGCACAAATAAATATGAGACTTCATGTATTCATGTACATATTCATATAGTCATATAAACATACATTTTATATATGCATGAACACATGGGCATATGTGTGTACACATACGCATATATATCCTTATATACATACACATATGCCGTCTTTCCCCTCAATGTATTTATCGTGTATGTATGTTGTCTTGCCTGATAGAATTTAACCTCTTCAAGTATAAGAGCTGGTTTTTTTTTGTCTTTGCATTCCTAACACCAAGCACAATACCTAGCAGATGAATCTTTCCTATGTTGTGTGTGTGTGTGTGTGTGTGTGTGTGTGTGTGTGTGTGTGTGTGATTGATTGTTTGAATCAAGTATTTGGATTTTTGATATTTGGAATCATCAGGATAAGTGCATATTTTATTTTACTTTTTATCTGGATATTCAGTAATATATAAACACAATTACATCTTGCTAATTTCTCACTACATGAAAATAGAATTTAGGGAAACAGATTCAGGGAAATAACATTTGTACTTCTACAAGGGTTAAATTCATAAGTTGAAAGCATTGAGCTCTAATATCATTTTAGGCATCAAATTCATTAGTGAGAGAATTGTTTGTGTGTGAGAGGGATTTATACTTTTTTTGGTGTCCCTTAATTCAGAACATATAAACCAGCCCAAATCACCAGAGTATAGTACCACCAGGCAACATGCAACAGAAAAATTTGAACTTAATAAAAGCTTGTTAATTGGTTTCTTGAATTTGTTAGGGTAAACTATGCTTCTGTCCTGCATGATTATATGGAAGCTGATTTATGTTTTATGAGGAGTCATACAGTTCACTGTTCAGTTCAATGAGAATGTTACAGGAAAGAATCATAATAGCAGAATAAGAATTATTCATTTTTTTAATTATGTATTTTATTTTTTGATTTATAGAATAAAACAAGCATTTCCATACAATAGTATAATAAACAAGATGATTACACATGAAATTGCAATTCTATTATGTCCAACTTGCTATTCTTTTTTAAAAAGATAATTGTTATCACGTAAATTTCTTTTCTTTCCTCCCTCCATAACTCTAATGATTACCATTAGATACAAATATGTACATACTTGTAAAAACATTTTATCCATACTTCTATTTTTCTGTTCTTTCTCTGAATGCAAATAGCATCTTCCTTCATCTGTCCTTTATAGCTAGTAGTCAAAATCATTCACACTTAAAACAATATTGCTGTTACTGTAAATAATGTACTTTTGATTCTGCTCATTTTGTTCTTTATTATTTCATGCAAGTCTATCATTGAGCTTATTATTTCTTATAGCATAGAAGATATATGATCATATATCATAATTTTTCAACCATTCCCCAATTAATGAGTATCCCTGCAATTTCCAGACCTCTGTCACAAGGAAAAGCCGCTATAAACATTTTTAAATGTATATGTTCTTTTCCTTTCCTTCAATCATCTTTGGAGATAGACATAGTAATGGTATTGTTGGTATGGGCAGTTTACTAACTCTTTGTTCACAATTCCATATTGTTTTCCAAAATGGTTGAGTCAGTTCACAATTCATCAACAGTGAATTAGTGTCCCAATTTTTTCAAATTCTCTCCAACATTTGTCACTTTACTGTTCTATTATTTTAGCCAATCTGATAGGCATAAAGTGACTTATAACTTGTTTTGATTTCTCCATTGGAAAAATTTCTGTTTAATGTTCTTTGACCACTTACCCATTGAGGAATGATTCATGTTCTTATGGATTTGACAAAGTTCTTTATGTGTTTGAGATATGAGATCTTGAGACATTGTCTATACATTTTTCCCCAAAAAAGTTTTTTTCCTTTCCTTCTGATCCTGGTTATATTTGTTTTGTCTGTATAGAACATTTTTAATTTAATGTAATAAAAATGATCCATTTTATACCTCTATCTGCTTTCTATTTCTTGTTCATTCATGAATTATTTGTCTTTCCAAAAGTATGATAAGGAATACATTCCATGTTCTTCGAATTTTCTTGTAATCTCTCTCTTTTTTGCTAGGTCATACATGCAGACATTATCTTGATAAATGGTGTGAAATGTTGGTACATGCCTAATTTCTGCCATGCTATTTTCCAATTTTCCCAACAATTTTATTAACCAAATAATGAATTCTTATCACAAAGTTTTAAATCTACCTTTGTCACATACAAGAGCATTATATTTATTTGCTGCTATAAATCATCTATTCTGTTCCTTTGATCATCCTTCTATCTGTCTAGAGTGATTTTAAATAGGGTATCTTTTATATCTCTTCTTGCAGTGTTTTGTTTGTAATATAGGCATACTAATGATTTATGTGGCTTTATTTCATATTCTACTGCTTTACTAAAATTATTGTTTCAACTAATTTTTTTTAGCTCAGTTTTTGGAATTGTCCATGTATATCATCAAATTTCTGCTAAAAGAGATAGTTTTATTACCTCATCCCCTATTCTGATTCCTTCCATTTTTTTTATTGTTATTGATAGGATTTCCAATGCAATATTAAATAATGTAGATGACAGTGGGTTTTCTTGTTTCATATCTTGTCTTACTTGGAAGGCTTCTAGCTTATCCTCATTATAGATAATACTTGCAGACAGTTTTAGATAATTTTTTTTTACCAGTTTAGGGAAAAAATACATTTATACCAATACTTCTGTTTTTTTTTTCCCATAGAAATGAGTATTAAACTTTTTTCTATACCTATTGATATAATCTTGTTTGTTTTTTACTTGTTCAATAATATAATCAATTATGTTAATAGTTTTTCTTATGTTAAGTCATTCCTACATTCCTGGTATAAATTTCACTTGGTTATAATGTATAATCTTTGTAATATATTGTTGTATTGTTTTTGTTGTATTTTATTATATTTCATTAATGAAACTGGCTTGTACTTTTTTCTGTTTTTATTCTTCCTGATTTGTCAGTGTCATATTTGTTTCATAAAAGGAGTTTAATATGATTCCTTCTTTACCTATTATTCCAAATAAATTATTTAATATTGGAATTAGTTGATGTTGAAATGTTTAATAAAAGTCTCTTGTAAATCTTTCTTGTGCTTATGATTTTTTTTAGTAAGTTTTTTTGGGCTGTCAATTTCTTTTTCTGAAAATAAATCTATTTAGAAATTTTCTTTATTCTTTTAATAATCTAGGTAATTTATATTTTTAGTAAATATTTTTCTATTTCATTCAAATTGTTAAGTATTGGCATACAATTGGGCAAAATAATTCCTTTTAATGGCTTTAATTTCATCTTCATTAGTGGTGTATTTATCATTTTCATTTTTAAAATTAGCAATTTGGTTTTCTTTCTCTTTTTAAATTCAAATTAACCAATGGTTTTGTTTTGTTTTTTCCAATAAATACAGCTTTTAGTTTTATTTATTAATTTGATGGGGGGTTTTTTACACTCAATTTTATTAATTTCACATTCAAATGTTTAGGATTTCCAACTTTATTATTTAATTGGGGATTTTTACTTTGTTCTTTTCTAGTTTTTGTAATTGCATACCCAATTCACTGGTTTCCTCTTTCTCTGTTTTGCTAGTGTATTCATAAATATAAATTTTGCTCTAATCACTATTTTGTTATATCTTATAGGTTCTGATATGTTGTCCCATTATTGTAATTTTTTCAGTGATATTATTGTTTTCATGATTTGTTCTTTCACCAACACATTATTTAAGATTAGGCTGTTTAATCTCCAATCAATTTTTAATCTATGATCCCCTAGTCCCTTATGAAGAAACACAATTTTTATTGCATTGTGATCGTTTTTTGAAGAACAAAAGATCTGGATAGCTTACCTTGTAAATTCACATGCAATCCTGAATGAAAAAATAATTGGACATGTGATGAACTGTAATATTTTCAAGTATTACTGACAAAAGACCAGAACTCAATAGAAAATTCAATATAAAAGATCCAGAAGAAATATCAGGAAAATACTTGAGACTAATTATAAAGGACTTATTGTCAAACTGTTTACTTCTTATATATGAAAATGTTAATAATATTTTTAAAACTTATTATTATTTAATTAATATTCTTAAAATCACTCAGTGAGAAAACTGGGGGATAAGATAGAAGAGTGACTTTTAGAAGGGTGAGTAAGATAAAGAACAGGAGGATAAGGAGAGAAGATAACTAGGATAGGCCAAAAAGAGAGATTCAGAGCAATAATGAGTGTGAAGAGAAATTCAGTTAGTAATTATAACTTGGAATGTGAATGGGATGAACTCATCTATAAAATGGAAATTGATAACAGAATGGATTAAAAGTCAGAATCCTATAATATATTATTTACAAGAAACACATTTAAGAATGAGAAATATTCAGCTTTCTTTAGAAGACTTTCTTTAATCAATGCCTTCACTTTCTTTTCTATCACTTTCTTAATTTTCTATGGTTTGGCTATTGACCACATCATTCAACTGAAACTGCTTCTTCTAAAGTTATTAATGTATTCTAAATTGCCAAACTATTTTTTTTTTACCATTCTTCACCTTTCTGTGATCTTTGACACAATAATCCTCTCCAACTTGATCTTCAGGTTTTTATGTTCTTGTTCTCTTCCTGCCTATCTAACCACTCCTTCTTCCTTGCTGAATATTCATCCAGATTATGCCTTCTATGCCTGTATGTCCTACAGGATCCTGTTCTAGACCCATTTTTTTTTATTCTATGCTAGATTATTTGCTGCTCTTATCCCCAGCTTCTTAAACCTTGGTTCAAGACACCATATGGGATCTTGTAACTGAATGTGAAAGTCACAAAATTTGACTTATTATCAGTTATTGCTTGATTTTATATCTATTTTATATAGATAGGTATCTAGGATCATGTGAAAATTTATTGGTTGAAAAGGGGTCCCTACTGGAAACTGTTTAAGAAGTTATGCTATAATCCACTCCCATAGACACAATTATTGTTTTTATGCTGATGATTCTCATATCTTTTCATCCAATCTTATTATTTTACCTATAGACTTATCTCCAACTACCTGAAACATCTTGAAATAGACATCCGCCAGATATCTTAAATGCAATATATTCAGAACTGAATTAATTGCATTTACCCCAAAAACCTTCCCTTTGTAAGAAATATTGATAGTTAGGCTTCTACAAACATTGCAAAGAAGGACAAAGAGAAGGGGTAAAATATCCTGTTAAGACACCTCCAACTGTGAGTCAAGAAGCTAGCTAAATCACAAAGTTCCTGATAAAGGGACCCACTCCTATAGCTGGCTAGAACTAGCTGGCTTCAGTGACAGAATACAAGAGTTTGTTTGTTTGTTTTTTTTTTTTAGCAAGTATCCATGCTTAATGAACCTCATACATATTAACCAGCACACCTCAAGGGTGGGATTAGTCAACATCTTTGAACATGGGATGTTTGACCAGGATTGTATATGTCTAGGAGGAACACATAAGGGGCAGATAAGGAAAGATGTCAGTTGGCTTGAGCCAACCAGAATTCTGAAGGGAAGAGTAGGACTAACCTTAGAGTATAAAAGCTTGTTTTTTCTTTCTGTATAGGTGTGTGAAATCATATGCAGTTTTCACATCATCTTCTGCAGGAATATATTAAAAAGTTTAAACTGATTCACTCATCCTGAGGTAGCTCATTTAATGTGTCTTTTGGGGAATTGGGAATGTTGTTTCCAACATTTTTTTTTAATTCCTCATTATGCTTGAGGAAACCACCATTCTCAAAATCCTCCAGATGTGCTACTTCTCAAACTCTCATTCTTTCAGTGCCATATTCAATTGTTGCTAAGATCTGTCGATTTTGTCTTTGTAATATTCTTGAATGTTCCCCTTTCTCTCCTGTGACACTCCTTCAATAGACATCACTTCAAACCTGAAATATTGCATTAGTCTTCTGGTTGGTCTGTCTACCACAAATCTCTGCCTACTCTATTTAGTTTTCTACTTAGCTATCAAAATGATGTTCCTAAAGCTAAGATTTGTCCATATTATTTCTGTCTCTCCATGAACTCGTGACTCAATATAACTTTCAGGATCAAATGTAAAATTCCTTGGTATTCAAAACTCTTCTTAATCTGCCTTGCAAAACTTTTCCAGTTTTTTATTATCTTATACCCCTCCAGGTACTCTGTGATCCAATACCATTGACCTTTTTATTGTTCCTTGAATAATATACTCCATTTACTGACTGGGTATTTTCTCTAGTTGTCCTCCAGGATGACAATGCTATCTTTATTCATCTCTGTTTCATGACTTCCCTTCCATCAAATAATGACTAAAATCTTACCATCTATGGGAAACTTTATCAATAGACGAAAGGTACTGGAATTAAAAGAACTTGTTTTTTTTTTTTTTGGCGGGGGGAGGGGGAGAAAGATGGTGGAATAGTTCAAAAATTTCAAGTTCTTCAGATTTTTCTCATAAAGAAGACATAGCACTTCAGTGTGAATGTAGAGCAGTAAAAATGAATGAGTTGAGGTAGAATAATGGTCTTTCTGAGATAGAGAAGATAGGAAGAAAGATATTAGGATACAATTATGACAATTATACAATTATGGAATTGATAATTTCCAGTTATATGTGTGTGTGTGTGTGTATTTTTTATTCATGGCAATTTGCAGAAGATAGGAAGAAAGATATTAGGATACAATCATGACAATTATACAATTATGGAATTGATAATTTCCAGTTATATGTGTGTGTGTATTTTTTTTATTCATGACAATTTGCATATATTGTCTTCTCAATTTGACTGTGAGTTCTTTGAGAGTATTGATTGTTTTACTTTTTTTGTATCTCCAATGCTTAGCCTTGCACTTGGCAAATATCAGATGCTTAATAAAAATTTAACTGGCTGACTGACCTAAAGTACACATATTATGGTTTATGTGGAAAGAGCTTTATTTGAAGATTTCAATGAAATATTTGAATATATAAATTGACCTTACTCAAATGCAAAAGGTCATTAAATCTCATGCTTTCTATGCACAGTTCTTAGGTTCTTTGTATGCCTTTCAAAGCCAATCATGAAAAACTCTTAAACCCTTCATGTCTCTGGTAACTGCAAATAAATAAATAAATTTTGTTATTCCACTTGGTTTGGATGAGAGGAAATTTGACATTGATATGATTTGAAAAGTAAGAAGACACCTCTCCTGTTTCTCCTCCTTTGCAGAGTGTAGGAGATCCACAGGAATGTAATATTGCATAAAATGGCAAATTTTAAAATATCTTTATCACTTTTCCTAACTTTTCCATCTCTTTTCTTTAAAAAAAAATTCATTTTTATAAGGGGTAATTTTCTTGTATGGAAGAAAGGACACAAGGAAGAAAATAAAGGCTATTAAAAACAAGATCTTTTTAAAATATATTGAAAGAAACCTGCAAAAATAAAATGCTTGCATGTGTTATTTCAATATGGCTGATTTTTTAAAAGCTCTAAAAGGCTCTCCATACTTGGGATGTGTATGGTAATTCATATACATGAATATAATATAATTTGAGATATTTGTGAAATGAATGATTACTGAAAGTATGTCAATAAACAGGCTGGTATTCAAATAGCATTTTTTTAAATTAGACCTAACTACTGAGACCAAAAAGTGCCCTTAATAGCACTTTTCTTTATGGTTTAAAAAATTCTGTCCTTTTTTTCTTTATTTTTTACCCATCTTCTATGATATTAGTTTTCTATAACAATATTCTTATGATAATTCTCCCAAGGTATACTGACTATTTCTATAATATAAAGGCACTCTATTTAACCTGTTATCAGTAAAAAAAAATAGCTTTCTAAGGAAAATACTATAACCTTCACTCTGTGTTGATTATCTTGTCTCCAGCCATAATTCTGAATGCATTCTGAGTCTTGATTCCCTCAGCATATCCTTTAATGTTAATTTTTAGATTAAATCATTTGGCATTTATTGCCAAGTGTTATGCTCTTTTTAGGTAAATAAAATACATGCTTAGATAATGTAGCTTTAAGTGTGTTAAATTGCTTTTCTAAAGTTATGATATAGAGCACATACTTCTAGATCTTTATATATAAATTTCATAGATCATTTCTCCTGTTGTCTTATTTTTTTTATAAAGGCTGATATATTACTTCTCTGTATTTCATTAATTTTAAGGCCTTATGCATTTTATGAACACTGATCTCTACTGCTTTGGTGTTCTTTTTACTGTGACATCTCGATATCCAAAAGACACCAAAGGGATTTACAAGATTAATTTTAAAAGATCCATAGGAAGCTTTTTTATCTCAGAAAAATACATTATCTTCTAAAATTAATGAAGGCCACCATTTGATAGGAATATTTACAACACACAATATTATATGGTCAATGGAAACCATTTCTTCCATGGAAATTTTCAGTTAAAATGAATCTAAGGCAAGGTCAACCTCTAATTTTGACTCTCTCTCCTTTATTCTCCCCTTTCTTCTTTCTCCTCCCCTTCTCTATCATCACATTTCTTATCTTCTCGCCCTTACTGTGTCCATTTTTAACCTTGTCCCTCTTTCTTAATCCCATTGAGCATGAGTTCTAACCAACATGGTGTGCTAAAAGTTGTCAGAACTGCAGTCATCTGGATTTAATTTATTGGTTCTGGATTAAGATGGAAAATGTTTGGTCTTTGCTCATGTATATTGGCTTCTCTCAAAGGGTTCATAACTGTTTCATTATCTAGTGTGACTCTTATACAACACTTCTTGATTCACAAGGTCTTATCTTCACAACAGAATTTGATTGAAAATAAAAAGTTTCATCATTAAAATGGAAGGATGCTTGATGATTCTGCATATTTTCCTCTCAACTTCTTAATCTCTCTCTTTTTTTTTTTAGAATACTTTGCAGTTTTCATGAGCACAAAACATATTCAAAAAAGGGACAGCTTTTCTAGCCAGGAATAAAAGCTTTGGAATACCATTCATTAAAATTAATAAATGACAAAATAAAGTATCTTATCTACATACATTATATAATCAAAACTATGGGAAACAAAAAAGAAATAAGTGAATTATATCTCCATATCAGATTTAGTTTCATTTATTTAAATTCATTTTATACTTCTATACATAATAATTATCCCTGAACAAGAACTGGAGCAAACTCATATTCAAATACTCAAATTTCCTGTTCCATCTAAGATGTGCCTAATTGAGTCAAAGAATTCCAGGTAGGCTGGCAGCCATCTTCTGGATGTTGATGAACTATAATAGATTCAGGATCTTTTTTAAACTATTTAGACATACAGAGCTATATCCTGCTAAAAGTGCCTTATAGATTTTTACTTATGTAGTCACTATAACAATATAGTATTATGTGCATTGTAACATAATGCTATAGGCAGAGGAATTATTCATTACCACCATGCACAAAAGAAAACTGGACATTTATTATGTTTATTCCTATCTGCTATAAGAGAAGTACTCATAAGATAGTCTGACCTTTTAATTTATCAGTTTTTAAGGGTTTGGGTTCTCAATTCCTAGTTAAGTGGTTCAGACTTTGAAATCCAGTCAACTTAATTTTAATATATATTTTAATATTAAAAATATCAGATCAAACAATTGGTTTGACTTATTTTATTTTATTGATCTAAGTTGATTTTTTTTAAAAAACACTGAACATTAAATGGATTGATACTATACAGAGTGGAGAGAATATAAAATTTAAACAATGTCTCAATATGTAAAAGCATCATACTGAACATGTATAATTGAAGACTGTTAAGGACAGCAAATCTTTTTGCTTGCTTAAAAAAGAAAATTTCAAAGCTTTTATTCTTTAGCAAAGTTTCTCTGTTTCTCAAAGGAAGATTTGAGTTTTGCTACTCTTAGAAACTGGTGACTTAATTTTTAAAAAATAATTGCTAATTATGCAAATAGCTTCATTATTGACAAACATTATTTTCATGTCAATACAAAATAACATTTGAATTCTATGTTTGGTCTGAAGTAATAAGAAGATGCAGCTAAATTTGCCCTGTACCCTTGCATCAGCATTGTTATTCTATATTAATATTTTTAATGTAAAATCCAAATGTATGCCTACCCTTATTTTTAGTTTGGAGGTAGACAAAAACCAACAACTGGAGCAACATTTAAGATCTCTTTTTAAAAGAGATTTGTCTTATAAAAAATCAAACCAAATCATGTATTTTCAATGTCTAAAGTTGTGACTGATTTGATTTTTTTTTGGTAGGAACCTGTTTTATCATTGTAGGAATCTACTACATGGACTTTTTTTTCAGCTGATCCTAATTGGCAACATAACTATCACTTATACTCATAGCGAGTTGCTTTGGAGCACTGGAACATTAAATAATTTATCTATAGTCACACAACTAGTATCCATCAAAGACAAGATTTGAAACAAGATCTTCTTGGTCTCTAGACCAGTACTCTGTTTACTGCAACAAATTATCTCTCATCAATTGAAAAAGTCCAACCAAATTTGATAATATGGATAATACCAGGAATCCTGTACTACAAATAGTAGGAGGCAGTTTCCTAAAGGCCAAATTATAGTCAAGCTATATGATTCAGGGTTAGATAAATGTGAGAGAAAATACAAAATAATATATATCTCACCATATTTATGCATCTACACAACTTGTGTTTTGGCTAGCTCTTTGGAAGATAAGTCATTGGTACACTGGTCTACAGTAAAGAGAGAAAGTGACCCATGAGCTCCATTGCCCTGAGACCCACCTAAGATATTAGTACCAAGGACAGTACCCTTGGCCAAGTAGTATTTAGTCAGTACCCAAGAAACTGGGGAACTGCACATTTTATTTATACTTAGATGGATAAATAGATACTGAACTAGAGATAATCAAATTTCTCATAGAAATCTATATGCTCTAATAAACTATCATCACATTATGAGGCAAAATGAAAATTAATTTCCTATACTTTTCTATGCACTCTGTTCAAGTCCTAACATGCTTCACATTAAATTGAGAACATTTAAGTTAGTGGTTTTCTGTTGGGGCAAAAAGCAAGTAAAGTGAATTCAGTATTTTTAATAAACAATAACTAATTTTAATTTTATTAATCACTCAGACATTTTTTCAGTGGTGAATATTATCTAATATTTAAAGAGAAACCTAAAAACCCTGAAGGAACAACAGTATATTCCCCCTGAATAGAAGCTGACCTGCTTTTAGAGTATAATTTAAAATGTTATTCCTGTCAAAATAACTGTATTCACATTTACTGTCTGACACACTATGGTTCCTCAGATTCCTGGTGGCATTCTGTGACAATATTTAACCCTCATTTCAAGCAACCACAAAATCTGAATCTGTAAGAAAATATTGTTGGTTCTTTCTGCAGCATTTGCTCTTACAGAAGCACACTGGAAATTACATTTTCTTCCAAGAGAAAATTTTCAACTAATTTAATTTATGAAACAAGTGATTCAGCAGTGGAAGCTGTGTTCCATCACATCCTTCAGAATTTACATTTCAATCTTTTATTGCTTTTGTGGAGAGGCTAGTTGTTCAACTCCTTGGCTGTCTTATGCCAATCAGATTCTGAGTAGGGGAAAAGTCTATGATGTTATGAAAATGAACTCTTGGAATAAGGGTAAAGGAATTACCCTTTAGATGGAATTATGGGAAATTCTTACTATCTCTAGGAAACACACTTTCATAGAAGAGTCTTTCATTTATAGAACCTGTGTGTAGTCACTTGACTTCTAAGAAGATTATATCCACTCCTTAAAAATAAAGCAATATTAGAGATAGAGAAGACTGGGATATTGTTAATAACAATGAGATAACAAGAGACCTGGCCTTGGTAGTGTGTTGGGTCCCAAGGCAAATCTTACAATCCATTCTGATTTCCAAGATACCCTGTGTATTCTATTGAAATTAATTCTGAGGGTAAAATTTAAATGGAAATGAAATCACAACAGGATATCCCAAAGTTTTATATGGAAAGGAGAAGAGTAGTTTCATCTTTCCTCTTGTTTATGGTAAAGAGTGGGAATTATGGATTAACATATAACATATATAAGAGACTTGTGAATTCATTGTCTTTTACTTACTTCCTTATGTTACTTCCCAGATAAAAATGTATAGAGCTGTACTAAAGAAACATCACCATTCATTATACTCTTGATATGGTTCTAAAATAAATGGACAATGGTAGTGACTATAGAAATAGAAATGGAAAATATTTTAAATATTATATAAATCCCAAGGCTAAAAATGAAGGTCAATATTTGAGATTTAAGATCTATATTCTAACTGGAACCAATCCCAATAAGATCAGGGGTAAAACAAGGTTATCCACTATCACCATTACTATTCAATATTGTGTTAAAAATGCTAGCTTTGGCAACAAGAAAACAAAAAGAGATTAAAGGAATTAGAGTAGGTAATCAGGAAACCAAATTACCACTCTTTACAGATGGTATAATGGTATACTTAGAGAATCCCAGAGAATCAACTAAAAAACTATTAGAAATAATCCACAACTTCAGCAAACTTGCAGGATACAAAATAAAATCACATATATCATCAGCATTTTTATACATCACTAACAAAATCCAACAACAAGAGATACAAAGAGAAATTCAATTTAAAATAACTGTCACTAATATAAAATATTTGGGAATCTATCTGCCAAGGGAAAGTCAGGGACTATATGAGCAAAACTACAAAATACTTTCCACACAAATAAAGTTAGATCTAAAAAATTGGAAAAATATCAAGTGTTCTTGGATAGGTTGAACAAATATAATAAAGATGATAATGCTACCTACATTAATCTATTTATTTAGTGCTATACTATTCAGACTCCCCAAAAACTATTTTACTGACCTAGAAAAAATAACAACAAAATTGATCTGAAAGAACAAAAGGTCAAGAATTTCAAGGGAATTAATGGGGGGGAAAAAGCAAATGAAGGTGGCCTAACTGTACCAGATCTAAAACTATATTATAAAGCAGCGGTCATCAAAACCATTGATACTAGCTAAGAAATAGAATAATTGATCAGTGGAATAGGTTAGGTTCACAGGACAAAGTAGTCAGTGACTATAGTAATCTAGTGTTTGACAGACCCAAAACCCCCAGCTTTGGGGATAAGAACTCACTATTTGACAAAAACTTCTGGGAAAATTGGAAACTAGTATGGCAGAAACACACCAAACACCATATACCAAGATAAGGTCAAAATACGTTCATGATCTAGACATAAAGATTGATATTATAAACAAATTAGAAGAACATAGTTTATCTCTCAGATCTGTGGAAGAGAAAGGAATTTGTGACCAAAGAAGAACTGGAAATCATTATTGATCACAAAATGGATAATTTTGATTATATTAAGTTAAAAAAGTTTTTGTACAAATAAAATCAATGCAGACAACATTAGAAGAGAAGCAATAAACTGGGAAAACATTTTTACATCCAAAGGTTCTAATAAAGGCCTCATTTCTAAAATATATAGAGAATTGACTCAGATTTGTAATAATTCAAGCAATTCTCCAATTAATAAATGATCAAAGGATATGAACAATTTTCAGATGAAGAAATTGAAGCTACTTCTAGTCATATGAAAAGATACTCTAAATTACTATTGATCAGAGAAATGAAAATAAGATAACTCTGAGACACTACACACCTCTCAGATTGCCTAAGGTGACAGGAAAAGATAATGATGAATATTGGAAGGGATGTGGGGAAACTGGGCCATTGATACATTGTTGGAGGAATGGATCCATTATGGAGAGCAATTTGGAACTATGCTCAAAAAGTTCTCAAACTGTGCAGTGTTTCTATTGGGCTTATATCCTAGAGCTCTTAAAGGAGGGAAAGGGACCCACATGTGCAAAAATGTTTGTAGCAACCCTTTTTGTAGTGGCAAGAAACTGGAAACTGAATGGATGCCCATTATTTGGAGAATAGCTAACTAAGTTATGGTATATGAATGTTATGGAGTATTATTGTTCTGTAAGAAATGACCAGCAGGATGATTTCAGAGAGGCCTAGAGAGACTTACATGAACTGATGCTAAGTGAAATGAGCAGAATCCGGTGATCATTATACATCGCAACAAAAGATTATACAATGATCAATTCTGATGGATGTGGCTTTCTTCAACAATGAGATAATTCAAACCAGTTCCAATTGTTCAGTGATGGAGAGAGCCATCTATACCCAGAGAGTGGACTGTGGGAACCAAGTGTGGTTCACAACATAGCATTTCACTCTTTTTGTTATTGTTTCCCTGCATTTTATTTTGCTTCTCTCTTTCTCTCTCTCTCTCTCTTTTTTATTGGTTTGATCTGATTTTTCTTGTGCAGCACAATAATTGTATAACTATGTATGCATGTATTGGGTTTAACATTTTTATCATGTTTAACATATATTGGACTACGTGCCATCTAGGAGAGGGCATGGGGGTAAAGGGAGAAAATTGGAATATGAGGTTTTGCAAGAGCTAATGTTAAATTGTTCATGGATATGTTTTGAAAAATAAAAAGCTTTAATAAAAAAAATCTATATTCTAGTTCCAAACATAGAATAAGTTTGGTAAAGCCGAGTAGTCCCTTATTTACAAAATGTAACTGGATAAAGTATTGGAATATAACAATTTTATAAGCAAGGTAAAACAGAATGAAGGCCATAACTTACTAAGCAATATAAAGCATTTTTCATAATTAAACAAAAAATGGATAGGAAAGAAATGTGAAAGTAGGAAAATCAGGAAGAAATTATCATTTTGACAATTCATATTCTGTAAGGAACCAGGCAGCACTAAAGTTTTCTCTGTTTGTCTCTCATTCTGTCTGTCTTTTTCTTCTTCCCATATAAGAACTGTGCATAGAAAGATAACCAATGACATTTTTTTCACTTGATATTTTTGTAAAATAGAATTGGCTGCTTTCAAAATTCTTTGATTTGGCTTTATATTCTGTTATTTTGTTGATTCATTCTTAGAATGGCTTTGTATCCATTTTCCATTTTTTTGTCTTTTCTTCCTCTTTTCTGTAAGCAGCAAGACAATCTCATGGATATGCATACAGATAGGTGTGTACCTTAATCTTCTTCATTGAGACATGATCTTGTCTCTTGTGTGATTTTCAGAGTTGAACAATCTTGTGGGAGAGAGAGCTCATCATTCTTAACCCTGGATTATATTTATAGAGGTCTTTTATAAATAGAAAGTATTTTGTGAGCTCCCAGAATATCCACATTAACCTTTATATATATATCCCCTTTTTCCTTTTCATTGGATCTTTTTGTCTTTAACATATTTTTACATAGTTCTATTCCTTCTAGACTGAATTATTCTGTAGAATTCTGAGCCATGGGATCCTACTTATGCTTTCTTTGAGTTTTTTGAAGTCTATTATGAAAGATACATGTCAGATGATATTTGACTATTCTTTCCTTTATTATAATAAATTACAATGTGAAATTATAATACCTTTCCAAATTTATCATAATTTCCACCTCAGCAACCAGTTTTTCCTGGTTGGTAAAGATAAAATTCAAAATAGAATTTTTCTTTATTGGCATTTTTGTGATAAAATTAATATCTGCCCCCTCTGGGGATAGAGAAGGTGATCCAATTGATATCTAAATAACAGAAGTCCATTACTACTGTGTTTTGCCCTTTCATTAGATTTATAAATTATTTCCTCAACTCCTTATCTATGTGATTTCCTCTTTCTGCTGAATGGGTCTGTTGTATACACTGATGACAATAGTTTTATTTTCATATGAGTTACTCTTCACCCATATTTTCTCCATAATATTTCCTCCTACAGGCCTTGAATCTTCACATATAAGGGTATCTTCTAAATATTCCATACCATTCTGAATCTATCTTTTAAACTTTTCATATTCCTTTTGAATAAAGTATATCATTCAAGACCCATATTCTAATCATAATTTTAATCTCATTAAGTCTCAATGATAGCTATGTGTTCAAATTTGTTTCCTTGCATCAGAATTTCTCTAGTTCATCTTGTTTGTTATTGAAATGAGATAACTTACATAAAACACTTTGAAAAACTTAAAATGCTATAAATCTGGATGGTATTGTTCTTAATAGCAGTAGTATTATTTTCACTTTGCATATTTTTATGTAGACATCTGAAGCCACATGTTTTATTATTGACTTCTTTTTATCTATTTGTGAATTTGATCATCTTAAACCCCATTTTAAAGCATATAAATAGGTAAAGCAAGAATATATAACAATAATAATCTAAAAGTACCCTTTGGCATGCATCTGGTGGCATTTAATTTAGATTATGAGACAGCTGACAATCTAGTATATTATCCATAAATATTAAGTGTGACAATCACATTTTTTATCCCACAGACATTACCTGGCTTAGATTCTGAAATGTAGCCCTGCTATTTTTTTGGTAGTCACTATGACAAAAAGAGATATCCAAAAGCACCCTGATCATCTTGATCACAGTTTGTCAGCAATTTTCAAAACAAGCTAGTTTTGTTAATATTATGCATGTCTATTTTAAAGTCCACTGGATGACAAAAATTGTGTAGGAAATGACATCAGTAATCTTTTCCTTTCTCAACATCACTATTTTCTTTTTTTAAATTTTATTTAATAATAACTTTATATTGACAGAATCCATGCCAGGGTAATTTTTTTTTACAACATTATCCTTTGCACTCATTTCTGTTCCGATTTTTCCCCTCCCTCCCTCCCTCCACCTCCTCCCCTAGATAGCAAGCAGTCCTATATATGTTAGATATGTTACAGTATATCCTAGATACAACATATGTTTGCAGAACTGAACAGTTCTCTTGTTGCACAGGGAGAATTGGATTCAGAAGGTAAAAATAACCCGGGATTAAAAACAAAAATGCAGATAGTTCACATTCGTTTCCCAGTGTTCTTTCTTTGGGTGTAGCTGCTTCTGTCCATCATTTATCAATTGAAACTGAGTTAGGTCTCTTTGTCAAAGAAATCCACTTCCATCAGAATACATCCTCATATAATATCGTTGTCGAAGTGTATAATGATCTCCTGGTTCTGCTCATTTCACTTAGCATCAGTTTGTGTAAGTCTCGCCCATCACTATTTTCTTTCCTTCACTCATCTAACAACTCATTTAACAGTCAAAGACTGAATAGTATCTTCCAATAAATTCATTTATCAGATTCTGAAACATTTCTTGGTTTCTTTCATAGTGTCAAATAGTGACATTCAGAAAATTTTGTTTGCTGATAGGACCATTTGTTATTTTACTGGGGCTGTACACATTTCAGTGAGGAATGACCAAGCTGTGAATCAGTAATGACATGACAACTCCATTTGACCCCTAAGTATCTAAAATCCATTGAAAATGTTATTAAGTTAAAAACAAATCACCAAAAAGACCTAAAACTCTAATTAGTAAAGGGTCAGTGATGAAACTTTTCATCCACACCGAACTTCTCAACTGTGGAATTATTGTAAGTCTTTGCAATTGCATTTTTGAGATTAATTGGTCAAAATTTAAATATTTACCTTTTCTTTTTCTTGAGATTTTTTCACTGGCTTGAATGAAAATTAAACTATTATTTGTGTGTCACATTTATAGCATTATCCAAAAATATACTGCCCAATTTAGTGGTCATTAATACCTATTTTAAATGACAAATATGGAATGATCCTGATCCTTCATTACGCTAAGCATAAAACAGCTAAGAAATTGTTCATTGTCTAAATTGGGAATTGTCAACTTTTTTTTTTACTTTGTTTGCTTCATGGATTATGTGGGCAGTCTGGTGTAGCCTATATACTCTTTCTCAAAACACTACTTTTAAATGCATAAAATAAAATGTATAGATTATAAAGGAAGTCAATACTATTGAAGTACAACTATGAAAATATTTTTTAAAAATTTCATAGACCTTGAAGTATACATGAATTTGCCATGGGATTCTGTGGATCCAATTTAAAGCTTTTGATATACAAGTTAAAGCTTGTTATATTTAATTAACCCATAAACTTTTGAGATTGAGTGTTCTAGCTAATTGTAGTATCCATTTAATTTAAACTTGGAAGTAGAATGTAAGTTCTTGAGGGCAGATTTTTTGTTTTGCCTTTTTATCCTCATTCCTAGAATAATGGATGGCACAAAGTAGAATTTCAGTAAATTAATAATGAGTTAGATTGCATGAGATTGGATTGGGAATCCTTTTATCCATCTTTTATTGACTTAATGAGGTCCAGGAATCCAGATAAGTTGCTGTTATATAATCACTTTAGTGCAATCTAAATCTGTATGGAGAGTAAGGGGAAAAGGGGGAAAGGAGAAAATGGGGGAGGGAGGGGGTAAAAACACTTCAGCAACCTCCAAACAATGTAGAAGCTAATATCAGAAAGTCCCATTAAAAAGGAGTTCCAATTGTATAAATTCTAAGACAATGATATTATATGATCATGGCAGCTGTGGTTATTTTGATATAAGGTAATTAGTTATAAGTTTCCTTATCAGAATCTAAAGGAGTAGCTCATAAAAGAGCTAGGTGGCTCAGTGGATTGAGAATAGTGAATAGAGAACTGGAGTAGGAGTCAGAAATCCATAGATGCAAATCTAGCCTCAGAAAGTTACTTAGTAGGTGTCGCTCAGTTAGTCCATTAATATGTTTGCCTCTGGAAATTAATACCAGCTTCTCTCTTGGGGTTGTTGTAAGGATCAAATGAAATGATAAATGGAAAACACTTTGCATGGTGCCTGGCACATAATAAGCACTATCTTAATGTTAGCTATCGTTATTATTATTATTAAATGTAGTTCAATTGTTAGATAAATGGATTTATAAAAGAAATGACAAAAGTGAAATAAAAATGCTTTGTACTTTGTACTTCTTTAGTTTTAATATTTAATGTTTATGCATGTTTAATGAAAACATAAAACATAGGATAAAATAAGGAATGCATAAAACATAGGAATGCGTAAAACAAGGAATCTTTTTTTTTTTTACAAGAACACTCCAGAGTGAGTCCTTTGATCAGTACAAACACAATCTACTTGTCTAAGCCTTCTACATTGACATCTATAGCACAGGCTATCTCTGACATAAAAAAATCTGGTTTTGTTTTTTTTTTTTAGTTATTAAACAAAAATGCTTCTAGTTTCACAAGTGTATTTGAATTTCACATGATATGTTGTATCACGGACCAAGGGTCCACTAATATTTTCAGTTTGACCTTTATAATTAAGAAATCTTAAATTAGTAACAGTTATCATTTTCCATATTGAGATTAGAAAGATAATTCTCAGTCCTGAGTGAATACTCAGGGTTCTTAAAATTTCTTATCTTATTTATATCTTTTGGGTTTAGGGTTCAGACTATGTACCCATTTTACTGGAAGTTGATGAGACAATTACATGGGATATCTGGAATATGCAAATTTACAAAGAAAAAAACAGAAAATAAAAAGTTCAAAAAATGACAAAACTGGAAAAGACCGTATTTCCAATAAAGGGGAAATAATATTTAAAGCAATACAATAGCTGCTATAAATGTGCAGACAAACTGATAATAAAAAAAAAAAAGAGGAGCTATTTTACTCACTAGTAATTGACAAAAGAATATGGGACACATTTTGTAATAGTGAGAATTTAACATGAGCTATGAATAAATCTCTTTGACCTAAAAGTCAATAAACAAAAAATTAACTATGGGAAATTAATAAGAAAATATTGTTTAAAATCATTGAGGCTACTGTTCATAAATAGTTTTTAGAGACTATCTTTAAAATAAAATCAATCTTGCTTGGGTTCCTAAGAGTTCTTTTATCAAAGCTAAAACTTGCAATCTCCCAATTGAAGTTCTTTTTAAAAATTTTGGAAAGGGAAAGAGTCAAACTCAAAGTGACAGGTACCCTTCCTTTTGATGCTAGTGTTGTTTTGATAATATCAACCAATGCTAATAAGTTTAGATAGACTTTTGATAGATGTCAAGAAATTTGTGATGGAGCAAAATAGTTGCATTATGGGAAAGCTCACAAATAATACCTGGAACATAGCTCGTAGTAAGAGAGATTAGGAGGTAGCTTCAGTATGAGACTGAACCCCCAAGACTATTGCAATTACATATAGGGAGAGCAAAATTTTTAAAAAGAACTTCAATTGGGAGATTGCAAGTTTTAGCTTTGATAAAAGAACTCTTAGGAACCCAAGCAAGATTGATTTTATTTTAAAGATAGTCTCTAAAAACTATTAGATTTATTCATAGCTCATGTTAAATTCTCACTATTACAAAATGTGTCCCATATTCTTTTGTCAATTACTAGTGAGTAAAATAGCTCCTCTTTTTTTTTTTTATTATCAGTTTGTCTGCACATTTATAGCAGCTATTGTATTGCTTTAAATATTATTTCCCCTTTATTGGAAATACGGTCTTTTCCAGTTTTGTCATTTTTTGAACTTTTTGTTTTCTGTTTTGCCTATTTAGCCACAGACACACTGAGTTTTATAAGAAATCAATCAACATTTTGCTAAATTATATTAAATGGAACTTGAAAATGAAAGTGGAAAATGAAATGTAGAAAAGAAAAACAATATGTAAAAATTGAGAATAAGACAATGAAAGGCTATGCAAACAAATGAGGACTCTAAATAATTCCTGTCTATTGAAGTCCCTGGACAAAGCATTTGGTAACATATATTTGATAACTTGCATTGAACCTAAAATTCTTAATTCCATTTCTAAAATCAAAGACCCAATATTTTTATTCTACTGTTTTATATTTCCTCTAAAATGTACATATGATCTAATTTTTCCAAAGTTTATAAGTGCATGCAACATATTGAAGGTATACTATAGTAAGAGCAATTAGATAGCACAATGGACAGAACATCAGAATTAGATTTAGGGATACCTGAATTCACAGCCAACCTCAGAAATTTACTGGTTGTATGACATTGGAGAAGTCATTTATCCACTAATTGTCTCTGTTTCCTCATCAATAAAATAGGGATAATAATAGTGCTTATCTGCCAGGGTAGTTATGAGGCTCAAATGAGATCATAATTTAAAGCACTTAGCATATTTCTTGGAATATAGGAAGAACTATTTAAATGTTGCCTATTATTAGCTATAATATTTTGGTAACAATAAGTCACACTAATCCAATTAGGCATTATCACTAAAAGTACTAAAAAGAAAATAAGTATTTATGATTATTCAAAAAAGAAAGTAATGAACACTAAAAATCAGAATAGGTTCATTAAAAATAAATCATTCCAGACTGATCTTAATTTCCTCTTTTAAATCCATCTTTTTGATGGATACTAGAACTGGAATAGATGAAATGTCTCTTGATCTCATCAATGACTTTGATAAAGGCTTTCATTATATTCGAATGGACAACAGAGAGATTGTTGTGGTTGTAGTTCATTAAATGAGTATACTCAAATCTCATTAATTAGTGACTTAATGTCTGCTTGGGGTAGAAACTTATAGGATTTGGTCTTTGGTCTTGTCCTGTTCAACATTTTTATCAGTACTTTGAAAAATAGCATAGACACTATGTTTATTAATTTTGTAGAACATATATAATAAAGAGGGATATCTAATATGTTAGATGAAAGAAGTAAGATTTTAAGAGATCTCACTAGATTGCATTGATGAATTGGAAAAAATATAAATTTAGGTCCAAAATTCAGATTTGATAGTATTTTAATTTCCAAAAAACAATGATACAAATGCATATTTGGAGAGATCTAGCTTAACAGCAGTTCATGTATTAAAAAAAAAAAAAGTGGGTGTTTCATTTTACTATAAGGCAAATGTAAGCCCAAACTTAGCATGGTTCAATGCTAATATTCAATATATAAAAATAAAATATCTGATTAAAGAAGAAATATAGAATGTTATGAAAGGCAAAATAAATAATTTTGATCACATTAAATTAAAAAGCTTTTGCACAAACAAAACCAACACTCATAAGATTAAAAGTACAAAACTTGGGAAATTTTTTTTCAATTAATGTTTCTGATAAAGGTCTCCTTTCTAAAATATATAAAGAACTGTGTCAAATTTGTAAGACTACAAGTCATTCCCTAATTGATAGATGGACAAAGGATATGAGCAGACATGTGCTCATAGATGAGCAGTTATTGAAATAAAATTTAAATACTGTCAAAGTTAATTTAAAATTTTAATGTTATACTAATTAGATAATCAAAGGGTTAATTCACATTGCTAGATAAAACAAGATAGAAAATAGTCATTTTACAGAACTTGATCAAATGAGGCAATTTTTGGTATAATATAGATGGAGCACTGGACCTAGAATCAAAAAAGACCTAAATTGAAATTTGACCTCACTTACTAGCTGTGTGATCCTAAGTCACTTAATCTCTGTTTACTTTAATTTTCTTATTAATAATAGAATATTATTTACCTTATATTCAAAAAATTGACAAAGATGACAAAAGATATTGCTAGTCAATACTGAAGAATTTGAAGAAAGTAGGCATCTTTATGCTTTTTTGGTGAATCAATACAATCATTTAGAGAAATGATTTGGAATCAGTCAGATAAATTGCCTAAGATGTCCATTCTTTTTAAACCAGAGATTTAATTGCTAGGTTTATACACCAAATTGGCCATTGATTTTTAAAAAATACAATGTATGCTGCCATATTTATATCAGCATGTTTTGTGATAACAAAGAATTATAAACAAAACAAATTATCATGGGTTGATGTATAGCTACATAAATAATGAGTACATGAAGGTAATGAAGTAGTATTGTGCTGTATGAAATTGTGAATACTATGGGTGCAGAGAAATCTTGAAAGATTTATATATTTTTGAAAAGCAAAGCAAGCAGAGACCCCCCAAAAATGCACAATGATTATAATAGCACAAATGGAGAAAAAATTTTAAATGAACAAATGTGAATTGTACAAAATTGCAAAGATCAAGCATGACCCTGAGAAAAACTTATCAGAAGACACTGCCTCTCTACTTTGTTGCAATTAAAGTTCATGAATATGATACAATGCATACAGTTTCACATCATTTTCATCAGTTTTGCTGTTACATTTTCCTCTCTTTCCTTTTTTCTCTTAAAAAAAATCTCATTTTTGTGATATGAAATATCTATCTGAGATGGGTTAGGGGAAAATTTGATGATGTAAAAAATAAAATATTTATAAAAATACATTTAAATATTTAAAATATTTTAGAGGAGATGCCTGTAGAGGGCCACAGATAGTGGGGAACCCTGGGCGAGGTATAAGACCCTTTAGTTCAGTAAAAAGAACCCTGGTAACAATGTCTGGTTCAACCCCCTATTTCCCCTAATGACTCTCAGCCTTCCTGAGAAGTGAGGGAGTGGTGACAACTTGTGTTATAATTAAAGCAGAATGAACCAAGTGGCAAAGAGACATCTACATACAATAGCAAGTTGTTTATGTGGTCCCCACATGCACAGTGTGCTATAATTATGTAAAGATATAGGATATATAAGGCTGAAAGAATTTGTTCTAAATGGACTCCAAGTTTGACTATCCATATGAGTCCCACCTCTTCACTCCTCTTCTGAGACCAAGGACTCAGGCTGGTACCAGATCCTCCAGAGAGCTACTCCAGATACAATTTTTGGTGCCCAACACGGAGCATTGTAAAGCAGAGCACAAAGCATTTCTACTGACAAGAACAATGTGAGTTCAGTGGAGGAGTCAATAAGAGCTAACCTAATGGCTTTCATTTTTCAGCCGAAATGGGGCAAGTGCTAACCAAAAAGCCTCCCTCACAAGGGAAGTATGAAGAAGACTTAGGTAGGTTAATAAAGAAGCAAAGTTTGTTGGTAACTCAGAAGCAGATCACTGACTTCTCAGATGCTCAGGAGTGCACATCTCTTTTGTTCTCTAAGGGAGAGTTTGGAGCCAGAGATGTGGAAGGCAATGGGAGAAGAAGTAACTGAATACAATGGGATAAAATCGGCTTTAAGAAATCCCACATTTAAAAAAAAAGAAAAAGAAGGTGTGTCCAACAAGGAGGTATCAGGAGAAAAAAAAGCAGAGGGTTGATGCTTGTAGCCCTTGGAGGTTACAGCCCTTTGGACAATGCTAAGGAAGTCTTTTTTAGTATTTTGTTGATTTATATTGTCTATTACTGCACTGGGAAGTTTGAGGGGCATGAGGAGTTGGGCAGGAAGTGAGATAAGGACTGTGCAGAGAAATTTGAGAGGTATGGTGCTTCTCCATTTCTCAGCACATCTTCACTTCTGCCCTTAGGGTATTCTCAGTCTCCTGATCCTCCTCCCCCATCTCCACCTTCATGGGTGGGAGGAGGAGGAGGAGCTGGAGGGCTGGTGGAACCATCAGCCCCTTCAGCACAGTTTTGCCTTCCTGTGTCCTGAGACAAGGCAAAAGAGAAGAGACATTTTATAACAGTTACAATATCTATTCAGCACTTTGGCTTTTTAGGCAGGGCTGATGTTGAAGGCCTGCCAGTCCCTATACTTATCCCCATCCAGTAGAAAATTGAAACACCAGTATGGGTGGGTACTCAGACCAGATCAGATAGACTCTGGGAAAGCCAGTGAGAGGGTTTTAAGAACAACAAATCAGCAATTAAAACCCTCAGCTCTGGCTTAGTACAGAAGCAAATCAGTGGGGCAACTTCCCGTCCCAGCTCAGAAGGCAAACTCTGGGAAACTAGCTGTTTCCTGAACAGAGCAGGCAAAGCAACCTCCTGCAAACACAAGGGGTTCCAGGCATAGAGCTGCTCAGGTAGTTTGGGACAGAAAATAAGGGTGTTAGGGTATATAAGGCTGAGAGAATTTGGAATAAAGGGACTCTTTGTTTGATCATCCACATGAGTTCTGCCTCTTCACTAGTCTTCTAAGACCAAGGACTTGGGCTGGTACTGAAATCCTCCAGAGAGCTAGTCTGGACACAACAGATGCCCATATTGAATAATTATCTCTACTACTTGAACTCTAAAATGTCAGTTATGACTGTGATTGAAAAACTAATTAATGCTTATTAATTCTTTCTTTTCCAAATAATGTAATTAAATATTTTTAAAAATTTTATCAGGGATATTTTAAGTTGATATAATATGACTTCAGATTTCAGTTTAAGTGTTACCTCACAGATAAAGACTTTCTTGATTTCCACATGTTAATGCTTTTCCCCATTTGAAATAACTTTTTATTTGCTTCATCAAACATTTAGTATTTTTCTTTGACTTCACTGTTAATATAATAACAAGCAACTGGTATTCAAGCCTTGTTGTGAGTTGAAAGTCTCTGCAAGGTTCCTAAATAACTTTATTATCTTAGTGAATACAGTCAAATAAAAGTCCAAGCTTGATCTTTTTTCTTGTGGCCAATTCTTCCCTCTGTTTCAGTCTTCTGCCACTTCTTAGACACATTCTCCTGCCAAATTTTTACTTGGTAATGTAGGTTCTTCTTGTGAAATGCTCCTTGTTACCTAAGGGAATACTGTAGAAAAAGGAAAATACTGATTCTACTATGTCTTTCAGAATTTCACGAGGCCTTTGGACTCCAGCACCTATAGTGAGATGGAGGATGCTCATAGGTGTGATACAAAATATACTCTTTTAAAATTCCTATAGATGAACAAAATCTACTATGACGTAAATGATTAAGCCCTTTAAGCCCTGGATCTTGGTTACTTAGACAGAAATGTAAATAGTTGAGCTACACATCAGAGTAAAGTTTAATATACTATTATCTCAGCTATCTTTCTCCCAAATACCTTTAGTCTCTTTGTGAACATTCTTTCCTGTCCTAAATTCAAAGGTTTAATTTTTAATTTGTTGAATAGTGTTTGCATTTTATTTCAGTCACTAGTATTACCAAGCATGTCTCTGCTATTAATGAAAAAAAAAAGAGATGTTGGTGAGCCAAGTTATAGTAAGATATAAGACCTGGTATAGATTCTTACCTCCTGGCCCTTTACAAAGATTTTACACCAAAATTTTTAAAATGCAAAAAATTAGGCAGCATGAGTTTTACCCACACATGTGCTCAAAGCTTGCATCTATGTGTGGAGAACAGCATCCCTACTTAGCTTCCAGACAACTCACAGATTTGCCCTAATGCTTCAAAGCCAGAAGCCAAGGAATGAACTGAAATTCCAGTCACAGCACTGACCTTCAAGAAAGGTCAGTCTCACTGAAGTGAAAAAAGTGTTCAGCCCAGGTCAGAAAGACTCTGGCAAATCCAGTGAAATGGTCTTAATAACAGCAAGTCAACAATTAAGACTCTCAGCCCTGGCTCAGTAGAGGAGCAAATCAATGGGGCAGATTCCAGTCCCAACTCAGAAGGCAAACTCTGGGAAACCAGCTGTCTCCTGAACAGAGCAGGCAAAACTACCACCTAAAAACACAAGGGGACCCTGTGCTCAAAGCCAAGGCTTAGAATGGCTCAGGTAGCTTGGGACAGTGCTACATAATACCCTAGAAGCAGAGCTCAAACATAAAAGTACAAAAAGACAAAATACCAAAAGAAAATTAGCATGAAGCAGAAAAGAATGTTGACTATAGAAAGCTACTATGGTGACAAGGCAGGCCAAAATACAAACACAGATGAGTACAGAATGTCCACAAAAGAAATCTCAAGAGTGATGCAAATTGGTCTCAAGTCCAGAGGCTTCTAGGAAATGCTCATAAAAGACTTCAAAAGGTAAATAAGAGAGGTAGAAGAAAAAATGAGAAAAGAAATGAGATATGCATGAGAAAGCCAACAGTTTGGAAAAGGAAAGAAAAAAATTATCTGAAGAAAACATTTTTTTAAACAGTAGAATAAACCAAATGGAAAGAAGAAATACAAAAGATAACTGAAGAAAATCACACATTAAAAAATAGAAGAGGGCAAATGAAAGATAATAACTTTGTGAGAAAGCAAAAATCAGTCAAACAAACTAAGAAGATTGAAAAAATGGAAGAAAATGTAAAATATCTCATTGGAAAAACAGACAACATAGAAAATATATAGAAAATTTTAAATTATTGGTTTACCTGAAGGCCATGACCAAAAAAAGAGCCTGGATAGCATTCTACAAGAGGTCATTAAGGAAAATTACCCCAATATACTAGAAAGACAAGAAAATACTCACAGAAATAATCCAATGATCACCTCTGGAAAGATATCCAAGGAGGAAAACCACAAGGAACATTGTTGTGAAACTCCACAACTAAATTCTCAAGGAAATAATATTGCAAGCTGCAAGACAAAAGCAATTCAAAAGGGCTGTAAAACTGTGCATGTCCTTTGACACAGCAGTGCCATTACTGGTCTATATTCCAAGGGAATCATGAACAAGGAAAAGGACTCACATGTGCAAAAATGTTTGTAGCAGGTCTTTTTGTGGTAACAAAGAATTGGAAAAGGAGTGGATGCCCTCCAACTGGGGAATGGTTGAACAAGTTGTGGTGTACGAAAGTAATGGAATATTATTGTTCTATAAAAGCTGATGAATACATTGATTATAGAAAGACCTGAAAAAGATTTCCATAAACTTGTATTGAGTGAAATAAACAGAACCAGGAATACTTTGTATACAATAACAGCAAGAATGTGCAATGATCAACTATGAAAAGCTTGGTTCTTCTCAGTAGTTCAGTGATCCAAAGCAATCCCGAAGACTTTGAACAGAAAATACCATCTGATCCAGAAAAAGAATTAAGGAGACTAAATGTAAATCAAAACATGCTATGTTCATTTCTTTTTTTTTCCTGTTTTTTATCTCTCCCATCATTTTTTTCCTTTTTATTCTGATTTTTCTCTCCCAACATGATTCATAAAGCAAATTGTATTAAAAATAATTATAACAATAAAAAAAGGTTATACTCCACCAAGGAGGAGATAGCATGTACACAAACAAATTAACAAAAAATAATGCAAAATAAATTTTGGGGTGGAGGGGTGTTAGGGCAATCACAAATGTAGAGATATGGAAAAGTTGACTGTGATAGGTAGCATTTGAACTGTCTTGAAAAAATCAGAAATGTATTAGTAACACATTTAGGAATTTGATCCATTGTTCTTTTTCTAAAATAAGCAAAAAATATTTTATACATTTGGAATCATATATAGTTTTATCCAAATAAAGTTTCTCATCTTTTTCAACTTTAAAAAAAAAAAAGGATGCAAAGGATGGGAACTAACCCAAAGGGTATAGGATCATAAATTACTGAAAAAATTTTTAGAGTTCATTAAATGTTATACAAACCTCTCATTTTGCATACAAAGAAACTGAGTCCCAAAGAGATGAATTGGCTAACTTAGGTTACGTAGCTAATAATAATTTCATTCAGGGTTCAAAACCAGTTAGTGCTTCCTAAATCCAAGTTATACCTATCCACTAATACACCTACCTGGCCTGTTGACCCCTTCTAAATTTTCCATTGAAAATAATATGATTTGGATTAGATCCTTGCCACCCCATTCAATATGGAATATTAGCAGGGAAGAATATAGTCTACTTTTTCACTGGTGTAAATGAAGATACGATATCTATTAACTCAATGGATGGGGAAAATATGAAAAACACAATTCCATGAGCTACAAAAATAATTTGAAATGATGTTGATTTGTGTTTTAATTTTCTTAATGTCTTTATTGATTAAGAAATTGTCTCCATGACAAAACATTTTTGAATTTGTTCTTGTCTGTCTGGATGGAAAGGAAATAATGAGGGAAAGAAACAGTGCTTTCCTGACTGATTGAGCTATGCCAGTAGGAACAGACTAATTTAAAATTGGGTCAATGACCCAGACTTTGTAAGCTTGGGGATAAAAACAACTACAACTACAACAACAATTTGTATTTATATATTGCATTAAGATTTTCAAGTTACTTTCTCCAGAATATTCCTATGAGAAAAATAATAACTCAAATTTATATAATTTTTAGGTTTGCAGAATACATTGCTTTCATTAGGCAAATGAGGTAGTTAATATACATAATATTGTATCTATTTTTACAGATCAATAAACTGAGGATTAAATCAAAGAAGTAATATATTATTAAAACTGGAAGAAAAAATTTAAATCATATAATCCAACCATATCATTTTAGAAATTAGGAGCTAAGCAACTGATTTGTGGGAGATAACCTACCAAGTTAAGGGAAGATCAATGAATATAAACTACGTTTTCTTTCTTGCATGTTTCAGAGCCCCCTCATAATCTAATCTTAACCATCTAACCATCTCCCAGTTCACTCGAACTTATACTTCCTCCTCCAGTAGAACAGGTCCCATCAATTTTCTCAACATGATTTCCATATTTATACTTCTATTCATTCCATTTCAGCCAACTGGGATATTCTCCTCCATTCTTTTCTTCTGACTTAATCCTGCTCATCTTTTAAAATTTCCCGTCTAAAGGCATATTTAAAGCATCCCCAATCACTGTGCTCTCTTCCTTACATGATCTTTCATTATATATTTTTTTAGTAATCGTCTGATCCTTACTATATAAAGTACATGAAGAAAAATATGACTATCTCTTTGAATTCCTAATGCCAGAACCAAGTAGGTAAGTCCAACATAAAAACGAGGAAATCAAACTTCAATCAGACAGTCAACAAGGAATCACAGTGAATGGACATGATTTTTAAAAAAGACTTAGAATCATATACTTAAGGTACTGTACTAGGTTTTAGGAATTCAAAAGCAAAACATAAAAATGAAACAATTCTAAGTTCTCAAGTTTACTTTCTAACAAAGGAGACAGCAAGTATAAATATAAGTATGAACAAAAACAGGGACAGTTAGATGGCACAGTGGATACAGTGCTGGACGTGGAGTCAGGAAGACTCATCTTTGTGATTTCAAATTTGGCCTCTGATAGCTATTAATTATGTGAGCCTAAGGAAATGGAAAAATAATCCAATATATTTGCCAAGAAAAATCCTACATGGAGTCACAAAGAATTTAATATGACTGAAAATGACTAAACAACAAAAATGAACAAAATAAAAATTTTTAAAAACATGGGAGGAAGAGTAACTGAGGAGGCAAAATAGGTGATGGATCAGGAAAGTCTCCTGATAATTGATTCAGGAAGATTAAATCCATCCAAATCTTTGAGATAGTAATTGTTGGTCATTTAGATTATTTGACTCTATGTCCTACATTTTTTTCCTACTCACAGTGCTGCCTATGCCAAGATCTTGCACACATAATCAATCAAGAAGCTATTATCAAGCACCTACTACATACGACACTATTCTAAGTGCAAGAATTCAAAACTCAAAATTAAATATTACATGTACTACAGATGTAGTAGCATATAAACATATAAAAATATGCAAAATGAATATAAAATAAATAAAAGATATCTGGGGGAAAGGAAGAATAGTTGTTACCTGTAATTGAAAGATTAGATAGCCAGAGGCACCTGTTAATACAAATCTTTATTATTTAAATTTACTGATTTACTTGGGTTGATTTTTTTTCCCTCTGTCAAATGTATTGATGTTTGCTTTGGGGAAGAAAATATACTGTTCTGCCAAAGTTCCTGTCTGTAAACTTATTGTGAAGCCACTTTCAGACCCTGAGGATAATGGTACAGAATGGAAAATGATAAAAGCAAACAATACAGACAATATCTTCATGCACTTAAGGTTTTCCTTTATCAGATTTACTTCACACATTTTGAGAGACTTTGAAGATGTTACTATTTCATAAGGAATTTTTGATGCTATTTTTTTCTGTTTTAATCTACTAGAAAAATCGATTAAAATACTTTTAAAGAAATCTAAATTGCTTTCCAAGTAATCTTTCTGTGGCTTCTGGTATCTTGCAAATTGTTTCACAGACATATTTATGGATGTAAATTTAAGACAAGTAAAGTTAAATTGTTGAGTTTTAAATTGAGGATCAGAAAATTTGCAGCAAGTTGAAGGAGAGAGTCATAGTGAGGCTTAACAGAAGAATGTGGTTTTGAGTAACTGGGTTCAAATTCTATTTTTGTTACTTGCTACCTGCACGAAAGTAAATAAGACCAGCTCTGTGGACTTGTTTGCTCATCTCAAAAATTATAAGATCGAACTAGATGACCTCTCATATCCCCTCTAACTATAAATCTACAATGTTATTATCTATAAAATGAGGAAGTCGAAATAAAAATAACCTCAGAGGTCTCTTATAGCTCCTTCTTAGTAGATATACTTTATTTGGGTGATTTAGATATTATGTTACCATGAAACAAAAAGAAGTAGGCAGCCTTTCTAGGTTGCGCACTGTTATTTCACCTTTAATCTCTACACTTTTGCATAAATTCTTACCCATGTTTGGGATGTCCTCTTTCTTTACATTCACCTTTTACATTCCTAGATTGTTTTGTTTCCTTCAAAGCTCAATTCAACCGCCATTTTCTATGTAAGATTTTTTGAGTTTTCTCTGCCCCTAGATAGTACAATTTTTCTTTCCAAATTATCTTTTAAATTTTTATATCTATTTTACATATTCTTTTGTATACATTACCTCTCTTGATATAACATAAAGTCCTTTAAATAAGAAATGTTACATTTTTGAAAATGTGAACATATCAATTAAGGTAATATTTCTAAAAGCACTTAGAATTGTACCTGTCACCTATTAGCAATTAATGCTTATTCTCTTACACTACCTCTCTCTTATTTTAAGATTGTACTAAGAACACTGCCTGGAAAATAATTGGTGCTTAATATATGTTTTTGATTGTGTATTAAGTGTGCTAGATTTTGACAACAGGATAACAGTGTAGAAGAGGGAACACCAGCTTACCACAGGGATTATAAAGGGGATGGAGAAGGAATAGAATTAGTATCTTCTCATGATAAAAGAAGACCAGCTTTCTCAAGGAATCTAATTATATCAAACAAATCATCATTTTATTTAGACTGTTTCTATATATGGTATGTTCAATCTGTTTGCTAGTAACTTACCTGGCTTTAGGCTTAGTTCTCACTTCTCTATTCCTTTACTGAGCTTAGTATTTTCAATTAATAATAATTCAGATTTATTTACCTTCTTTTCCTCACATATTCCCATTCCTTACTCTTCATCCCATAACCTACATGGGCCTGACCTTCAAAGTCCATCTCTAAACCACTACCTATAATTAACTTAGAATCTTAAATGAACTGAATCTTGCCTATCTAAGTAAGTAAGTAGTTCAGAGATTTCATTCTTCCTTTAAGACAGTCAAAAGAATATTTGCATATCCATTTTGGTCCAAATTTTTGACCCAGATCTTGTGTCTGGGGGAAAAATGTGATCTGTCCACTGTTGTTGTTGTTGTTATTTTTTTACTTTTATATATTTTATATTTCAATTAATTATTTTTTAATAAATATTGTTTTAAGAATTATCTTGTAAGAGAAAAATCAGAACAAAAGGGAAAAATCCTCAGAGGGAAAAAATAGAAAAAAGAAATGAACATAGCATGTTTTGATTTACATTCAATCTCCATGGTTCTTTTTCTGAATGCAGATGATATTTTATACAAAGTCTATTGGGATTGCCTTGGAAAATGTGATATATCCAACTTAAATATCCCCTTTTTCCTCTTCCTACTAGGGCTATGAATTAGATACCTGGCATTAAATAGTCAAGCCACTTCAGAGAAGTCATAGAAAGCTGCATTCTGTTCCTAGCATGGTTGGAAACAAAATTTAAAATTTAAAACAAATTGGTATCCTGCCTTACCTCTAGCACAAGTTTCCTTCCTGAGATCAAAACTATAAATTATTTTTAGTTCAGTCAAGGTAAAGGAATACTTCATAGGTTCTGTGATTAATCAAATAGTTAGAGCATTGAACTTAATGTCAAGAAGTCCTGTGTTCAAATTTTGCCTCAGTCATTTCCGAGTTACTAGATATGCTAAGATAGTCATTTAAATATTAGTGGGTCTTAGTTCCCTTATCTATAAAATGAGGTGGTTTAAATTGATGACTTCTAACATTCATTTCAGCTCTAAATCTATCATCCTACTTCTAAAAGCATCAATTTATGATGGCCAAATCTATTCATTGACCACACTGTTAATTATATAGCTCTTTAGAAGTTATCAGTAAATAGCTGGCTAAGGAGATTCACCTAGCACTGAATTATCCCACAGTAGAGTGCCAGGAGAATTTTTTTTTTTTTAAGAAGAGAGCATAGTTCTAAATAGATGGATGTTGACAGAGACCTGAATGACATAAAAATTCAAAGTCAATGCCATTGGCTCTTATAAACCAAAAGTGCTAAAACAGCTAACGGGGCAATAAAATTCATTAAATTGAACCTCCAAGTGGAAAAACATACTTTTATTTAAATGTGGGGAAATACTAAATGGGTTTCTGTTCTCATACATACTTGATATACTATAGATTCTCCTTGGATTTACTTTTTTTTCCTTTTTTTATTTTTCCAGATTTTACTGAATATTAAAATAAATGATAGACTTGCAGGTTTTTAAAACCATCTTCAGATAATTAGGTGGTACAGTAAATAGAGTACCACCATACTTTCAATTTCTATACTGCTATTCTCCTTAGGCCCCTCTGTTGCAAAAACAAAAACAAAAACAAACTAAAATGTGGTAGAAGGTGTTACTTGAAGTCACAGTTCCATTTGACACACAGAGGCAATAACTCGGGAGAACATAACACTACACTGTTTTCTATATTGATTGTGAGAACTTAGAAGATATTAATATTATCTATTCTTAAAATTCCTTCTTCTCAAAGATTTATTTCATTTCACTGATACTGTCATTTCATTTTTACTATCTTTTTTGAACTCTATTTCTTCTAGAAATTAAAGCAAACAAGGTGGCAAAGCTATGCTGCTATTGTTTTATTTTGTTTTATTTGTTAAAGACTTATCTTATAAATGTTGTGGAACTAGTCTCTTGCTCTTGGGTTTGTCTCTTAGGAATCCTTGGAGTCACAATATTTCTTTGTCACTTTTATCAATATCATTCTATTTACTCATTTGTCCAGGTTTGCATTTAGAATTGAGACCTTGCATGAAGACTAGTCTCTGCATTTTCAAAATATGTAAAGGGACTTTATTCTGTATTGATATGAAATACTGAAGTCTTGCCCCTGTTTCTCCTGGGTACTAATCATTGTATTCTTCAAACATTTTCTTCAGGGAAGTTCAGTCAGTGAAGCAGCGAACTTTCAGTTCTAAGTAATTTGATCTAGCGC
Source organism: Antechinus flavipes (assembly GCF_016432865.1). Classification (NCBI taxonomy): domain Eukaryota; kingdom Metazoa; phylum Chordata; class Mammalia; order Dasyuromorphia; family Dasyuridae; genus Antechinus; species Antechinus flavipes. The sequence continues at coordinate 304,443,220 of NC_067401.1, read as the reverse complement.
ATCATTAGATTTCTACCCTCATAATGAGCCTTCAGTATCTAAACACTGCTTCAAGATCAGAGTAATGAAGCTACAGGTCCCATATATCCCCAGTACACACCTGATTCCATATTGTTTCACTGTGTACACTGCTTTAGATTTGAGTCTTACCCCTCAACTCCATGCTGGAAAAGTTAGATGTGATATGCTACTGGTCCAGGTTTTTCTGGCTGAACCCTTTCCCTAGAGCCTGCAAGCTTCTAACTCTATCTTGGAATGGACCTAGACAGGCAGAAATGAATATGCTGTGGGTTGTCTTTGGATTTCTATTTTCCCCTCTTAGTTATTAGGTGTCATGCAATATCTGGTAAAATGGAGTTACATTGTTAAATAATTATTTAAAAACAAATCCCTAGCTCTAAACAAGATGCAGAAAAGAACAAGGAGAAGAGGAATAGGAAGAAGAAAGGGAGCTTAAACTTTCCTCTCATGTCATCAACATCAGACCTCTTCCATTAAGATTCAGCTCATAGGTTTATCCCTGAAGGCTCCTTCCAACTGGTCCTTAGGGCAGCAATATCTAAATGTGAATAAGGTAACTAACATGGTGATAGAGAGGGTAGTCAATTGTGAGTAAAAATTTAAAAAAGAGGAAGTCAGAAGCATCTAGATTTTATCTAGTTGTAGAAAAGCAAGAATATAATTAAGGAAGAAACATGGACTTAAAGACAGGAGGGCAAGGTAATAGATGGCCTAGAATGAAGAATATTACAATAATGCAAAAACATACCATGGGTTACAGTCCTGGATAATTGATCAGGATGGAACATAGTTCAATACTCAGGCTATCTATTTGAATTTTTAAAAATAATTTCTTGGTCTAGAATTTTTATTTATTTTTCCCATCCCTGATAGAGTGATTGTGAAATAATTGGATTATTCTGATATCAATTTCTTTACCATTCTAGCCAGAAATCCTTATTTTCATAATGTTCATCATTTTAACCAATATCAAATCCCCTGGGCATTATACCATAACTCATATACAGGCAGATCATCATAAAAAACAGGAATTTGGACCATAGTCCATTTATTATGTTAGCTCTTAACTAATCCAACTCTTCATGAGTCATCATCACTGTTCATCCTACTCCTATCCAGCTATTCAAAAAGAATCCACTACTAGAGAAAAGTTAGTTTCAAATGAATTCCTACATTTCCACTTGATCGTTTAATTTCTTCCTTGTGAAGCTTCGTGGTCTCTATGCAGCTTCACATATACGCTTCATAAGTCTTTTCAAAGCTTAACCCATGGTTGACCAGAACTTTGCTGTTCAATCATGTCTGACTCTTCATGACCCCATTTTGGGTTTTCTTGACAAAGATAATAGAGTGATTTGTTATTTCTTGCCCAGCTTGTTTTACAGATAAGAAAACTGAGATAAACAGGATTAAGTAACTTGCCCATGATCACACAATTAGTAAGTGTCTGAAACCTGATTTGAACACAGGAAAATTACTCCAGACCTGGCATTCTCTCCACTGTGCCACCTAACTACTCATGACCCGAATTTTAAGTGAACATAAATATAATGCAATATTAGACAGCTTATTCAGAGGCATGAAGAAAATCAAATGAGATTGTGCTGTTATACCTACCCTTTATTCAATTAAACCAGCACTTAGATATCTTAACCAAATGTCTAACCAGAACTTCTGAGACTTTCATTTTATTCCCTAACAATCCTTCAGTTTTCAGCTGTGTAATAACCTTTCATACCTTTATTCCAATGTAGAAACAAAATGCATGATTTGAACCCTTGTTTATCCCAGTTGCTACATCTATGAATGAGTGAATAAAAAAACTTGTTTATTACTCATTTGTATGCAAAATGTGCTAAGTGCCAAATATATAAATAGAAAAGTGAGACAATCTCTTTTCTTAAGAATCTCACATTTTAATAGGAGAAAATAGCAGTAGAGGAGAAGGAAGCTATAGAAAAGTTTGGAAAAGTTCTGCATTATCACAATAAAAAGTTCTTTCAATTACCCACCACAGAATACTTTTATAATTTAAATATGACATTTTATATGTGTTACACCTTCTTCAGTTTAATTTTCCAATTGTCTTCATCTGCCTTCTCCTTCTTTCCCTGCATCTCCCTTCTATTTAGAACCTTTATTTTGAACAAAGGCAAAGATAACCATTTTACATTCTCTGGACTTTGTTACCATGTTCTAGTATAAGTATCTTCTCTTAACATTTTTCTTTTCAGATTCCTTTTATGTGTTTCTTGTCTTCCTCTGTTAGAATGTAAGCACATTGAGAACAGGGATCTTTTTTTCTTTTTTGTTTATATTTGTCCCCAGCACTTAACACAGTACCTGGCAAATAGTAAGTACTTATTAAGTGTTGCTAACTTATTCTCTATTCACCTTCTGCACTGTAGTCTTTGTGCTTAGAGACAACGAGAAGAACACAAAACTCCCCAGATCTAATTTTTTTATATTTAAAAAAGCATCCAAACTGACAAATTAATAGAAAACTGATTGCTGTCATTCCTCTGTTGATCTTTTTTATTTGGATAATGAAGTCTTGGTTATCCTCCAGTAATTTCTGCATCAATAAGCACTAACAAAAACGAAGCCAAAAGTGATAAATCACCTCATCATTTAGGTAGTGAACATTGTAATTTCTAGATTCAGATAGCCATTTCTATCATTCATCTACCTATATTTCATCAGTCCTTTTCTTTTTTTAAAGGATTCACCTTGACCTTGAATTGTATACATCAAATCCTTGGTGATACTTGCCATTTTTTAACGAATATAAAGGATCAAAATCCATAGTAACAACAGAGCTGATTCTATTATGACTGGCAATATCATGAAAATATAAATAAGATAGAGGGTCCAATATGTGATATTCATTCCATGGAGCTAGGAAAGCATTCACGCCACTAACCTCCTGACAACAGCAGCAATGTTGTCCTGTTAAATCATGGCCTTATGTTCTAGTGATATATTCCATAGAAGGGAGGGTAACTGGACTCATGAGAACATATATATATATTTAGAGGAGTGTGGTGAAAATGAAGGGAAAAAATGATAGATAAGGAGAATGCAGGTCTATGATATGAAAGGACAATACCTAGCAAGGACCTTGCTTAAGAAAAGCATTACTTCACTCATACTTAATATTCTTCCATAAGATGTTTTCTCTTGGACTGTGTGTCAATTCTGTCTTTAACAGATGCTTCTGATTCTGTTTCTCTTGTCTATCATCTCCTACTTCCCTATTTGATTCTGTGTTCCCTATAGTCTTTGGGCTTGGACCAGCCCAGCCTCTGTTTCTTTAATCTGGGGTTATAACTTTTAGCTTTTGGTATATTCTCCTTTTTCCCAGGAGGGTTTTTCCTTCTGACTCCCTGAACTTGACTTTAATCAGTATCATGTGCCAGCTCTTTATTTCTCTACTTCCATCTAGCCCCTGGGGGGTGTGGATCAAACATTAGATCTGATATCAACATTGCATAGTGGAAAAACACTATTTGAAGTGGGGGTGACTCAAATTCAGGCTCCATGATTCAAGTTCAAGTCATGTTTCAAAATGTACTGCATATGTAACCATATATACAGGTAGGGTATGATTCTGAAATCAGAACATCTATATTTAAGTCTTTTACTTATTACTGTTTGATCTCAAGCAAATCAATTAAGCTCTCTGGGATTATTTTCTCATCTATAAAAGGAAGGGATTAGATTATTATCTCTAAAGTCTTTTCTAGTTCTAAATTCTATGAAACCTCCAGAGCATATCAGATTTTCTATTTTCTCATCTGTAAAACAGGTATAAAAGTCATTGTACTACTTACCTGATAAGGATATTTTATAAAGCGAAGCTCTAAAATAGAACCTTCATACACAGAAATGTGAATTACTGTTATAGTAAATGAGTGAGAAGATTAGTTTCTTTTCTGTGGTGTGACAACTGCATCAGCTGATAATTCATTGGATATTTTTAAAAGAGGGCAGAAGAAAACATTGAATATTTATAAGATGGTATATGGTTTGTGTTGCAGCAAAATACAGTTAAACTTGGCAGCTAGTTTACATTTGACACATTTAAGCTCACATGCCCTGAGGCGATAAAAGGTTGGGGACTTTAATTTTTCATTATTCTTCTCTCTCATTTTGCTCTCCTTCTTCTGTGTTCATTTTTTTATGCTGACTTCATTAATGAGCTTCCTAATACAAGTTATAAACCTCAGACCCTGAGATATGACTAGAATGAAAATAAGCACAGAACAAACCTTGACACTCAGAGATCACAAGCAAATATTAAGACCAAAATCATTAAACAACTAATAGAAGCTGCAACCTCTTTGGGCCCCATACAGATGGACATACAAATTGGACATACAGATGGATGGTTGGAGAGATGAAACATTTATGAATTATCTTTATTTGCTTTATTAACATTTATACTTACTATGTCCAAAGTACAATTTCCTGCAAAAAGAGATAATTAGACTACATGGTCTTTAGGAACCATTCCTCCCAGTTCAGATAATAAATTTAGAAGCTGTTTTTTTCTGAGTGCTTTCAATTTTTCCATTGTAAAAGTTTGGAGAACACTAATGGTCTGCTAGTTTAAATACACAATTCAGGTTCTGACATGTTCACACATTTAAAATTTCCCTATTTGCTATTCTATTTCACATTCATATATTCACCTGCATTGTCAAGTACCAGGCAGGAAATTCTAAAGTCACACTGAATAAAACACAGTCAATTTTCTGCATATAGGTAAGGTCTGAGATAGTTATGATAACCTTCTCTTGGTCTTGGCAAAAAATTGAACAAGATAAAATATGAAAACATAAGATTTGTTATGGTACCAGATAAGAACTATGACCTATTTAGCCCAAATTCTGTTTCTGATGGTGACATTCAGAGGAATTTTGAAACAGGATATTATTATTCAATACAAACTTTTAAAGATCAGAGATATGACCTAAAGAGTCTAGTTTCCATTAATAAATCCATTTGGATCTATAACTCTGGAATTTATACATTTCTATTACCTTTTCCTGGACTTTCTTATTGCTATAGAGAAATTCTATTGATTTTTGCTACTTTTCTAAAACTAATTTTGTCTCAGTTAGTTACTTTGCTGATTCTCCAAGTTTTCTAAGCGAATAATCATTTTGTCACAAATAATGATAGTTTTGTTTCATTTATCCCTATATTTTGTCTTTTATCTTCCTTGTCTTATTGCTGTTGTTAGTAAGCATCTAGGTGACCTATGTGACTAGGTGCATAGATAGACCATTTGGACATAGAGTCAAGAAAGCCTGAGTTTCAGACTAACTCTGTGATACTGGGCAATTTCCTTAACTGTAATGTTCACTCCTCAAGGTTGTTATTAAAGTGAGATTTTTGTAAACACTTAAAAACTTTAGAACACTAAATACATATTAACTTTTATTAATATTATGTCAAATAATAGTGGAAAGGGGACATCTTTTTTCATATTTATTAAGAAAATTTATCATATATTTCCCATTTTATATAATATTATTTATTTCTGAAATTGTCAAAGACCCTAGCTGAAATTCTTTGTATTATCAATCTCTACCATCTATTGAGGAATTTTTTTTCTATATGCATATTTCCCATTATATAATATGAATTTTCTTTAGCTTTTTATTTTATTTCTTTAAATACTTTCTTGATTAAGTATAAAAGTATAACAATTTCTACGGCAGGAAATATGTCATCTTGAACACAATATAAAGCTGAGAAGTATGTCACTTAGTAACATTGGAGTTTAGACTAAATAAATTGAGAAAGAAGACAAAGGCCTATAGGATGGAAGAACTTTTTTTTTTTTAACTTTTAAGGCAGAGACTGATATCTATGTCCTAACTATTGGGATGTTTTATTTCCCACTTCTTTTCTTTTCTTTTTGAAAATTTTCTTCCTTTCTTTTCTTCTTTTCTTTCCTGGAATTATTTTCATTCCAGATCATGACTTGATGTGGTTTTTCTCTCTACTAGAATTCTATTTCTTCTGACCAACTGAGTAGGTCCCAAAGGATTCCAAATGCACTGTGCATTGGGACATCAGTATGTTTTCCTAATAGTAGTATTGATTGCTGTTAATCACCATCCATGTAGTCTTGTGTTATTCAGTATACTGTTGCTTAATTGCACACACAGTGTATGTGATGTTCATTTAATTGCTATTAGAGGCCTTACTATACACTAATTGCTGGTGAAGTCTTTATAGCTATTATTACTGCATGGTTTTTGTCCTTATATGTAAATACTAAATCTGAACCTTTTTTCTCCCTGTATGTAAGTACAATTCTTGATCTTTTTCACCAATTACAATGAAATGTTCATGTGGGAAAACCAATTTATTAGATGTTTTTATATATTAACCTATACTATAGTTGCTTTATCACTAGTTTCTATTTTGAATGTGTAATCTTGAGTCTCTCTACATTGTAGAGTAAAAGCTTTGCCATTTTTAAATCTTTCATTTATTCATTCATTCTATTCTCACATTCCCTAAAGTGTGTGGAAAATAGGTAAGTCTCATAGAATTCATCCACAATCTTCCATAAAATTTTGTGAGTTTCATTTTGGGTTTTATTCTTCCCAAATATTTGACCAAATCCTTATACAGTAACAGAAATATATTTTATTAAATTTGGCCAAACTCTTATGAACATTCTCTTGAAACAAGATATTTGATTGTCTTTTTCTAGTTAATAAATGTTTTCTTAGGACAATTATGCTGCTTTTCTGGAGCTCATTCTCCTAATTTGTAAAATAACAGATTGGATTCAATGGTATCCCAGACTGACTGACTACTTGTTATTTTCTATACACTACATTCTGTTTTCTGTGTCCATCCCTTCTGAGTCCATTTTTCATGCCTAATATGCTGTCTTTTCATTTTTAGCCTTTTGAATTCCTGTATTCCTTTAAGATTTTTATCACGTTCTGCCTCCCACTTGAGTCACTTCTGATTCACTCACCTATTAGTGATTCCCTAATTTGTTTAATTTACTTATATATATATATATATATATATACTATATTTTCTTATTTATAAACATCATCAACAAAACATTTATCCTTCCCTAAAAAACAAATCCAACAAAAAAACAACCTATAAGTCCCTTGAGAGCAGGGATTGTCTTATTTTTTTAAAATGCATTCTTTTAAATGCTTTTTGAAATAAAAAACTTTGAAAATAAATTCTTATTGATTAGTTAACATCTAATGTCTCTTCCAGCTCTAAATATTACATTTCTATGATCCCAAAAAACTCAAAAGTAATGGCAAAAGGGAAAATATATGGTTTACTGGAAACCCAATTGTGATTAGAGTAATTAATATATGTGATTAAATCTGAAAATTTAACATAAGAACTGTGTTTTGAAGTTGGGACAGATAACTTCAACTGAATTTGTTAGGATTATGATTTCCAAGCTTTCACTTCCAAATAGAGAAAGGGACCTAGAAGTTATCATATATCATTTTCTTTTTAGTCAATATTTTTATTACTAATCAGTTAATCAACAAATTCATTAGGTACCTACCATGTACCAGGCATTGTGTTAGGTTATGTGGATACAAAAAACAAACAAACAAACAAACAAATAAATAAATGAATGAATGAATGAATAAATAAATAAATAAATTTAAAAAAAGGAAAATTACCCTTACCCCCAAGAGCTCCTTCTGTTGGGGAAGAAAATATGCATACATAGGGATGGGCAAAATAGATAGATACAAAGTATTGAGTAGAGTTGAGTATTAGTATCTGGAGGTACCAAGAAATATCTCATATCAAAGAAAATATTTGAACTGAGTCTTTAAAGAAACTAAGGATTCTAGGAGTCAGAGGTGACCAAGGGCACCTCCTAACTATGGAGTTGTCTCAGAGAATTGCCTGAAGCATTCAAAAGTTAAATGACTCACCCAAAATGATAGCATGTTCTCAAGTTAGGACTTGCATTCAGGTTTTTTTTCTGAAAAGATTTCAACAACTTCAACCTGACATTCAATTAAGACATTAAAGCACACCAAAAAAACGAGGAAATTGTAAAAAGGCAAGGATATTGACTTTGATTTTCACAATGAATAACAAATGTTTTAACTGTTACAAACATTTTAACTGTTATAAAATTATTTTAACTGTTATAAAATAAAATAATGACCACACTAAACAGGCCAAACTATCTTGAGCCACAAATTCTTCATTTTTTTTTTTTGCAAAGAAAAGATGTGGTAACCAAAGGCAAAGATAAAATTCTACAGAAGATGGTGAGACATTAGATTGTGAACTTCTTAAGGACAGGTACTATCTTTTGCCCTCTTTTGTGTCCCCAGGACTTATCTCAGTTTTCACACAGTAGAAGCTTACTAAATGCTTATTGACTGACAGGGCAACAGACATAACAATCCATATTTTCTTATAAAATAGTGAAAAGAAACAGTAGTGAAATGAAATCCAAAGAACATTTGGTTTTATATCCAGTTAACCAAAATCATTTCAAGAGTATGCACATATGAAACTGACAGGAGAACAGAGAGATGAGAAAAGGAAGAAATTTATATTCATTTCTAGTATTCATGTTTAGTATCAGAGATTAATGATACTACCTCATGTGGGGTCTGAAATATTAATTTAAGATCTTCTAAATGAGTAAATAGAAAAGGCATTTAAGAAAAAAATACTGGTCAGAATAACTGAGCCAGACCAAATATGTCACTGGGAAATTTATACAAGATCTGATATAATCTTGAAATCATTAAGGGGTCATTTTGCAAGCTGTTCAGGGCCAAGAGTAGGGGAAGAGGATGTCAAAAGGATAGATAAAAAATCAGAATATATATTAATAAACAAAAATAACATCAATAACTGCCATCCTATAACCCTACAATCTATAGTTTTATAGATAAAAATATATGAGAAAATATTTTCATGTGGTAAGGATATCCTTCATGAAATTGGAAATTCATCAGGTAATCTTTGGTAAATAATTTTCTTTAACATACAGACTATGTCTTTTCTTTCTATTCATAGACTTGACTGGATGGAAGATTATAGAATTGTTTTATTATATTAGTAGATTTAAGCAATATAAACATTACCACAGGTTATGCTTCAGGGTTTAGCTGTGGGAAGTCAATCATTAATTTTCTCTCTAATGTAAATGATTCAGCCTCAATTCCATTATCAATCTTTAGCGACATCACATGAATCCTGTCCAGATAGTTGAATGAAAGGGAGAACAATTGAAAGAAGGAAGAATAGGAGGAAAATTACAAATAAATTACCATATTTATTGAGCCAATTCTTAGTTTCATCACCAATATAATGTCTTTTTGAAGTTCCTTTGATATGATTAATTCTATCCTATCATTTTTGCCAATTGTTTGAGTGTGAAGTGAAAACTTGAAGGTGTTTTGATGTAAAATATCTTATTAGTAATTTGAAACAATCTTACAAACAATAGTTATTAATAATTTGACATTTTTAAAATAAGAACTATGTGTTCATTACCTTGAACCATTTATCCATAAAAGAATGGCTTGATCTTGCGTATTTGTACTAGTTCAAGTACTAGACAAGAATAACTTGTCTATTAGATCGTTAGCAGGGATATTTGACATACAGATTTTTTTTTAAACTTTCTCATTTTAGATGCATTGATTTGTGCAACCATGTAAAAGCTTCTCAATTTCATTTAATGATAGTTATCTGTATCACCTTTTTGTTATTGCCTTTTGGAAGGAACCATAAAACCTTTTACTTCCTTTTAAAAATGTGACTTATTACATTTTTTAAAATAATATGACATTTTTTCAAGTGTCCACCTAGAGCTGATTTTGGTACATGGATTAAAGTTTTATTTTCCTCTGGTATTCCTGGCTATTCTTGTCACTTCTTCCACAAATAGTTTGTATTGTTGGATTTTTCAAACACTGAGTTATTCAATTTGATTGTTTCTAAATCTAGCTTGTTAGATCTATTCCTCTGTCTTTTAACCAGTACCAGCTACTTACTATAATTATTTCTACCTTTATTCTGATTGTTCTCTGTTCCTGGAATGTATGAAAAGGCCATACATCTCACCTCTGCCTTTTAGAATTCTTTGCTTTCTTCAAATATCAGCTCAAAGAATCATCTTCTAAATGAAACTTTTCCCTCACCTCTACAAATTTTAGTGCTCTTTCTCCCAAATTACTTTTTACTTATTTTGTATTTATTCTTATATACCTATGTTCATAAGGAATTTTGCTGATATATGTATTATATATGTATATAGGCATGTGTATCTATACATATACACATATAGTGTGTATGGATGTTTACATATAAGCTCCTTCAGAGCTACTTTTTGTTTTTTGTTTTTGTCTCCAGCTTAATACAATTCCTGACACTTAGTGGACATTAATAAATGTTTTTACTTATTTGCTGGCTTATTTATCTTCTCTTTTCCCACCAAGCTGTATGCAACTCAAAATCTCTTTCCCACCCTTCAACCTCTTATTTTAAGTCATTTTTTGCAATTCCCTTTTTCTAAGAAATTCTCCTTAGCTTTGTCCTCTTTATCTTCCCTTCTAGACTATTAGGAATTCTATTTTGAAATTTAAGGGATATATTCTCTCCTTTTTCTTCTTTCTTCTTTCTTGTCTCTTATCAAGTTGAGCTTCTGAAGCATCAGCTTTGATGTCTTCTCCTCTTTTGTACATTATTACATTTGCAGATGTTATCTTACTGTTACGTTTTTCTTTATGGTGTTTCACTGAGGAGAATCAAATCACAGGAAGCAATTTCAAATGGAAGCAATACCATGTAGTAGGACTCACTGTTTCATAAGTCATAAAATCTAGTCCTATACCCTGAACTTAGAACCATTTCTAAAGTCAAAGTATCTTGTGTAAGGTTTTATAGCCCAGGACCAATTTGAGCACTAGATCTAAGATCATGTGGTACGTAACTGCTATATTTATCACAACATAAAAATTGTGGAGGTAAAAATATAGGTTTTATTATTATGCTCATGCATAATTTCAGGCCTGCAAGAAAACCTAAATAATCATGAGGATTCTGAGAAAGCTTCTTATTACAAAATTACAGCAGATTTTTCTATTGGATTTTTTTACATTTTACATTGGATTTTTAGAACATTGAGTAATTGTTTGATTGCTTCTGCAATTTGTTTCCCTGCAGAGAAATAATTCCTTTACATATTACAGTCATGTACATTCCACTTATGTCATAAAAGTTAAAGAGAAGATAGATTCATAATCCCATAATTCCTTCAAAAGCACCAAAGTTAAAAAAAATAGTTAAACAGAATCATAATCTCATGCATCCTAAAAAGATATTCTTTAGCCGGTTAGCAATACTTAATACTCTTAAATAAATTTAGTAAATCTCATAAAACAACTTTTGTTCAAGTGAGGTTAATATTAAAACATACTTTTAGTGAATCAGACTAGTAGAAGGAATGGCTCTAGTTCCAAATAACAGAAGGAAATTTTAAAATTTTCATAGCTTTTTGTTCCTGGCCACTGGTTGGTGTTCTTCCTTTATTCTGTAGGAGGATCAATGACTTCAGAAGAGTAATGTCTTGACTTGCAAGTGATTTAGATTTAAATGAGGTAATGCTGTGCAAAGTCATCAGCTTTACTCTTTTTTTTTCTAATCATCAAGATCCAATGGCAATACATAGGTCAGGATAGCTGGAGATGGCCCCCTCCTGGCAATTAGAAGGCACTACTGGAATCAGGAAGCTTGCCTCTTTGTGAGTTTAAACTGGGTTTCAGACTGATCACGCTCTGGCTGTGTGGCCTTGGGCAAGTCACTTAACCCTATTTGCTTTATTTCCTCATCTGTAATGTCAAACCACTCCTATATTTTTGCCAAGAAAACTTTAAATGGGATTTCTAAATCTCAGATATGACTGAAACAACTAAACAACAATAATGCCCTTCCTCCTATTTGCATATAGAATTGTGCTGATTTCATGAAGCCTGAGAATATTAACAGGTTCCACAATCCAACCTCATGGTACCAACAACTATCATTTATGAGGCAATGAGATAGTACTGTATAGAGTACAGGATTTTGAGGCAGGAAAAACCGAGTTTGAATTCTGCCTTAAGCTGTGTTTCCTAGGCAAGCAACTTAATCTTTCTCATTCTCAATTTCCTCATTTGTTAAAATAAGCATCATAATAGTACTGGCCCTATGGCACTTCTTTTTTGTGTGTTGTGTGAATATCAAGCATAATAATGTGTAAAGAGATTGGAAAAAACTTATAAAATTCCAGATATTATTACTATGTGATTGCAAAAGCATTTCACATATATTATCTCATCTGATCCTAACTGCGATTTCCTTAGAGGATCTATTAATGAGAGGTATAAATATATGAAATATGAAGGCATAAATAAGTGGCAAACTACAAAAGTGGAAAGCATGATCACAAAGAAATTTAACTGAAAAATATCTGGATTGTGAACTCAAGGTGAGGCAACAGTGTGATTATAGCAGCCCTCTAAAAGTGATTCAATAGATAAGGTATAATATGCAGAACAAGGAGGGGAGTAGAACAGTAATCATTCTGTTATACTCTTCCTTCATCCTGGTATATCTGAAGAATCTGTACAATTTTGGATGTTATATTTTAGCAAAGACACTACTAAATTGAAGAAGACCAGAGAAAGAAAGCAGAATAATGAAGGGTCTAAGAATTATGCAATTGGAATATGGCATAATTGAAGAAATTAAGGATGATTAACCTAGAGAAGATTTAGAAAGGATATAATAGATGTCTTAAAGTTTTTGAAGGGCTGTCACGAGGAAATGGATTTGAGTAGGAGGAGATCAGATTTCATAATAGTTGAGAAATTGTTCAGTTCTTTTGATGATGCAAACATCAATGTTTCAAAAGCCTATCTTTTTGACATGATAATTCTCCCAGGATTGGCTATACGTTATGAAATCTCATAATGCCAAAAGAATCAGAATTGTTAGATCACTCCAGTGACAATTAAAATATATACATTGGGTTTGTAGCACTTTTTCCCTGTCAGTCCTTCTGGGTCACCATGCACTGAAATCAATAATTCATAATTAATGTTATTTTTTTTTCAAGCAAATCAGAGGACGTACTAGATCATAGAAAATTAAGTGATAAGAAAAATTACTTCATTGGGTATACATATCAGACCATTAGTTGAGAAAGCATATATATGGAGAGAATACACGACAGAGAAACAAGTGTGGAGGACACAGACTTTGAGATCAGGTGTGTTCAGGGAATATATATGGTCACACATACCAGAATCCCTTTTAACCAGGAGGTATACATGACAAGCAAGCATATAGGAATCAAAGTAGTCAGGGTATATTTGTGACCAGTCACCTCCCACCTCCAATTCTGAAGAACCCCTAGTGGACCTTGATGGCAAAACCACACTTTTCTTTGCTGTTCTGTTTTGTATCATGTTTTGCATAGCATCTCCATTCCTTACTGGGCATCATTTCATCTTGCTTGGCATTTCCTGTTCACTGTCTACTGTTTCATCTTTGCTGTGACTCCTCTGGTTTCATGGTTGTTGAGCTATTCTTTGAGACCATCTGCTGAGTTTTAGCTTTTCAGCCTCTTCAGGACCATCTGTTTTTTGTTACCATCTGGTGGGACCAGGTGTTGAGTAAGCCTATCTGATAAGAAGGGGTTAAAACTTCTTAAACTCTTGGCTTAGGGGGCTAAAAGCCACCACCATTCCCATCCAGGCACCAGGAAATGTGAGTAGAATCCCTCAAGATAAAATTAAGTTAATTATTGTCTGCTTTTCCTTTACTGCTAATTCAAAGATCTTGTCTCAAGATTTTAGGGAAAGATTTTAGGGATATGACATTGAAAGTAGGGAGAGAAGGTATATGAAGGACTGAAATGAAGACCAAATGAACAAGAATATAAATTATAACACAGAGAAAGCCAAATGCTCAGTGTAGATGAGTTGATAGAATCGAAAAAGCATTAACTTTAATGATCTAACCCCTGTAGGTTTTCTTCTAAAGATATTTGAGTTTAGCTGAGTGTTCAAAATGGATTGGTGTTTCACTGCTGTTGTCATTTTGGTTTTGTGTTGGCAAAACAGTTTAAGGGATTCTAGGTTTGCTGCTTAGCAAAACTATACAAAATGGAGATTTTTAATTATCAAACTAAAATTCCTTGCCTTCAGAGTCTGCCCAAAGGCAAATTACACTTGCATTTTAAATACAGAATTTGAATACAAGGCTGTCATATAATATTGTCTACTTGCTCATATGCTTGTGAAAAATTGGATTGGCATCACTGAACTTGATTATGAATTGGGGAAGAATCAAAAACAGTAATTTGAGTGTTATTACATGAATGAGCTATGTAATTTTATCGTTGTTCCTCCTATTAGGAGTCAATTAACAATCTATGTAATTGCACTGTCAATTATGATAGCAATAGAATAGAATAGCAATGGAATGAATGTGTGAATACATACAGCTGAGTAAACATCACATTTTGTACAGTTGCTATTACAGGTTTTATCAGTTACAATGGTGATTACTTGTATTTGATGATAATTAGCTGTCATAATAAAATAATCAAAAGTAAAGAAACATACTGGCTAAACACCAAATCTTAAGGTCCCAAATGGCTGAAATAATGACTAATATTTTGGACCCTCCAGTGTTCAACACTACAGGGAGATGAGGTTAGTCAATCAGACAAATTAACTAGTTATATTATAATGGTCATTTTTTCTCTCTTCTTGTCTTTCTGGAAGTTTTGATTGCTTTTCCTTCAGTCCTTCAAAACTTCTTCTAGACTTTTTTAGATTTTTAGAATAACTTTTCAACTTGAACACAGACTTACAATTCTGATTTACTATTGATTTTAGGGAACAAAGACTTACAATTATGATTTGCTATTGAGGTACTGCATCTGGGAATGAAGGATATCTTGGGATTTTAGATTCTATTACCCTTACATTCTTTTTTTATGTGGTAGTTGATTGTGCCCCACATTATCTGCCCAAATGGATGGACAATAGTCTGAATCTAAACTAAATTTTAATTCTCTTTGCAATCTGCTTCTTACCTACTTCTTCCTAAAAGTTGCATGTTATTCCAAACAAAGTAACCTGCTTGTTCAATGACAGTTGTTAGATACAACAGTTTTAACATTTACACCTTGAAAATGGACAAACCAGGGATTTATTTACTGTTTTGTTGATTTTAAAGACTTAAGAAAGTGATGGAAAAAATCTTAGTAATACACATTAAACTTAAAATGTATCTAGAACTCATCCCCTACTCCCCAAGAGAGCTGGCTGTTAAACATTTACCAGAACACAATTATATACATCATTCTATCTCCTACCCTAGACCTTAGCTTCCTTAGATTCTTTCCTACAACTGGAGACCATTCCCTTCTTACCTCTGCCTCTTATAATTCTCTGCTCAGCTCAGGTATCATCTCCTTTCTACATTTCCCCAAGCTTATAATATTCTCTCCCTCAATAAATCACCTTGCATTTATTTATCTGTGTACAGTTTCAATTAAGTCCAATCCTACATGCATTTTATCAAGTTGCTGCTATGTGGAAAGCATGTTGCTGCACTGTGTACTGAAAACACAAAGAGAGGAATAACAGAATTCTTCTCCTCAAAGAACTTTGTTGTATTGGAGAGGTTAAAACATGTATATAGAGACTGAAATTTAAGAATATGGAGCCTTCTGGAATAGCTTTCTTCACCTCCTCTGAACTCTACCTCATTCTAATTGTACTTTTTGTCTAACTTTTTATATTGTTTTATATTATTATTACTTTTGAGCTTCTTGAAGGCAAAGACCATGTCAGATTAATCTCTGTGTCCCACATATCTCTCAAATAATAAGTACTCAATAAATAATTGGTAAATTAAGTTTAAAATGTTTATTTCTCTGTAAAGCAGTCCACACTCATATAGATATATATGTGTATTCCCAGTACCTAGAATAGTGCCTGCATAAAGTTTACTGGAGTTCAATCATCAAGCTCATATGTAGATTCTACTAAGTAGCAGGTGCTCTCCTAGGTGCTAGAGTGCAAAAATATTGCCTCCTCCTATATGTGTTTCCTCTAGCTTCAAACTTTGTGAAAAAAGAAATTATTTTTATTTTTGTTTTTGTAGCTCTGATGCCTAGCTCAGAGCTTTGTACAAAAATGCTTAAATAAATGCTTATTGAAAAGGGAGAAGGAAAAAGAATTAAGTTTTGAAAACAGATGCAAAATTGCCATCTCTGGTAATGACAGCTTAAGTGGAATACATAGAAGGTTTCCTAAGAAAAAATAATTCAGGTATCCAGTACATTCCTAAAATCTAAAGCATGTACTTTTGCTCAATCATCTTTACAGTACGTATGATTAAATTACATGCCCCATCAAAGATCATCATGGTAAAGAACATTTTAGCTATCAGAGAAATCATTTAGATTTGAAAAGGACTACTTCCATTCATGTTATGGGTGTTGCAGAACCTCCTCAGTCCTCATACTGGACTTTTCTCTCTTTAGTGCTATTTGACATGGCTCTGAATATAAAGATTCCTAACAGTGTCATGCCCAAGTACAAGTGTGGCCAAAGTACAAAAGACAAGTTGGCTTACCCATTTTTAGAGTACTTCATACCAACTCACTAAGCTTTTAAAAACTAACTTCTTCAGACAGCACAACCAGGAAATGCAGGAAACTAATAAAAGATTCTCAAACTTACAGATAAAGAGAGACTTCAACATTTGTTCTGTCTAGCAATAATTTCATAGTTTTGTTTTTTGGGGTTTTTTGGTATGACAAAATTGGCTTGGTTTGCCCAATGCCTGTAATAAGGCAGGGAAAAGACCTTTACCATAGTCAAAGTTCATTCACAATATACCTCTAATTGAAATTTCACAGTGTTCCCTTTCTCATATACTACTCTGTCCAAACTTCATGTGAGCTATTCTACCATATTTTTTCTATTCTTTTTCCTGCTTATTTTTGTGCCCTTTCAATGTGTTCTATGCTGCCTCTTGTAGATTCCTGCCATAGCTCCACTATTAAAATCTTTACCATTCAATATTCACTTTAAGTGGTACCTCCTCTTCATTGTCTTCTCAGAATCTCTTCTTACTCAGTTCACCCAGGCCCTTTCTTTTACCTCTCCCATAAACATAACTTATTATCTATCTTGCATTATATTATTTTGTGTATATGTTGGCCCTTCTGCATGCTAAAATTTTATGGGGAAACCATTTTTAAAAACTTTCATTCCCTCATTCCTAGGACATTGCTTTGCAAACAGTATAAACATAAAACAAATGTATTTCATTGGATTGAATTAAATAGGAGCAAAATCAATTCATAGCCTTTTGAAAATATTAAGCATTATTTTAGTGCTTAATCTATTTTTGCCATTATAGTTTTTATTAGCATCACTATTAGCTTCACCTTAATGTAAACTGCTTCTCTGCAAAAAGAGATTGCCCATTTCTTTTTTGGACGATTTCTCATGGCTGCACAATTTTAAATATCTAGCATTTATATCATCAATCCTCAATTATCCAGAGATCAATGATCCAATTTCTAGTAATTCAGACCTCCTACTTTTCTATATTTCTACTTCATCTGTTCAATCTTTCCTTGTTCATTACCACTTATAGAAGGTAAATATGGCAATGAACATAAAATCAAATAAGTTAAGCTTGTTTCTTATAAAAGATTTATTGAGAGAAAAGGAAGAAATGATTGAGTTGAAGCTGTTGAAAACTTATCAGAATCTAGTTCATCCACATATTCATACCAAAGCTTATCAAAAACCTTTCAAAAATAGACCCTCACTTATCTTTGCAATATCTCTAGGAGATGCATAATAGAAATTATTCTTCCTATTAAACAGATGAGAAAATTAAGACTTTTCCAAAATCCCTCTGTAACTGAAGTTGAAATGGCCCCAGAACTCACAGATCCTGGCTTAAATAATATCACTCAAAGACACACTTTTTATTAGTTTATTTCACAATCAATGAAGTATCTCAGAAAGACAAATTTTATGGTACTGTTAAATGATTGATGCTGAGATGAATCAATTTGGTTATGAATGTTCATAGAGTAATGGGCTGAAGCTGAGCAAATGCACTGAGGTCCAGTCAGAGCACTTGAGGCTAATTAGCAATTGGACAATACTCTATTAATATATGCTTGAAGAAAGAATGGCCCCACCTACTCTCAGTGCAAATTGGATGTGTTGTATAGGAGATTGCATAGAAGATTTGGTGGGTGGGGTGAGAGAGGCAGAGGCACTGTGGGCTGGATTTGTGTAGCCACTGCTCTCACTTTGTATTGCCATTTTCCCCTTCACCTCTGCAAAGAATAAAGATCAAGGATTTTCCCTTAATCTGAATTCCTGACTCCGACTGATTTTAAAATACGTGGTCATCACAGAGTGTTTGTCTCATTTCACATTTTAAGTTCATCACCTCTGGCAGGAGATGGTTGGGACATTTTGGCTAGTAGTCTATTATTATGTTGAAAACAATTCTGAAACATTTCAAAGTTATTTATATTTATGGTCTTTTAATTGTATATATTGTTCTCCTGATTCTGCTAACTTCACTCTACATCAATTTATTGGGGTCTTCCTAGTTTCTACTGAAACTGTATTTCATAGTATTTCCTTTAGCACCAATTCCACTACATTTGTTTAGTCCTTCCAAAACAAGTAAATATCCTTAGTTTCCAGCTTTGGGCTACTACAAAAAGAACTGCCATAAATGTTTGTACACAAAGATCATCTTTCTTTGATGACTTTTAGGTATAGGTCTACTAGTGGTACATTAGGGTTAAAAAATAGATGTATTCCATCTAGTAGCTTTTGGTAATTTAAATTGTTTTCCAAAATGGCTGAATCAATTCATAGTTTCACCATATGTATTCTTGTTAGTGACTGCTTTCCTACAACACCTCCAAAATATCATTTTAATCTTTTGTCATTTTTACCTGTCTCATCAATTGCTTTAATTTAATTTCTCTAATTATTAGTACTGTTTAGCATTTATTTCATATGATTGTTAATCCTTGAGATTTCTTCCTCTAAAAACTCTTCATTCTACCTTTTAACCATACTGTGGGGAATGAGTATGAATATTATAAATTTGAATATTTTAAAATTTCTCTTTGATTTGGGGAGGACACTTAAAAATGTCTGTGTTCTAAATTCATTAAATATTTCTTCAGATATTGTTCTCCATCTTATAGAGTCTCACTTCTTCAAACAGTACTTGGGTTCTTTCTCTTAGTACCTCTAGACACTAGTAATGGACTTGTTGATCTTCAGTGATTTGCGTCTCTTTAAGTGAATAACTTCCAGTGAAGTTGCTCTAAATCTTTGGAAGTTATACATTTTTCTTACTTTTTTTTCCCCCTTATTATGCATTGAGCTAAAACCTAGGTCTTTTAATTTCCATGATACAGGGAAAATTCTGATACTTTTCATAGACTCAATATACAGCAAATCATAGATTCATATCCCATAGATTCATATCATAGCACAAATCCCTCTCACCAATATCCAAACTTGGGATTTTCTTTACAAATTTGCCAATAGAACATGGGAAGGTAGAGGTATTAATAAATACTAGAAGTAATAGTAGATGTTCAATAAATGCCTGTAGTAAAAACAAATTAACTTATAATAACCTTGAGTAGCCATATCAATATAGGCTCCTTTTCTCCTTTATGGACTTCCTCTAAATTGAGTCATTTTATTTGTCAGTGTCCTCTCACAATCTTAGTTTGTGAACTTCTACCAAAGTGTTTACTGTTATCAGCTATAAGACATATTAGTTCAAAACGGAATGTATATACCCAAATAGTGCAACAAATAAAATTCCAAGGATCTCCCATGCACATATAGGCTATATGCTCTTCTCCAAAGCATCACAACACTAGAGGATGAGGAAATACACATATGCAACATATAACCAGGAAATAAATAACTAGATACCTGTCAAGGGAATATATATGAACTGGAACATGTGTGGAAGCCACATACGTGGGGAATTCATATAGACAAGAGAAATTATACATCTGAAATTATAAGACTATTGATATCCTTTGGTGATATCATTTTACTGCTCCCTTCTCCTTTATGCTGATACTTCATCTTTCTTTGGAGATTTTTTTTTTTTGTTGGGCTTATCTTTTCTGATGAACATCACCTCATCTCCACTATCCACTAGATGTCACATTGCCTCTGCCTCCTATTCGTGGTCACTGACTTGTTTTCTGTTACCATCTCCTGGTCTTTAGATATTCAGAACCACATACTTTCTTTCTATTCTCATTGATAGAATTTAAGTCCCTTGAGGACATTTCATTTTGTCTCTGTGTCCCCATTACCTGGTAGAGTGCCTGGCATAATGCTGGTGCTTAAGAAAAACTATTTGATTGATTGTTTAATCTATCAAGCTTGAGCAGATAAAAAAGACTCTCTGAATAGGAAGGCCAAGTTCCTTTAGGACATAGCTGAAACAGCCTGAGTTCTTATTCTTCACTAAAAAGCAAAAACCAAAAGATAAGTCAAGTCATGTCAACAAATATTTAGTAGTCACTTCCCAATGAACGAAGCACTATACTAAACTCTAGAAGCTAACCAGAAAGTCCCAAAGTTAATATTAATGCTAATCTTTTAACTACTTATACCTAGGACAGATTTAAAGTCAACAATTCCAGACAATTATCAAGATTCATTGTCATTCTTATTTAACCTTTTCTGAAGATCCTGTCAACTGAATAATTCTGAATATTCTAACACGTACACACACATATACATTCACACACAGCGAAATCTCAGCAAACCAAGTTGACTTATTCCCCAAATCCTTTCTCATCATTATAAAAATAAAATTGAACAAGAAGAGAAGCTAAGTCAAGAAAGTAAAGTAAATATCCACCACCTTCTTGGCTCTCTTTCTTCATTGTGTATATCAGCCAGCAATAAAATCTCTTTGATTTTGTTCTATATTATTTCTTTTTAAAAAGAGACTATTTTTCCTAAAGTTGTTCTTTAGGAATCTAGAAACTCAAACCTACAAAAGCCTGTCACATATTGTAAAATAAATTTCTTCCAAGTAATTCATTTTATAAGTGATTATGATGTTGACATATTACAAAACAAGCTTACAAGTGCAAGTTGATAAATGTGTCAAAATATAACCTCCAATAGATATTTGCCCAAAGGTCTATTACTCATACATTGATCAATCACCAAGCAATCGCTAAAAAAGCAACAGGATGCATTTGAGAAGCAGCATATTACATAGAATACTGGATATAGAGTCAAGAAGACCTGGAATCAAATGAGACCTCTCATGTGTTCTAAATGTACAACCATAGGAATTTCACTGAGCCCAAAGGATCTTATCACCTAGATTTGTGGTGAAACTCGAATAAAGAGGAAGAAGGAAAAGAGAATAAATATTTATATAACCTCTATTATGTCCAGAGACTATACTAAGTTGTAATGTGCATACAATGTTTTGCTAACCTTAAATAATATATAATGTCAATTTATTATTATCCTAAGGAATCCCTAGATCTAGTTAATCTCAGGTCATTTAACTGATATTCCAAAAGGAAGAACATTAATTCTGATGCCTGTATTAATTCCTAATTCCTAGGGAAGCTAGGTGGCACAGTGGTTAGAGTGATGGACTGGAAAACAGAAAGATTCATCTTCCTTATTTCAAATCTTGCCTCAGACACTTACTAGCTGTGTTAACCTAGGAAAGTTATTTAACCTTGTTTACAGTTACCTCATCTATACAGTGAGCTGGAGAAGAAAATGGCAAACTAGTATTTTTGCCAAGAAAATGCCAAATAGGATCATGAAGAATTAGACATAACTGGAAAATAACTGAGAAACAATATTCTATTAATTAAAGTCCAGTTTTATAAACCATTTGGTCAACAAGCATTTATTTATCACTTACATTTACCAGGCACAGTGTTACAATTGCTATGAGGAAAGTCAAATAGAGTCCCTAACCTCATATTCAAATGGAAAAGACAATATACAAACAACTATGAACATAAAAATATATTCAGAATAGATTGAAAGTAAATATGACTTCTTAAAACTTTTTTTTCTGATATACCACAAATAGTGAACCTTCATTTGTTCTTCAGTAAAATATGAAGAGGTACCTTGATGTGCTGAGATCTCTTTTTAGACAATGAAAAGATGGGTCTTTGGAAATGTTGAGGTAATTTGGGGACTGATAACAACAAGCATTTATATAACACTATATTTTGG
Source organism: Antechinus flavipes (assembly GCF_016432865.1). Lineage (NCBI taxonomy): Eukaryota > Metazoa > Chordata > Mammalia > Dasyuromorphia > Dasyuridae > Antechinus > Antechinus flavipes. The sequence goes on along the minus strand of NC_067401.1, from coordinate 304,420,823 downwards.
TGAGAACTGAGCTAAGTGTTTTGAAAAAATCATCTTATTTTATTCTCACAAGAATCCAGGGAATTAGGTGATGTTATTATCATCATTTTGTAAATGTAGAACCTGGACAAAGGTTAATGACTTGCCCAGGGTCACACAACTAGTAAGTGTTTAAGGCTGCATTTGAACCTAGATTTTTCCTATTTTTTTTCTCTAGGTCAAGTATTCTATGCACTATACCACCTAGGTATCCTAATTAAATGGTATGATAGCTTTTTTCCTGTGAGGAAAGGAAACAATTAGCTGCCCATTGTTTTGGGATTCACCTTAACTGAATAGCAGGCAGTGTAATAAATTAGAGCAAAATAATAAACAGAATATCAATAGAGAAAGAAACAAGTAATGTACAATTGAAATGGAGGAAAGAGTAAGGTTGGAAAATAGGTTTTGATTTTACGACCACATTACATGATAAAGGAATGAAGGAAGAAGAGCAGTATACTTCCAATTTATTGAACATAATTGCACATGGGATTTAATCACTTCTATGTTCCAGTAGATAGTAAACAAAATGGAAAAATGGGAAACAACCATCTAGAAATCTTAGCTGGAAATGGAGAGCTATATGTCTCTGTTCATAGTCAAGTGATAAGGGAAAGTGTCAATGATAATATTTTATCATTTCTCCCATAGAAATGTATCATTTACTAACAAAAATGCTTAGTCTGTGATATCATTTTTCATGTTAAAAGAATGGGTACTAACATCTCTAATGCCAAAAAACTGTAGGAATACAAATTAACCCTTTATTTTTCAGCTTCTACTGACACAGAAAGAAATATTGAATACTTTCCCTTAATGGAGTGAAAGTGGTAACAATCTCCTGGGGAAAAAATGGGTTAGATGGAATGAAAGGATAGACTGTTGACTATATAGAAAAATGGCATTTTGAAAAAAAAAAAGTGTGACTTGATAAACAATGTAAAAACTTATTTGTTGTACTTTATGCGAGACTATTCTCTTGAATCTCACCTAAACAGGAAGCCTGGGTACACATAAAGTAGATGGTGCTAATTTCTCAGGACTGTAAGGTTAAACCAGATTAATTATATTTTTAGAAATTATGTTTTCTAACTAACTTTAATAAGGACAATTCTAAAAAACAAAACAAAAAAGTTAGCCCTTGTTTCCAAATTGGGATTGTATTCTTCTTTTAAAGTGAACTCATTTTTAAAACTCAATAGGAATGAAGAACACAGGTGAGGAACAAATGTGACAAAGAAGTAACTAACATCTCCTGCATGCAGAAATTAATGTTTTCTCCTTTTATGGAATCCTCAAAAAATTCTCTTCATGTATAGTTCTCTGTTGGACTTCAGGATATGGTAGCTTTTGTAGAAGGTACTGAAAATATATTTTTCCTAATATATTCACTTAGTACAAGGTACATCTTTTGGTATCTAATGTATATATTGCTATCAACCCCTGCTACAAGGAGGATGCTGCTACTGGTTCCAATGGATTCTGCTACCAGCAACAATGGGGCTAGAACATCTTCTGACTTCTATGACACTTAAATATAATCAATTTAATCTTTGAATACTCAAATACCATTTCTCTGATGACCTTTCTTTTTTCTCAGTATTCATCTTTCAATATTCTGCCAAATTTGTTGTTTCCAACTAGCCCAGTTTTTCTGGTAAAAACAAAATTAATGGGAAGAAGTGAGGGAAAGAACTCCCCATAAGAGCAATTCTCTTCCAGGAGCCTAGGTGCTCAGCTTTCAGATTTGAAATTCTCTGCCATTTGGCCAACTGGGTCCAAATTAGTTTTCTCTTTTCTCCAAACTTGTTTTCTCTTTTTGCATTGTCTAGCATGACTGGATCTTTAACTAATTACAATTTCCCCTATGACATCACCTGTCTTCATTCAATGATTCAAATCATCTCTGGTCCTTTCAAATTATTTAAACACTATTTTCATCTAATATACGATAGATTCAATTGAGAAGTCTGTGTTTTCTCTAATTAATTTGGATGGTATTAGAAGCTTACCTACCTCCTTTATCCTCACAATAGGATTTACAGCTGGAGGGGAATGTGGAGAACATCTTGCACCAAGCCTTCTTGTACAGAAGAAAAAAGCTAACACTGAGAGGTTAAAGCAGTTGTCCAAAGTCACATAATTAATGGCTTTCAGGATTTTATTCTGGCTCAAATCATTTGTTGAGTATACATCCTAAAATGTGACATGGTTGCTAGAAAGCTACCCTTAAAAGAAGAGATCTGATATCAAATCTTAGTTCTGACACTTATTAGCTGCATAACCCTTGGCAAGACCTTTAACTTTGACAAGCTTCAATTTCTTCCATTGTTAAATAGAAATAACAAATGGCAAGAAATGGTTTATATTTCTTTATATGCCCCACAATACCAATGACCAAAAAACCAAAATAATATAGGTTCAAAAACATTTATGATAAATTGATATATGAAAATCAAGCATTCATAAACATCTAATCATATTGGATTATTAAGATCCAACCTGCTCAGTCTTGTTTGGTTTAAAGAAGTGCCAATAATACATTTTTTCATAGGAGCTCATAAAACAGCATTGCTTCTTCACTTTTTTCCCTCTTTTGAAGCTCTAGTTCTTTCCAGAAGTATTCTTTCTTCATATTGTTGTCATTCAAAGTATCTCACAATCTAACTCTGATCTACCTTTCCATGTTGCCCCTCTTCAGATGTTCTATATTCTCACTATATCAGTCTATTTGTTGTTGTCCGATGAAACATTCCCTTCTTTTCTTTTGTGCTATCCCCCGTGCCTGCAATATTTTCTTTTCTGACTTCTCTGATCCTTGTCTCCTTTAAAACCCATCCCAATGTTATCCTTTTTCAGGATATCCCCCAGAGGTTTTCCTTAACTCTGCCAGTTGATAGCGTCCTTATTTTTACTTTGGAGTTTTCATATACATACATATATATATATGCTAAATTTAATTGCATAAAAAATCTCTATCAAGAAAAGATGTTATCTCACTTCTGTATTTATAGCACCTAGTCAATGTTTGCTTAAATGGACCATGACATCCATTTTTCCCCTCTGAGTCTTTGTCTAAACTCTAGACTCTATGCCAACTCTAGAATGTACTCTCCCCTCATTTCTGCCTTTTAAATTTCCTAGCTTCCTTCAAATTTCCTTCAAGAGGCATTTCCCTCAGAAGCCTTTCCTGAGTATTTCTGTTCTTATTGTTTTCTCTCTCTCCCTAAAGTTACTTTGTAAATATTTTATATTTAAGTATCTCCTTAGAAATTGTTTAATCCCACTAGTTTCTTTAGAGCAAGGCACCATTTGTGTTCTTGTCTTTCTAACCTTAGTACCTAGTCCTTAATAAATGAAAATAACATTCTCCATGATAATCAGGACAGTGAAAAGATGTTCCTTCAACTATTTGTCTTTGTATTTGTATTTGTCTTTTAAGTCTACATTTTATGCAAAAATAATAGTGCTAAGCATTCATTGGTGATTATACAGCACACAGTCTCTGCAAATCACTGCAATATTGACCTTTATCTCCACATTTATTAAAAGTGAAATTTTCTTTACTCTGTCATTCTTAATGATGATCAGAATAGCTTTAACAAATTATTTGTTGAACTACTTGGTTTTCCTGAAGACTTTCTTATTTATCGCATTTTTTTTTACTTTTCTAAAAAGTAACACAATGATTAGTTGCCATGGAAATTGGCAACCTTCTCTTCAACTCTTCCTATGACTTCCTTTTAGAAGACTCCTTCCATTTATTAATCCCTTGTTCCACTGTGCCCACTGGTGTCCTATATACACTGTATAATACAATTGATTTTTCTCAGAACTCATTAATTAAAGTAAGAATATAATAAACTCTAATGCTATTGACATATTACTCATTGCTTGTGTAGGTTATGATTTCACCAGTGTAATAATATAACTACTGAGTACACTAGAAATGCATTATATAGTAGTCCTCAATCCATTGAGAATGAAATATTTTGAAAGACTGAATTAACTAGAAATCTCAAAATTTTATTCCACAAATAGATGACATTTTTATTCCATTATTCTTCTGATAAAAGTATTTTAAACATTTCAATTTATTTCAACATTTATTAAGCCCCTACTCTATGCAAGACACTATGCTAGGCATTGAGTGTAAAAGCTAAATATGGAATAAAAGCTATTCTCAAGAACCTGACATATCACAGAATTAAAAACTTAGTCATGGTTATCTAGACCAGTGCATACTGAGAAGGAATCTCTATGGTACCATAACTGAGAAATGGTTGGCCAGTTTCTGTTAGAAAACTTCTGAGAGGGCAGCTGGATGGCACAGTGGATAGAGCAATAATCCTGAAGTCAGGAAGATCTGAGTTTAAATTTGACCCCAGACACTTAACACTTCCTAGTTATATGACCTTGAACAAGTCACTTAACCCAATTGCCTCTGCCAAAAAAAAAAAAAAAGAAGAAGAAGAAGAAGATGACTTTTGAGAAGGAGTTCTCAACCATATCTCTAAGAAAACTATTTAATTTGGGGGATAGAGCTAATTATTAGGAAGTTTTTTTTAACTACCCTTAAGCCTAAACTACCATTTTACAATTTTTATCCATTATTCCCAGTGCTGTCCTCTGGATCCAGGCAGATTAAGGTTAATTCCTCCTCACACTATAACCCTTCAAATATTTGAAGCACAATATCATACCCTTTCTATGCATATTCTTTTCTCCAGGATAAAAAATGTCACATCACCTCAATCAGTTGTCATGTCATGATCTCAAGAACCTTCATCATTTTATCTATTTTCATCTAAACACACACCAGCTTAACAATATCCTTCTTGAATTCTGATACCAAGAACTGAACATATACTACAAATGAGGTCTAACAAGGATAGTTCAGTAGCATTACCATCTCTTTGTTCATGGAAACTATGTTTCTTCTCCATACAATCCAAAATTGCATTAGCTTTTCTGGCTGCCACATCACACTGCTGACTCATGGAAATTTTTCAATTTCATCAGATTCAAATCCACCAGAGTCAAATAAAAATCCCTAAAGTACTTTACTGGAGACTTTCTGTTGTGATGACAATAAATCATTAACAATCACATTTTGAGTTCAGTTTTTTAAAATTAGTTCTGAATCTGATAATATTATAATCTAATCTATATCTTTCTACATGAATAGAATGAGGTAGCTTAGCAAAAGTTTCATTAAAATCCAAGTAAATAATTTCAATATCATTTTCCCCATATATTAGTTAAATAATCCTTTTTTAAAAAGAAAATTATTTGTTTAATAGTTGGAGAGAGAAAACATATGCAAGTATATCTATGAATAGAGAGAGAGTATGAGAACATAAACAGTCTTTATAAAGCACTATTAGAGCAAACAGAAAATATCAGTGATGTAATAGGAAGAAGCTTGGAGTGAAGGAAGCCATAAAAATGGATGACAAAGAGAAAATAGGACTATAAGCATTATTTTGCTTCTGTTTTTCTACCAAAAAGAAAAAGAAGACAGTGACAATTGCTATGATGTTATTGTTAATAAATAAATTGGGTATATAACTTTAAAAATTTAGAATATTAACATATATACACACATGCATATATAAACAATTCAACATATTCCATAGAGAAGGAAAGTAATAAGAAATAATATTGTCCTATTTTCTATTGTAGGAGCTATACTATTATGGATCATTCTTCTGGATTAAGGGAAACTGACAATTTTTAGTCCATTTCCCTGGAAATTTCATTATGAACTGTAGCCCTTCCTGTTCCCCACACTGCTCCTATAGTAAAGCCTTCAAAGTATTCAATGTATTAAATGTCAGTTTCCCAAGTGAAGTTCTATCAGTCATAGATCTATGTTCTATCAGCTCTTTTTTTTTTTGGTGGAAAGGCCATAGTCTGAAAAGGTATTTCATACATGCCCAAAATTCTGGTTACCTGGTCAGTACTATAGTTTCTTATATTCAAAAACTATACTAAATTCACAATAATAAAATATGCTAGTGACTTGCATCTTCTAGAAAACTTATCCAAGTATATCATAATCTATAGTATGGATGATTTGGCCAAAATAAGAAATATGTTTCTATTTCTAAAACTGACTTTCCTTAAAGGACAATCAAAGTCAAAGGATTCAAGCTTCCAATTTATCTTAATGTTCTCCACTAGAAGAGTGTGACTTCATATTTAGCCCTTGATATGTCAATTGTGATATATTAAAATGAAGTACTAAAGCCTTTATTCTTCTAAAATTATTTCTTATAATACTCAGGTAGTTAACTTCTCTGCTAGATTTCACTAATCTCTTTGACTTCTCAAGTGTTCTTTGTGGTTCTGGAAGACTATCACTAAATTTAAGCTGATGATAAGGAAAAACTTCCTAAACCAGAATTCTGTTGGATTAAGGAATATTCTCCTTCTTGAACAATACATAGGCCTTATCATCTCATAGAATTTTTTTTCATGTATAGCTATATAGCTATATTAGCTATAGTTAATTTCCTTTTATATTTCTTGTATAATATTTTATCTTCCTCAGGTACAAGTAAAACAATTTTTAACATTTGTTTTGTAAACTTTGGGTTTCAAATTCTCTCCCTTCCTCCTTCCCTTACGCCAGCCTCATTGAGATGATACATATGAAATTATGCAAAACATTTTCATAAAAACTATGTTGTAAAAGAAAACACAGATTTCCCCATTCTACTCTACCCCACCAAAAATTCAAGAAAAATAAATTTTGAAAAAAAGCATATCTTAATCTGCATTTAGTCACAGATAGTTCTTTCTCTGTATATGGACAGCATTTTTCATTATAAGTCCTTCAGAATTGTCTTAGATCATTACATTGCTTAATATAGTAAAGTCATTCATAACTGATCATGCTCACCATTGCTGTTATTCTGTGCACACAGCATTTCACTTTGCATGAGCTCATAGAAGTCTTTCTATGTTTTTTCCCCCTGAGAGCATCATTCCCTGTAGCACAATAGTATTCCATCATAATCACATACTACAATTTATTCAACCATTTTCCAGTTGATGGACATCCCCTCAATTTCCAATTCTTTGCCCTAAGAAAAAAGCTGCTATGAATATTTTTGTACATATAGGTCATTTTCTTTTTTTAAAAAAAAGTGTCTTTGGGGATACATCCCTAGTCATAGTAAAAGAATATGGATGATTTTATAGCCCTTTTGACATAGTTTCAAATTGCTCTACAGAATGGTTGAATCAGTTCACAATTCCATAAACAATGTATTAATGTCTCGTTTTCCTCACATTCCCTCCAACATTTGTCTTCTTCTTTTTCTGTCCTATTAATCTGATCTAGGTAGCACCTCAGAGCTGTTTTCATTAGTATTTATCCAATCTCTAGTGAGTTAAAGCAGTTTTTGCATGGTTATAAATAGCTTAATACCTTCATCTGAAAACTGTTCATAACTTTTATCTCTTTATCAATTGGCAAATGGATATTTTTTATACATTTGACTCAGTTCCTTATATGTTTGAGTAATGAGATCTGTATCAGAAAAACTTGCTTCAAAATTCTTTCATAATTAGTGTTGTTAACGGTATCCCCCCATTTATTCTACTATCTCTATCTTTTCTTTTTGTCCTTCCTCAAGAGTATTTTGCCTCTGACCACCCTCTTCCCCAATATACTCTCCTTTTCATCATCCCAGCTTCTTTTATTCCCTCTCCCTTCTACTTTTCTGAAGGTAAGATAGATTTCTATATCGAATTGAATGTGTATATTATTCCCCTTAGGATCCAAATCTGATGAAAATAAGGTTTACTTACTTCCCCTCTCTTCCTCCTTTTCTTCTCAATTATAAAAGCTTTCTCTTGCCTCTTTTATAGAAGATAATTTCCATTCTATATTTCCCTATCTTCTAGTACATTCTTTACTCATCCCTTAATTTTATCATTTGTTTAGATCTTATCTCTTCATATCCACGTGTGCCCACTGTCTATATATATACTCCTAACTGCTCTAACAATGAGAAAGTTCTAATGAGTTACAAGTATCATCTCCCCAAATAGGAATATAAACAAACTAACATTATTAATTCCCTTATGATTTCCTTTCCTGGTTACCCCTTTTTATGCTTCTCCTGAATTCTGTATTTGAAAGTCAAATTTTCAATTCATTTCTGTCCTTTTCATCACGAATGCTCATAAATCCTCTATTTCATTGAAATTCAATTTTCTTTTCTTCTGAAAAAGTATACTCAATTTTGCTGGGTAGATAGATGATTCTTGGTTGTAACCCTAGTTCCTTTGCTCTTCAGAATAGCCTATTCCAAGTCCTTTGATCTTTGACCAAGGAGTCATTGCTAGGAGTTTTCATTTTGGGTTCTCTTTCAGAAAGCAGTTGATAGATTTTTTTCAATTTCTGTTTATCTTCTAGTTCTAGAATACTCGTTTTTCATGATATGTTCTTGAAAGATAATGTCTAAGTTCTTTTTTTGATTATGATTTCAGGTAGTCCAATAATTTTTAAATTATCTCTCCTGAATCTATTTTCTAGATCAGTTGTTTTTTCCAATCAACTATTTCACATTGTTTCCTATTTTTTCATTCTTCTGGTTGTGTTTTATTGTTTGTGGACGTCTCATAAAGTCATTAGCCTCCATTTGTTCAAATATAATTTTTGAGGAATTATTTTACTCAATGAGTTTGTGTATCTCCTTTTCAATTTGATTAATTTTACTTTTTAAGACATTCTTCTCATTGGCCTTTTTATTTCATTTTGCATCACTAATTTCTCTTCCCAATTTTTCCTCTACCTCTCTTAATTTTCAAAATCCTTTTTGAGCTCTTCCCTGGTCTAAGACCAATTATTATTTTTCTTGGAAGTTCTTGATGAAGTAGCTTTGATTTGGTTATCTTCTTTTTTTTATTATAGCTTTTTATTTAGAAGATATATGCATGGGTAATTTTTCAGCATTGACAATTGCAAAACCTTTTGTTCCAATTTTTCTCCTCCTTTCCCCCACCCCCTTCCCCAGATGGCAGGTAGACCAATACATGTCAAATATGTTAAAGTATATATTAAATACAATATATGTATACATATCCATACAGTTATTTTGTTGCACAAGAAGAATCAGACTTTGAAATAATGTACAATTAACCTGTGAAGGAAATCAAAAATGCAGGCAGACAAAAACAGAAGGAGTAGAAATGCTATGTATTGATTCACACTCATTTCCCAGAGTTCTTTTGCTGGGTGTAGCTGGTTCTATTCATTATTGAACAAATGAAACTGATATAGTTCATCTCATTGTTGAAGACAGCCACTTCCATCAGAATTGATCATCATATGGATAATGATCTCCTGGTCCTGCTCTTTTCATTCAGTATCAGTTCATATAAGTCTCTCCAGGCCTTTCTGAAATTATCCTGTTGGTCATTGATTTGGTTATCTTCTGAATGTGTTTTTTGATTTTCCTTGTCATTATAGTTTTATTTTCCCAGCCTAATTACTACTTGACTTTTAATTCTTTATTAAAGTAGGATTCTTTTTCCAAATCTCAAGCTTCAAGGATTTTGTGATATGAATCAGAAATCTTTCTAGGAATTTGTAAGTTTTCAGTTCTTCTTAGGTGGTATGATATAAGGAGAAATGTGTTTATTACTCTCCTGGCCTGTGCTCTCGTCTTTGAGTGACCACAAGCACTCTTTTCTGTCTTAGAACTGTGAAGAAGGTCCCTGTCTACTGTGACTGTAAGTTCCAGTATATTAGTACTTCTTATCAATCTGGGACTCTGATCCATGATTGTGTTCTGAATCTATGGAGAAAAGCAACCAAGTCCTACTTCAGTGCTAGTGAAGAGATTTCCTTATGTTCAGTCGTTCAACCCTTTTACTATGTGTGGAATGAAAACTCCAGAAGCCACTGCTTGCTGATTCTGTGGCTTCCAAGGCTACTCCTGGTTTGCTGAGTTCTGTGTTCTCCTCTTCCTCTAGTGCAACAAACTTCCTGACCACCTTCTAAGTCATCTTTGGTTTCTGTGAGATGAAAGGTCAGGAAACTGCCACTCCTGCTTCATATGTTCCCAAAGTCTATGGTCTGGTCTGGTAGAGCAGGGTCCTTCTGACTTGGCCTGTCCTGCATTCTCACTCTGATGTGACAGACCTTTTCTATTGACTTGCTAAGTTGCATGTGTATGTGTGTGTGTATGTATGTATATTTTTGCCATTTAAAATCAGAAAATGTTAAAAGTTGCTAGGAATATAAATCTATTTTTGAGATCTTGCCTATATTCAACTAAATTGGTATTAGATCATACTAATAGTTGAATCCTAAAATGTCCTTTTTTAGTTACTTTAACAGATATATATTTCTGCAGTGAAGCATCTCATTCCCATTAGGCTATTTGAGAACATTATCTGTATCATATCTTTTTATCCTTCCTGACACCTAACCCAGTACCTTGTATATAATAAGATCAACTTAAGTTTATTGAATTGATTGCATTATTAGTTAGTATTCCTGTTAAGATCTCATTTTCAAATCCTTCTTTCAATAAATTACCATATAGTTTACTTTCTTCTAATGATTTCTGACCTGGATATTTAGGGAGATAAATATATTTAAAAGAAGAAATGCAACTAAGTCTATGGAGTTTAAAGGCTATTGTTAACAATAGCACTGCTCTAAGTGAGCTTGAAAAAAATCATTTCACTAGACTGGGCACTAATTCATTCTTCTGTAAAAAGAGCAGGCTAAATTAGGTAATCCCTATAGTCTCATCAAACACTACATAATATAATTAATTGATCAATGAGCAGTTAGTAAGCACCTACTTCTACCAGGAGCAGCAAGGTGGTACAGTTGATAGAGTGACAGTCCTGGAGTCAGAAAGATTCATCTTCCTGCATACAAATTTGGTCTCAGACTATGTGTGTCCCTAGCCAAATCACTTAATTTCCTTTGCCTCAGTTTCTTCCTGTAAAGTGTGTTGGAGGAGAAAATGGCAAACAACTCCAGCATATTTTCCAAGAAAAGCCCAAAAGTAGTTAGAAAGAATTGGACATGACCAAAAATGACTGAACAACAATACTGCATACTAGGATCTATACCAGGGCTGGGGCAAAAACCTACAAAATTTAAATCATTCCTGACTTCAAAGAGCTCACATCATAACAGGAAGACAAAAGAGGTACATATAGGGCAGAAATGGCCAAGAAAGGAAATTTTGGTTTAACCAGTCTCAGAGATGATTTATTAGAGAAATATATGAATGCATTGGTTCTGATAGCTTCCTCAAACTTCCATGAATTTGTGTCAGAATGATCCCACCATCATTTCAAATGGAAGAACCTAGCAATGATGTTTATAAATAAACAATAGAGTGAGAGATGGTATTTTAGACTGAAGATCAATGTTAAACTCCATTATCTCCTACTAAAAATAATGTATTTAAACCCTTTCTGAATTTTTCTCCTTTTTGTTTTTGAACTAGAACACTTATTTTATTACATTAAGAAACTCTGGCTGGGGAAATTCCTGTACCAAAGCAGATCCATATTTCTTGGCAATTTCTAGCCTGAGTCTCCTGGGCTACTAAGAGGTTAAGTGACTTGTCATGGATCACAAGTAGGATGTGTGTCAAAAGGAAGATTTGAACCTAAGTCTTTCGGATTCAAAGCAATATTGTGCCTTTAGTTGATTTGATCATAAACTCATTTTAGTCTTTCACAATTTACAAAATCTGTGTGGGTGGAAAAGAATAAAAAAATATTCCTGAGTCTCAAAAGACAAGATAGTAATATATTCTCAAGCAGATGTGACAAATAAAATTATTTTCCTTTTGAATAATCACACTTGATACATTTTGTTATTAATTATTTAGAATTAAATACGCTATCTTCCATTTATTCCACTTCATCCCCCAGGAAAATAACATAGTATTATGGAAATATCTCAAAAGATTTAAGTATTTTTCATTTGTTGCTAGATTTTTTAATCTTCTCCAACTTTTATTTTAATTATTTTAACTCTTTGACAGAAGTTTTGTTCCTCCCTTCACTAATAAATAGTTCCTGGATCCACCATTTTCCTAAAATAGCATTATTGGTCAAAAAAAATCTGTTTTTCAAATAATGGAACCTTCATTCATTGGTATTTACAACCAAAATGAGTTGAAATGGAATGAATTAAGCCTTAACTGTTGGATTAAAGAAAGAATTTGATAAGATATGCATTTGCAAAAAAAAAGTAATGTATTACTGGTTTTTGGTTGGGGAAATTGCAGTTAAGTGTCTTGCCCAGGGTCACATAGATAGGAATTGTTAAGTGTGTGAGACGAGATTTGATCTCAGGTCCTCCTGACTTCAGGACTGGTGCTCTACCTAGTTGCCCCCATATATTGCTTTTTTTACTCCCATATATGCCAGTGAATGTGGGACTTTATAATAAATTACATTTTATTTAAATTGTCTACTATGTAAAAATTTCTAATAAATAATAAGCATTTATCAGGTACTGTCTTCATATAGAGCACTGTATGCAGTGTTACAAGATAGGTTAAAAAAAAAAAAAGCTATAGAAAGCTGCCCTTGAGTAGTTTACACCTTGTAGTTGACTTAAATAGAATTACTTTGACAAGATGTCTTATAATAAGCATGCTTGAACATCCATAATTCACATATTCCACTGGCTATATTGGCAAAGAAGGAAGAAAATGTTTTGAGCTGCAAAATCTCTTTTTTTTTCAATCTGACTGTAAGAATGTTTTAATCTCATCTACATTCAATGGATTTTGATATGTGACTCCATTAGTTCTCAAGGGAGGTGTGCAGATGTCCTTCCTAATTGATATCTCAGTGACATTTCCAGCCTATTTCACAATCAATAACTCAACTATGAACACTCTCTCTTCTTCCTGAACTCGGGAGGCATATTGTCCCATAGAAGAGATGTAACAACTGAACAATACAGCAAAAATGAAAAGAAGCAGAAGGTAGGGGAGGTGATATAATGCATGTGAATGAGACTTTTAAAAATGCTGCCCTTGTAAAGAACAGAATTCAATAGATTCATTAAGAAGTTTCAAAATATCAAATGCATATCACACAAGCACATCTCAGTATTCTATATAGCCTTTACTCCATGTCTTTCTGAAAAGAAAATTGGGGTCATTGCATCCTCACACCTTTTCAAGTTAAACATTTAAAAAATAATAAACAGGAAAAAAAAAAGGGTGGGAGAACTAATTTGTTGACCTCAGAGAGCAATAGAAGAATGGAATTACTAAGGTCATATTTTCCCTTCTCCATGGAAAACTTTAAAAAATTTTAACTGATTTACAAGTTTTCTGAAATATTTTGGACAATATAGCCTGAACTGAAATTCCTTTTAAATTTAGAGACAAGAGAAAAAGCAATAATACATTGTCTTATTCAGTAAATAACTAGGTTCTTTGCTTGAATAAGTGTATTTAAATGTGTTTTCCTCAGGAAAATCGGTATACAAAAGCTAGGACACCTGATATATATTATGCTGGCACTAATGAAATTAGTTTATTTGATCAAACTGTGCATACCCTTTGATCCAGCAGTGTTACTACTGGGTTTATATCCCAAAGAAATCTTAAAGAAGGGAAAACAGATCTCTATGTGCAAGAATGTTTGTGGCAGCCCTCTTTGTAGTGGTCAGAAACTGGAAACTGAGTGGATGCCCATCAATTGGAGAATGGCTGAATAAATTGTGGTATATGAATTGTTCTGTAAGAAATGACTTCAGGATGATTTCAGAAAGGCCTGGAGAGACTTACAGGAACTGATGCTGAGTAAAATGAGCAGGACCAGGAGATCATCATATACTTCAACAACAATACTATATGATGATCAATTCTGATGGACGTGGCCCTCTTCAACAATGAGATGAACCAAACCAGTTCCAATAGAGCAGTAATGAATTGAACCAGTTACACCCAGCAAAAGAACTCTGGGAAATTAGTATGAACCATTACATAAAATTCCCAATCCCTCTATTTTTGTCCATCTGCATTTTTGATTTCCTTTACAGGCTAATTTTACATAATTTCAAAGTCCTATTCTTTTTGTGCAGCAAAATAACTATATGGACATGTATACATATATATTGTATTTGACATACACTTTAACGTATTTAACAAGTAATGGATACCTGCCATCTGGGGAAGGCAATGGGGGGAAGGAGGGGAAAAGTTGGAGCAGAAGGTTTGGCAATTGTCAATGCTGTAAAATTACTGTTCAGTGTTAAATGACTCCTTACAGTAAGAAAAGGAGTATTCTTCACCTTCTTATTTGTGCTCTCTTCTATTTAAGTCAGTTTTCAACTCCAAGGAAGAAAGAATTGCTGGCCATTAATTGGATGTCTCTTAACAGTGTTTAAATTCTTATACTCTGGAAAATGTCCTATTAGAAGCAATGTATTAGGATCTAGAAAAGACATTTGAAGTCATAGTGTCCAACTTTTTCATTTTACAGATGAGGAAATTCATAATACAGGAAAAAAGTGATTCATACTGAGTCAAAACACTTGTTTAGTGATAAAAGAGAGAATCTTTTTTTTTTCTTCTTAAAGCTTTTTATTTTCTTTCTTTTTTATAGCTTTTTATTGACAGAACATATGCATGGGTAATTTTTTACAACATTATCCCTTGCACTCACTTCTGTTCCAACTTTTCCCTTCCCTCCCTCCACCCCTTCCCCTAAATGGCAGGCAGTCTTATACATGTTAAATATGTTAAAGTATATCTTAGATACAATATATGTATGCAGAATCATACAGTTCTCTTGTTGCACAAGAAGAATTGGATTCAGAAGGTAAAAATAACCTGGGAAGAAAAACAAAAATGCAAGTAGTCCACATTCATTTCCAAGTGTTCCTTCTTTGGGTGCAGCTGGTTCTGTCCATCATTGATCAATTGGAACTGAATTAGATCTTCTCTTTGTCGAAGATATCCACTTCCAGCAGAATACAGTCTCAACCAGTATTGTTGTTGAAGTGTATAATGATATCCTGGTTCTGCTCATTTCACTCAGCATCAGTTCATGTAAGTCTTTCCAAGCCTCTCTGTATTCATCCTGCTGGTCATTTCTTACAAACAATAATATTCCATAACATTCATATACCACAATTTACCCAATCATTCTCCAATTGATGGGCATCCATTCATTTTCTAGTTTCTAGCCACTACAAACAGGGCTGCCACAAACATTTTGGCACATACAGGTCCCTTTCCCTTCTTTAGTATCTCTTTGGGAAATAAGCCCAGTAGTAACACTGTTGGATCAAAGGATATGTACAGTTTGATAACTTTGGGGGCATAATTCCAGATTGCTTTCCAGAATGGTTGGATTTGTTCACAACTCCACCAACAATGCATCAGTGTCCCAGTTTTCCTTGCATCCCCTCCAACATTCATCATTTTTTTCCTGTCATCTTAGCCAATCTGACAGGTGTAGAATGGTACTCAGAGTTGTCTTAATTTGCATTTCTCTGATCAATAGTGATTTGGAACACCCTTTCATATAAGTAGAAGTAATTTCAATTTCATCATCTGAAAATTGGCTGTTCATATCCTTTGACCATTTATCAATTAGAGAATGGCTTGATTTCTTATAAATTAGAGTCAATCCTCTATATATTTTGGAAATTAGGCCTTTATCAGAACCTTTAACTGTAAAAATGTTTTCCCAGTTTATTACTTCCCTTCTAATCTTGTCTGCATTAGTTTTGTTTGTACAAAGGCTTTTTAATTTGATATAATCAAAATTTTCTATTTTGTGATTAATAATGATCTCTAGTTCTTCTTTGGTCACAAAGTCCTTCCTCCTCCACAAGTCTGAGAGGTAAACTATCCTATGTTCCTCTAATTTATTTATAAACTCGTTCTTTATGCCTAAATCATGGGCCCATTTTAACCTTATCTTGATATATGGTATTAGATATGGGTCAATGCCTAATTTCTGCCATACTATTTCCAATTTTCCTAGCAGTTTTTGTTGAATAGTGAATTCTTATCCCTAAAGTTGGGCTCTTTAGGTCTGTCAAACACTAGATTGCTATAGTTGCTGACTATTTTGTCCTGTGAACCTAACCTATTCCACTGATCAACTAATCAATTTCTTAGCCAATACCAAATGGTTTTGGTGACTGCTGCTTTATAATATAGTTTTAGATCAGGTACAACTAGGGTGCCTTCATTTGATTTTTTTTTTCATTAGTTCCCTTGAAATTCTTGACCTTTTGTTCTTCCATATGAATTTTGTTGTTATTTTTTCTAGGTCATTAAGATAGTTTCTTGGGAGTCTGATTGGTATAGCATTAAATAAATAGATTAGTCTAGGTAGTATTGTCATCTTTATTATATTCACTCAGCCTGTTCAAGAGCATTTAACATTTTCCCAATTATTTAAATCTGACTCATTTGTGTGGAAAGTGTTTTGCAATTTTGCTCATATAATTCCTGAATTTCCTTTGATAGATAGATTCCCAAATATTTTATTGCTATCAACAGTTATTTTGAAAGGAATTTCTCTTTGTATCTCTTGCTGTTGGATTTTGTTGGTGATGTATAAGAATGCTGATGATTTATGTGGATTTATTTTGTATCCTGCAACTTTGCTAAAGTTGTGGATTGCTTCTAGTAGTTTTTAGTTGATTCTCTAGGGTTCTCTAAGTATACCATCACATCATCTGCAAAGAGTAATAATTTGGTTTCCTTGTTACCTACTCTAATTCCTTTAATCTCTTTCTCAACTCATATTGCTGAAGCTAGTGTTTCTAATACAATATTGAATAATAATGGTGATAGTGGGCAATCTTGTTTCACTCTTGATCTTACTGGGAATGGTTCCAGTTTATCCCCATTACATATGATGCTTACTGACAGTTTTAAATATATGCTTCTGACTATTTTAAGGAAAAGTCCATTTATTCCTATACTTTCAAATGAATAGATGTTGGATTTTATCAAATGCTTTTTCTGCATCTATTGAGATGGTCATATGTTTTTGTTAATTTGGTTATTGATATAGTCAATTATGCTAATTGTTTTCCTAATGTTGAGCCAGCTCTGCATTGCTGGTATAAATCCTACTTGGTCATAGTGTATTATCCTGGGGGTGATTTTCTGTAATCTTTTTGCTAATATTTATTTAAGATTTTAGCATCAATATTCATTAGGGAGATTGGTCTATAATTTTCTTTCTCTGTTTTCAACATACCTGGTTAAAGTATCAGTGCCATGTCTATGTCATAAAAGGAATTTGGTAGGACTCCTTCAATCCCTATTTTTTTCACTTAGTTTAGATAGCATTGGAGTTAATTGTTCTTTAAATGTTTGGTAGAATTCGCATGTAAATCCATCTGATCCTGGGGATTTTTTCTTAGGGAGTTGATTAATAGCTTGTTGTATTTCTTTTTCCAAGATGGAACTGTTTAACCAATTTACTTCTTCCTCTGTTAATCTGGGCAAGCTATATTTTTAAGGTATTCTTTGAATTTATTGGCATAAAGTTGAGCAAAGTAACTCCTAATTATTGCTCTAATTTCCTCTTCATTAATGGTGAGTTCTCCATTTTCATTTTTAAGAGTAACAATTTACCCACACTTAACACCATATACCAAGATAGGATCAAAATGGGTCTATGACCTAGGCATAAAGAACGAGATTATAAATAAATTAGAGGAACATAGAATAGTTTATCTCTCAGACTTGTGGAGGAGAAAGAAATTTGTGACCAAAGATGAACTAGAGACCATTACTGATCACAAAATAGAAAATTTCGATTACATCAAATTAAAAAGCCTTTGTACAAATAAAACTAATGCAAACAAGATTAGAAGGGAAGCAACAAACTGGGAAAACATTTTCACAGTTAAAGGTTCTGATAAAGGCCTCATTTCCAAAATATATAGAGAACTGACTCAAATTTATAAGAAATCAAGCCATTCTCCAATTGATAAATGGTCAAAGGCTATGAACAGACAATTTTCAGAGGATGAAATTGAAACTATTACCACTCATATGAAAGAGTGTTCCAAATCATCATTGATTAGAGAAATGCAAATTAAGACAACTCTGAGATACCACTACACACCTGTCAGATTGGCTAAGATGACAGGAAAAAATAATGATGAATGTTGGAGGGGATGCGGGAAAACTGGGACACTATTGCATTGTTGGTGGAGTTGTGAATGAATCCAACCATTCTGGAGAGCAATCTGGAATTATGCCCAAAAAATTATCAAATTGTGCATACCCTTTGATCCAGCAGTGTTTCTATTGGGCTTATATCCCAAAGAAATACTAAAGAAGGGAAAAGGACCTGTATGTGCCAAAATGTTTGTAGCAGCCCTGTTTGTAGTGGCTAGAAACTGGAAAATGAATGGATGCCCATCAATTGGAGAATGGCTGGGTAAATTGTGGTATATGAATGTTATGGAATATTATTGTTCTGTAAGAAATGACCAGCAGGATGAATACAGAGAGGACTGGCGAGACTTACATGAACTGATGCTAAGTGAAATGAGCAGAACCAGGAGATCATTATACACTTCGACAAAGATATTGTATGAGGACATATTTTGATGGAAGTGGATTTCTTTGACAAAGAGACCTGAATTTCAATTGATAAATGACGACAAAAGCAGCTACACCCAAAGAAAGAACACTGGGAAACGAATGTGAATTATCTGCATTTTTGTTTTTCTTCCCGGGTTATTTATACCTTCTGAATCCAATTCTCCCTATGCAACAAGAGAACTGTTCGGTTCTGCAAACATATATTGTATCTAGGATATACTGCAACATATCCAACATATAAAGGACTGCTTGCCATCTAGGGGAGGGGATGGAGGGAGGGAGGGAAAAAAATCGGAACAGAAATGAGTGTCAATATAAAGTAATTATTAAATAAAAATTAAAAATTAAATAAATAAATAAATAAAAAAGAGTAACAATTTGATTTTCCTCTTTCTTTTTTTAAATCAGATTTACTTGTTGGTTTTTTTTATAGAACTAACTCTTAGTTTTATTTATTAATTCAATAGGTTTTTTTACTTTCAATTTTATTAATCTCTCCATTTATTTTTAGAATTTCAAGTTTAGTGTTTGACTGGGGGGGTTTAATTTGTTCCTTTTCTAGCATTTTTAGTTGCAAACCCAATTCATTGACCTTCTCTTTCTCTGTTTTATGCAAGTAGGCCTCTAGAGATATAAAATTTCCCCTTAGTACCACTTTGGCTGCATCCCACACATTTTGGTATGATATCTCATTATTGGGTGAAGTTATTAATTATGTCTATGATTTGCTGTTTCACTCAATCATTCTTTAGTATGAGATTATTTAGTTTCCACTTATTTTTTATCTATTTCCCCCTGTCTTTTTATTGAATATAATTTTCATTGCATCATTGTTGGAATCCTTACTAACTGCTAACTAATTAGAGTTGATCTAATCTTACAAGAAGATGTTTTGGGCAGAACCTGAAACAAGGTACTAAGTAGAACTAATTAATACAAGGCTTGTGTTCACACCTTTACTCATTGGAGTTCATTGAGTTCACACCTCCCTTGAAGCTCTTTGGGCCAGAGAGCACTATGGAAGAAAACCCACAATCCCTCTCTAGAGCATAAATAGAGCTTCAATGGGCCAGTCAAAGAAGTTCTTCAGAGTGAAGAAGCTACAAGTCGAGATTTCACTGGAATGACATGAAGAGTGGTGCTGGCTCTGGAGGCTGAAGAAAGCAGAGGCAGAAGCAAAGGACAAAGTGGCAAGAGCTCTTGGAACCAAGCAGAGAGATAGGCCTCTAAACTAACCGGGCTATATTGGAGATAATAAAAGATCTGAGCTTTTATCACCTGGCTGCGTTTTGAGAAGAAAAAGCTCACCACACATCATGATCTGAAAAAGATGCATTTACTATTTCTGCTTTTCTGCATTTGAATTTGAGATTTTTATGTCCTAATATATGATCAGTTTTTATATAGGTTCTATGAACTGCTGAGAAGAAAATATACTCCTTTCTGTCTCCATTTAGTTTTCTCCAAAGATCTATCAAACCTAAATTTTCTAGTATTCTATTTACCTCTTTGACTGCTTTCTTATTTATTTTGTGGTTTGATTTATCTAATTCTGAGAGTGCAAGGTTGAGATTTCCCACTATTATAGTTTTGCTGTCTCTTTCTTCTTGCAGCTCTCTTAATTAGAAGAGATAATCTATAGAAACAAAGGAGTTCTGAATAGAAGCATTATTGATGTTCACATGATATTAGAGAATCTTGCATTTGGAAGGATACTCAGAGGTCTTCCATTCCTACTAGTGTCTGATCTACATTCTACAGCATCTCCAACAACTGAAAGTTCATCCTTAGCTTGAAGCCCTCCAGTAATGGGGAGTTCACTGTCTCATAAGATAGTCCCATTGTATTTTTGGACAGCTCTATTAGTAAGTATTTCCTAACATCAAGTCCCAAATCTTTTTTCTCTGAAAACTGTGTCTATTGTTCCTACTTCTATTTTCTAGATCCAAGGAAAACAAGTCTAAGCTCCCTTTCACATGACAGTCTTTCTAAGTATTCTTTCAACCTACTTCACTGCCATTGCTCCCAAATAAACACACAGAGAGCTGTCCTTTTAGAGGAAGGTAAGTGGTATAGGTTGGGGTAAGATAGGTAGATATGAGAATAGTCACTATAGAGATAGTAAGTAAGTCCATGGAATTTCACCAAATAAAATAGTATGAAATGAAAAGAGAAAAGATATCCTGAGGGATACCTCTAGTCAGTGATCTTGATGAATGATGTATGTATAAGGACAAAAGAGAGGGAACCAAGAAGGTTTGTCACATATCTAGGAAGAGAACCAAGAGAGAGAGTAATGTTACTAAAACCTAGAGAGAAGAGAGTATCAAGAAAAAGTGGATGATTGATAGTATCAAAGGCTTCACAAAAATCAGAAGAAAAGTAATTTCAACTGGCATTTACTAGATCATGAGTAACTTTATGGAACATGATGGAGTTAGAAAACCAAATTGTAAAAAGTAAAGAATGAAAAGAGAGAAAATGGAGACACTTGTTGTAGATGGCCTTCTTAAGAAGTTTAGCCACAAAGAACAAAAGAAATAGAGGGTGATAATTATTCATTTATTATAACAACTCATTTATTTGAAGGCTTGACTTAGAGTCAGAAATATGTGGTTGTGTAGACTTACTAGCCACAGGATCCTGAGTAAGTCAGCTAACCACTGTTTCTCTCAGTTTTCATATCTGTAAAATGAGGATAGAAATAGCATCTACTTTCCAGTGTTGTTGTGAGGGTAAAAGTAATGTATTTGTAAAGTATTTTACAAGCCTTAAAAATGCCATTAAAATGCAAGCTATTATTATCATTATCACCATCACCATCATCATCATCTGACAATCTGATCTATGGGCTACACTGGAGAACTAAGGAATATGTGCCTCCTTAATGCCTATTCATTAAAACATTTCAACTTCCATTTATTGAAATTCATTAAGAAAGATAAACTAATGCTGGCCCCAGGCAGAACTGTGAGGTAAATGGAATCTGTCTTTGACATCTAGCTTTCTTTGTTTTTGGTAGCCTTCTCCTTCCTACCAAAACTGCCATTCCTGATATAATCATCTATCTTTTGTCCCATTCCCATGGACCTTGTTCTCCCTAAGCTTACACTATTAAAAAGTCAATAATCTTAAAAATTAGACTAATAATTATGTATTATTGTATTAATAATTTTAAGTGACATATGCATGTCTTTTAAGTTTACAAGGTACTCGTGCATTACCTCATTTAAGCTTCATAGTAGCCATGAGAGGGGGGTACTATTCTCATTTCAGCGATGCAAAAACCAATACACAACTATGTAGCTTTGAATGGGCTCAAACTTTTTCTCTGATACTTACCACCTGTGTGATATAAAGCAAGTCACTTAACTTCCCAAGGTATCAGCATCTTCATTTATAAAATGAGTTGAACTGGATGATCTCTGAGGTATCTTCCAGCTCCCATTTTATAATCTTATGACAAAAGATTAATGAGAGTTTACTAAATAGCTACTATATACCAGGCATTAGGCTAGAATCTAAAGATAAAATATAAAAATGAGACATGATCTTCCTTCGGCAATCTTGAATTTTTCAAGTTCACACTACCAGTTGGTATCGGAGATATAGTTAGATCATCCTAATTCCAAGTTTAGCATTTTACTTACTACAGAAGAATAACACAAATTTTAAAATATTAACTTTATTTTTTGTTATAATTTATATTTTGAACTGTCTCCTTTTCTCCCTCCCCACCTCACAGTAAAGAAAACCACCACAGATTTACATTTGAAGAGGGAATCACTGAAGAACAACAACAACAACAACAACAAAAAAAAAACCAGTCTTGAGATCCCTTAAAGAGATATAAAGGTGCCATTTTAGCACACTGACCAATAGAAGAGAAGTTATCTTAGGCAAAGTTATTTTCCTCAAGTCAAACTATTTAGATGGCTACTTCCTAGCCACTCATAACACTTCCACTGCCACATTCATTTGAAAGAAGACTCCATTTTATAAACAGTTGTTAGCATATTTATCTATCCTTCTATCCATCTAGCCCATTTCTAGCACTCATATTTGCAAGTAAAAGAATAATTTACTAAAAATGCATGTATGAATGTGTGTGTGTGTGTGTACATGAATGAATGGGTAATATTAGGAGATTAATTCTGATTTGCTCATCTGAAGAGCCTTCTTACCAAATGAGTTATTTGCATTGTCTGTAGCCCTGGCAACAACTGTTTATGGAGACAATGTGATATCACAGAAAAACTATTGGACTTGATGTCAGGAGAGACAGGTTCAAATACAAGTCCATCTGGAAATCAAAAAAGGAAAATCAGTTGAAGAAACACCTACTTTTTTTATTACAATATGGAATTAGTTATATGGGAATTTGGTTGCACATCCCAGAACATTTATTTGAAATAGGCACTATCAATGGATTATCAATGGTTCAAATCTAAGAAGTACTTGTGTGACTATGGGCAAGCTTCACTCTTTCGATTTTAGTTTCCTCATCCATAAAAGAGACACACATAAAAAGTGTGAGGTAGAACCTCAGAATTATTTTAAATTGCATTCTTATTTTTAGTTATTTTTAAGGCTTCATATTATTATTATTATTATTATTATTATTATTATTATTATGGATTATAGAGGATATATAAAGGGGAAATGTAATTTATCCATAGTCCAAGTGGATTATGGAGACAACAATTTACCTATAAAATTTAGTACACAGAGTTATTTTTATAAAACTTAAATATAAGCTATTTTTAAGTGACTATAAGAAGATATGTCAATGAAATAGACCAGTCTTATTCCTTTCGAAATTTAAGAAACACTACAGGTCCATCTATATAATTTTCTGGATATAAAATCTAAAATCTCTCTCAGCCACTCTCCCTCTCAAATCTTCTATATATTAAAAAGATTTGCACTTCATACTATCATTGTGGTTTTTCGTTTTAGTGTCAAATGTATCATAGGAGTCCAATATTCATTTTTTATTCTAATTTCTTTATTATAACCCGCTCAGAAAAGAACTTATCTCCTATCGAGATAATGTCCCTTACCTGACCTCACTATATTAAAACAACAATTACGATCATCTCTTGACTATTTTGTACTATTTCTTCATGTCAACTATCCTATCTTTTTTCCTGCAAATCTCGTCTTCTTTTTTCCCTTTTTTACAACATCCTTTACTCACTCAAGTTTGGAATTTCAGAATCAATATTCTCACTCACCTAACATATCTAATTTGTTACCAAATCCTGTCATTTCTTCCTTCACAACATTTCTCCCATAAATGCCCTTCTTTCTCCTCAAATGGTCACTGTTACCTAATTCTTTCATGGATTGGTTACCCTTGCTTCAAGTTTATCTGCACTCTAGTCTATCCTTCATTCAGTTGCCAAGGTGATTTTTATAAGGTGTTAGCCCCACCCTTAATGGGCTCCTGTGGCTTTCTATTACCTCTAGGGTCAAATATCTACCAGGTTCCCCATACCTGGAAATCTCTGTCTTCTCAGCTTGAACTCTTAGTTTTCCTAGCTTCCTTCAAGACTCAGCATAAATCTCACCTTTCAGCAGGTCTTTCCTGTTCATTAATGCCTTCCCCTCTGAGAGGACATAATGAAGATTGCCAGCTCCTTTCATCCATTCAATGCAATTGATCAACAGGTATTATTAAGAACTTATTTATGCTAGCTGCAATATGAGGAACCATGAATAAAAGTACAAAGAGTTAAATATCCCTTTTGAAGAGGAGTTTACTTTTTAAATATGTTATCTCAGTTGGTCCTGAAACAACTCTGCAAGGTTGGTGCTATTGTTATTTCCATTTTACAGATAAGAAAACTGATCCTGAGAGTTGACTTGTCTAGGGAATTATATACTAATCAGGATTTTGAACTCACTTATTCCTGACTCAGGCACAACATACTCTACTACCTAGTAGCCAGTCAAAATTAGAACAGAAATCGTTAACTTGGAGGAGGAATCTTTGAAGCCATTTTTATTAATAAAAGTTATTAAAATATTCAAATGACTTGACTCAAATATATAAGAATCATTCTCTAATAGATAATTAATTTTAAAGGATATGAATCTGCTGTTTTAAAAGAGGAAATATAATTTATACATAGCAATAATATGAAATCTTCAAAATAACTAAAAACAAGAATTCAATTTATATATGTGTTTTTTATAAATATATATAAATTTTATTACACATAATATTTATATATAATTCAATTCTGAGATTCTATTAATATTTGCCAGATGACAAAAGAATGCATAGAGAATAGTAATATTTACATACATATATATTTTATACCAGGTACTTTACTAATATTTTATCATTTGATCTTCACAAAACACTTGAGGAAACAGAAATTAAGTGACTTGAACAAGATCACATTACCAATAAGTGCCTGAGGCTGGTTTTGAACCCAGAGCTTCCTAACTGCAAGCCCAATGCTCTATACACTGAACGACCTAGCTGCCACCAAAAGAAAAAAAAAATAGGAGGAAATGTAGGAGGACAAGAACATTTTATTGACTGATTTTTGAATTAACCAAACCATTCTGGAAAATAATTTTTAATTATATACCAAAAGTTCCTAAATTCTACATTTCATTCAATAATATAACTTGTAGTCATATACCCAGAAATGATCAAAGAAAAGATGAATATTTCCCACCTCTGAAGCATGTAATTTCAGAAATGTTCAAGCTATAGATTTGTTTTGTTTAACTCTGTTAACTTGTTACAAGTGACAGATTCTTTTTCTTCTATTGGGAGAAAATTGTTTAGAAAAGAGAGCTAGATATAGTAATGCTAGTAAGAGAAAAGGAAGGGGACAACATATCAGTAAGGTACTTAAAGAAAACATACCAAAGAGTTAAAAAAAAAAAAAAAGGTCCAGTGGAAAACATAGACAAACAAGACAGCTTTAGAACTAATATGATGAATTGAGTACATACACATGTGCACACATGTATATCTCTACAAGTGTGTATATATGCACTTTGTGTATATATTTTATATAGACAGTACTCAGCATATATGTATATGCATATACAAATAGTGAGTATATATGTGTTCATATATATTCTCAAATTCAGCATATTTATATATACATGTTGAATTTAATATGTATACATATATCAGCAACTGAATTGAAAATATATGTACACAATGCATACACACATATGCACACACATAAATCACATGTAATATATATCCTAGGTTTCATATACATTCACGTTTTTAATTTTTTTAATTTATACATAAATATTATCATTTTTATTAATGTCAGAATAACCAAAAAATTTTAACAAAACCATTTCTTTCTTCTTAAGTTCTAACTAGTCTTTGTTTTTCTCTATTCTATACCTTCCTTTATCTAAAGAATTCCTCTGTATTTTCCCACCACCAATTAATGTTGATAAAGGAACAGTAGAAGGACATAGGTGACTCAGTGAATGCAGTGCTATGTTTGGAGTCAAGAAGATCTGAGTTCACATTCAGCCTCAGACACTCGTTAGTTTTATGACCCCTTGGACAAGTCACTTAATCTCCTTCTCAATACACTGGAGAAAGAAATGGCAAAAATGCTCTAGTAGTATCTTTGCCAAGAAAGCCCCAATGGAAGTTATGGTCCACAGGATCACAGAATTGGACATGATGGAACAACAGCAAAAAATGAAGGAATGATCTTTTTTTTGTATCTAAAAAAAATTCAATATATTTACAGGATAAATTGAAAATAATCAGTAGGCAGATGACCCTAAAAATAAGGTTGTATTAGAATGTAAAAGAGGATTTAACAGAGTTGAAGGAAAATAGGGAATCCAGGAGACAGAAATAAGGAGGAAGAATATTACAGACTTGAGAAACAATGAAAGAACTGCCTGTATTCTGGAAATGGAATTATCTTATTAAAAGTCAGTGTTGCTGAACTGCAGATTACACTGTGTGAAGAGAGGATGGTAAGGTATAAAAAGATGGAAAAGAGGAGTAGATTATGAGAACTTGGAATGTCAAACACAAGATTTTATATTTGATGCTGGAGGTGATAATCACTGGTGTTTTCTGAGTAGACAGACATGTCATTTAATTTTGCAGTGAATTTTAATAGTGTCATGCAGAAGAAACTGAGGCAAAATAGAGATTAGGGTTTTTAATATTTTAATAGTGTAGAATCTGGACTAGCAAAGCCATACTAGCCAACTAGATGAGACTATTATCTCAAAGCATCCAGCACTCAGCAAGTAATTCCAGAGATTGTTATAGGACTCCAGCTATCAGGGAAACAAAAGGCAAAGGGGAACAGAGCACTGGGTGAGTGGAAATTCCAAGGAAGGACCATTACTTAGTCCTGACAGATTGGGGGTCAAGAAGATGGTTGAGCAGGAGACAGGGAAGTCTGAGACCAGAAGATAGCCAAACATTTGAGATAAGCCATTTGGAGTTTTACAACTCACTGGAATGTAAGTGGCCAGAGCTTTGAGGCCCCAATTCTCTCTGTCCCACTGGGGCAAGGAAAGGAGGGGGTGGCCACCAGGGAAACTGAAGCAGAACAATTCAGGGAAACTGAGGCAGGGAAATAGATATTTCAATAGAAAACATGAAAAATATTTTAACAAAGAGAAGAATAAATATTTTTCATTTTTTTGTTACTTGATTACCAAATGTGAAATAATACATTTAATTCAATTTATTATCTGCAAACAATTATTTGAATTTCTATACCACTTTACAGTATTTTTTAAATGCCTAACTATAACTCTATGAGAGTTATGTACCTGTGAGGTATGTCACACTAATGTTATTGTCCTAATTTTTTAAAAAATGGGAAACTGGGTCTGAAAGGGTTGAAATGATTTCCCTTTGGTCACATAACTAATTAATGGCAGTACCGGAATTCAGGCCTAAATTTTCTAAATGAAAGTCTAAAATTATTTCCATTGTACCAGTTACCCTTCAGTAGTACAATATAAAAAATTATTTCTGAAGAAAAAAGTCACTATCTATTCAATGTGATCCCTGCATTACAGGAAATTATAACCTTGATGACCACTTTATAAACAAAACCACACATAAAAATAAACAAAAATTTTACAGTAAAATTTTGAGAATTATACAAGGCAATCCCAATAAAAACAATAAATAAAATGTAAACTTTGTCTAACTATATGGTCCTAAACACATATGCTAAAGGGAGGCAAAAAGACAAAAAATTCAGTAATTTGAAAGCTTGCAGAAAGCTCTTAGGGTTAAACATGCTATATTAGTGAATTTATTATGGAAATTTGTTAATTGATTTTAAAACAAAATAACTATTTTCCTTCTTTCCTCCCAGTAAAGAGTAGGGAGATTAAAGGTGTAAAATGGATGTTTGTGTAGATATAGATGTAGATGTAAATGTAGATGTAGTAAGTTTTGCTTAACTGTTTTTCTTTTTTTATATAAAGTCTATTGGGAAATCTATAGTAGGAAATCACTGAGGCATTGGCAATACTTTTTTTTTTTAAAAATGTATTTATAACAACTATTTGAAAGTGAGGTCAAGAAACTCAGGTTCTGTCTCTAGCACATTTCTTTTTTTGTCGTCTTGGCAAATCATTAACCTCTCACTAGGCCAGGCAACTATCCAAGATTATATATTTCAGAGTAGGAGTTAATTTGAATATAAGAAATCAGAGGCCATTCAGTCCAACCCCTTCATTTTACAGCTGAACTAACTGTGGCCCAGTGAAGCTTAAGTGTCTTATCCAAAATTAAACAGGTCAAATATATGAGAAGTATGAGGTGAATTCTGCCCTCTAACATAAGAGCTGGCACCCTTTCCAGTATATCACATGAATTCCAGTATATGGATAATATACTGGAAAGAAAACCAGCTCTTGGAATTTACTAAATAAATTCTCCAAAATTTTTATTTTTAAATGGGTCCCAATTTATTTCAAATCATTTCCCACAAAGATGTATGAAAAAAAATTCTAAAAACACATTTGCTATATTTTCTTACTATTTGTTTATTGATATCAAATTTCAAGTGTTTGAAACAATTATTTTTCATTAGTTAATAAAGTAACCACTTTTAATTTTTGAAGATATGATATTTGTGAAGCAATACTATGAAAAAGTACCCATAAAATATACTATGGGGAGAGAGAGAAAAAAAGAGAGAAGAAAGAGAGAATTTAAATTATTTGCTCATCTTTCTCTACAATTTTGAATGTCTCTGAGGGTAATGAGTGAATGACCTGGAGGTTATTAATCCATTTAGATGCATGGAATTTCCTAAATGCATATTGTTTAATTATGATTATCCATGGATAAGCTTCATTTGATTGTATTTCTTCTTTGCTAAGAATAGATGGTTTTCCCCTGAAATGATGCCTTACAGCTACTAACCACTCCAATCATAAAACCTCAGAATACATTCAAAATGTAATTAAAAAGTTAAACTTTCAACAGGCTTAAAACTTTAGAAAATAGTTCTCTTTGGCTGTATCCTAGCTATTCTATATTTTCTTCCTCTTCTTGAATTGATTTGATATATTCTTTGCTAAAGGTCAGCAATATAACACTAACTGAATCAGATTCCCTTCAGCATAACCCTATCATCTTCTGATCCATAATAAACTAAAATAACTTTAATTGTACACAATAGGAGCTAAATAATGAAATAGGAACAGTTGTGATCTGTTTCTAAAATATGGAAACAATCTTTATGAAAGATTATTTGAGTATGAAAACTTTCTTGCATATGATATTATTGGTTTACTTTTAACCCAAAACATTAGTTTCTGAGGAAGTATATTTAAACTTCTGTTTTATCCTTTCAAAAAGAACCAAATAATTTGGATAAAGGTTTTGACATTACCTACAATATTAAGGTCATTAACAATGCTTGCAGTTGTTTAAATGACTTCCACTTAACCAGGATTTATGAAACCACTATTCTGTGGAAGATACTGTGCTAGGCACAGTGACAAAAAGATATATATGACATAGACCCTGTCATGAGAAAAGAGTACTAGAATTGATCTGCTTGGTCTCCAATCAATCAATCACCAAGGCTTTATTATTAGTTTATTTATAATTATATTATATTTATTATTGATTTATACCATATATCCCACACCACACTAGGCACCAAAGATGCAAGAATAAAGAAAAAAGTAATCCTTACCTTCATGGAGCTTATCCAACAGGGAAACAACATGTATATAAATAAGAGGATACAAAACATAATAAAATAAATTCAAGATACTTTTTTTTAGAAAAAAGGGATTCTCAACCTGGAAATCATTAGCTGAGAGGATCATGTAAGGTTTCATGCAAATACTATTGTTTGAGAATAGTTTTGAAAGGAACCAGCAATTTTGGGAGGTGAAGTGGTAGTGAATTCCAAGAAGGGGAACAGCCAATACAAAACTGTGGGAAAAGTAACAACAAACAGCCTGCGGATTATGGTTTTAAAATCTCAACAACAAAATAAAGCTTATGTTTGATGACAAAGGTAATAAGAAACTATGGAATGCGAAAGATGAAATGATGCTAGCCTAATTCCTTTAATACCCTCAGTACCACTGATGATTATTGAATAGAGAAGAAGCTTATTCTCTCTTCTCTACATTCAACCATATCAACTCTGATGGTTTTAATTATCATCTCTCTGTAGACTCTCTATAGATCTATATATCTAACCCATCTCTTTCCTGTATGTCAGTTCTGTATTAACAAATATTGAAATTTGCAAACTATATTTCTAAAGTCATTACAAATTCAAATTGTCATAAAGAACTGACTTTTCTCTTATACTTCCTTATTTCTATCAAGGCACCACTATTTTTATGGACAAAATCCTTGACACCTTATGTTCCTCACTTTTTTTACCTCAACAATATCCCTTACATATTTTTATTTCAAAGTCCATGTCTACAAGCATAGTTCAGGTCCTCAGCTAATCTTATAGAAATTCAAGGTTGTCTTTAAAGTATAAAAGACCTTAGACAAATATTGTTTTGAAGGAATTCTATCTATGTAAACAGTCAAACTGGACAAAGGAATTTTATCCATTGGTGAATAGAGAATGGTATAGAACATGTAACCCCTATGATAATATTATAATGGCAACATTAAGCCTAGCAGTACTCCCATGGCATGAAATGCATGGTGAGGAATGTTGACTTTTAATCTAAGAAGCAAAATGTCTATCTAAACAATAAACAAAACTTTTCATGTAATATCTATAGTAAATATAATTCTTATTGTAGTTATGGACAGTCTTTAGAGTTTATTGAATATTTTAGAACTCAAAACAGTAAAAATAACTTTAGACATAAAAACAATAACAAAATGAAATAGTATTTTAAAAAAGTAGCATCACATACGGATATAATTTAGTTGCAATAAAACATTTTGGCACCTACTTGGCCAAACAGTCCATGATCATACTCTTAGATCTTACTGATTTGGAATAATATTTTTTCCTATTCCAAAAGAAAGAAAAAAAGGGGAAAAAAGGACTAAGGGCTAAATGGTTTTTTTTTCCAGCATAAAAAAATCAATGTAATTAATAAGTCAAATCAAAGCAATTACTGCAAATAAAAAATAGATCAAATTTTTAAAGATTGTTTTGAAAAATTCCAAAACAAGGTATTTACTTTTTCTTTCCCTCTCCCATCTGTTACATTCCCCTGCTCCCTTATTTATGAACTTATGTCCATGATGATCCTCCAAATCTCCCCAAAACATAATTTATTTTTATTAGATGCTTAGAGGGTTCAAAGAAGTATCAGCAAATGAGAAGCTCCATCAGAGTTTGGTGGAAATAATTAGAAGTCAAAAACCACAGATTCAAATTCATTTTTGCAAATAACTTATTATATGACTTTATAAATCACTTCATCTTACTGAATCTTAACTTATTCTTCCAGAAAATCTTACAATAAGGATAGATATTATCCAGGATCTCTTTTAGTTTTAGTATTCTATGATTCCAATGGATATTATGAAGATTCATAGGTAACAAACATCTATCTAAAACCAATAGCAACATTATCTATAATGAGGCTAAACTGGAAGCCTTCCCCCAAAAATCAGGAATGAAGCAAAGAAAGATCTTTTATCACCACTATGATAGATGTAGCGAATCAATTAAGAATAGTTGAAATAATCAGCAACTTCAGCAAATAAATAAAATAAACTCTCATAAATTGTCAGTATACACACACACACACACACACACATACACATACACAAATGTTACCATCAAAATTCAACAGAAAAAATAGAGAAATTTCATTTAAAATAACTGCAGGCAAAATAAAATATTTGTGAGTCTGCTTTCCAAAATAAACCAAGGAACTATATGGATAATTACAAAATGCTTTAAATACAAACAAAATCAGATCTAAACTAGAGAAATATTAATTTTTCATGAGTAGACTAACCAATTTGATAAAAGTGACAATTCTACCTAAATTAATTCACTATTTAATGTCATATCAATCAAACTGCCAAATAATCATTTGTAAATTTCATCTAGAAGAAAAAAATTAAGAAAAGTAAGTGTCAATGAATAGAAATGTGAGGGAAGGTAGCCTAGCAGTATTAGATTTCAAACCATATTACAGCAAAAATTATTTTTAAAAAGTTCAATACTCATTAAGAAATAGAATTATGGATCATTGGTATAGATTGGGTACATAAGACAAAGCAGTAAATGACCATAACAATTTAGTATTTGATAAATCCAAATATCTAAGCTCTTAAGATAAGAATGTATTATATGACAAAAATTTCTGGGAAAACTGAAAATCAGTTTGGCAGAAATTAGGTATAAATCAACATTTCATATCATAAACAATATAAGGTCAGAATAGGCACATGATTTATACATAAAGGGCAATATTATAAGCAAATCAGAAAAGCATGAAAAATCTTTTCTGTCAGATATGTGGATAATTTAAAAAAGATAAAGAACATTATGGGATGTAAGATGGATAATTTTGATTACATTAAATTAAAAGGGTTTTGCACAAACAAAATCAATGCTGTCAATATTCAAAGGAAAGAAGAAAACTGAGGGAAAAACTTTCAGCAAATTAAGTCCTTATTTTTCAAATACATAGAAAACTAACTCAAATTTATAACAATAAATTAATATTAATCGATAAATGGTTGAAGGATATAAACAGCGTTCAGAAGAAGAAATCAAAGCTGTTTGTAGTCATATGAAAGTGTTCTAAATCACTATTAATTAAAGAATGACAAATTAAGACAATTCTAAGGTATTAGTTCATACCTATCAAATTGGGTAAGATGACATAAAAAGAAAATGACAAATACTGCAAATAATGTGAAAATAAAAGACACATGCATGCATTGTTGATAGTGTTATGAATGGATCTATCATGGATAGGAATTTGGAACTCTGCCCAAAGGACTATAAAAACATACCTACCTTTTGACCCAGAAATAGCATAACTAGGTTTATATCTCAAAGAGATTTTTTAAGAGTAAAGAACTTACATGTACAAAAATATGTATAGCAGTTCTTTTAGTGGAATTTATAAAGTGAGAAATTGATGGAATGCC
This sequence comes from Antechinus flavipes, assembly GCF_016432865.1. NCBI lineage: Eukaryota > Metazoa > Chordata > Mammalia > Dasyuromorphia > Dasyuridae > Antechinus > Antechinus flavipes. Next base: position 304,387,583 of record NC_067401.1, on the reverse strand, counting down.
CATTAATTGGGGAATGACAGAATAAGTTGTATATGATTATCATGAATTACTATTGTGCTATAAAAAACAATTAGCAGGATAATTTCAGAAAAGCCTGGGAAGACTTATATGAACTGGTGCAAAGTGAAGTGAGCAAAACCAAGAGATTATTCTACATAGAAAAAGCAATATTCTATGATGAGCAACTGTGAATGCAGTTTACCTATACAGATCAATAAAATGATTTGAAGAGAATTCTGAAGGACTAATAATGAAAAATCTTATCTGCCTCCAGAAAAACAATTGATAGAATCTGAATGCAAATCAATGCACTATACATTAATCTGCATTCTTTATTTTTCATGGATGATTGGAAGAGGGCCTTTTTTGGAACATAGTTTATATGGGGATATGTTTTGCCTAACTTCATATGTACAGCTTTTGTTGTTGTTCAGTATTTTTTCAGTTGTGGACAAATTTTGGGGGGCTTTTCTTGGCAAAGATATTGGAATGGTTTGCAACTTTCTTCTCTACATTATTTTTCCAAATGAGAAAATGAGGCAAACAGGGTTAAGGGTCTTCTCCAAGATCAGATAGTTAGTAAGTGTCTGAAATCAGATTTGAAATTGAAAAATGGAACTTCCTGATTTCAGACTCACTACTGCACCACCTGCATGAGTCATGCCATGTCATTTTGCATCATGCCATATCATATCTATATCATTCCATGGCTGAGTTAATATCATACTTGTATCACATATGTATCATTCTATGCCATGTATCTGCCATGACATATCATCTTGTTATGTTTGCATTATACTGTGTTGTTCCATGCTACAATGTATCATGTCAGTGTCATGTATTGTGTCATTTCACAATGATGTTCCATTTAACATTAGGTCACTTCCTATGTCTCATGCCATGTCATATATTCATCATTCTAGTACCATCTCATATTGGATCTGCATTGTACCTGTGTCATGCTATATCACACATAAATCATATAAGCATCATACCTTGCCAAAGGAATCACTGAATGTCAGAGCTGTTATAATCTTTATCAAGTTGCTTGTCTTTTTACAGTGGAGGGGAGGGAGAGCGAGAATTTAAAACCCAATTTTTTTTAAATCAATGTTAAAAATACATATACAATTGAGAAATACTTAATGATATATATATATATATCAGATTTAATGATTTTATGTTTTTGAGACTCTGGGATATAGTTTGGGATATTTAGGGGGGAAAATCTAATTATTTGGCATATATGAACTACAGCCCAGTAGGAACTAATCACCACCCCACATGCTCACAGTTGCTGTTGTGTAAATGATTGTTGCCAGATCCTTCTAATGGGTTAGATCAATCAGCAATTAGTAATTGTAAACACTTCATACAACTTGAACACATATATTTCTGATCATGTGACACTATTCAACAAAAAGAAAAAAAAAATATGCTTCTCAATTAGATCAAATTTCCCATTTAAAGTCAATATTCTAGGTTTCTATGCTTCTTGTCCTTAGACCAAACTGCAACTAGGGTGGGATAGCTGGGGGAGACAATACTTGTAATCTACCAAGTAGAAATAATTGAGCTTAGATCTTAGCTAAATAATCAGCTAAAATAGTAAGCTACCTATAATCAGGACAACTATATATGCAATGACTACAACAATGTAAATGAAAAGAAGAAGAAGAAGAAATGAAATTATGACTGTACAATTATAAAACTTAATCTTGGCTAAAATAAAACAGCTCAAATGAGCTAGTTTCTTCATATGACTGTACCCCAAAATATCTTTTCTCCATGCATTGCCCAGCTGGCTCTCTCTCCTGTCATTGCTCTTGTAGTGTTCCAAGCACTTCATTCTCATGCTTAGCACAGTGCTGGCATATAGTAGATGTTTAATAAATGTTGATTGATTAATTAATAATGATTGGTCATTGGCAACATCCCACTAGGTGATTTTATATCCTCTTCAAAATGAAGAATATACAACAACAATATTATTCTAGTTGATTTTCAAATTATATAATAAATTTTGCCAGTTGCTATTTAGTTACTAAAAAGGATTACATTTGTAATCCTAACTTTAAGGTCATTCAAAGAGTGAGATTTTGACCCAATCCTGACAGTTTTGATGCAGCCCTTCCAAAAAAAATCCAATGGAAATAAAACTGGTAATCCAGGAAGAGAACCTTCTTTAACAATTCACTGTTCTGAGAAGTGTTATTTAGAAGCTATTGCATGTGCAAAGAATGCATAATCATTGGATATCCACATTGTTAAAATTAGAATTAAAATTAATATTTAAAATGATATATATGCATGAAATATATTCATATAACCTTTCAATTTTTTTTATTTTTGTAACATTTATACTTCTGGATTTATTAAAGCTTAATGCTTCATTAAGACACTTGGGACTCCTAGTATGATCTCTCTAGCTTATACCTTCTCTCTATGGTAGAAGTCTCAAAAATTTAGGTTTAATTTAAGGAAAACCTCCTTAATAATTAGCATTGTCTCAAAGTGGAACAGACTTCCTTGAAAGGTAGTGAAATCTTTCTCCCTGGAGATATTCTGGCTGGATGACAATTTATCAGGGTGGATTTTTCAAGATACTGGTTCCCCCTTGATATTTTCTGAGCTCTTATATAGCTAGGAGGTTTTATGAGTTTGAATAACATGAGAATTCTAGTGACAAAGTTGCTCACTCCAAACCAAAAGCAAAAGAAAAACTGAATTTCCTTCACAAATCCTCTTTGACTGCTATTCTCTTTTTTTTAATGGGGCAGAGGGTGAGAGTGGTGGGAATAAGAGCTAGTCATTGCCTGTTTTCTCTACCTTCCTAATTTTTGTGGCTCTCCTCCATCCTGTAGCAAGGTTAATCAGTTCACACATTTTATCAGGCAAAGTAAGAATAAGTCTCTACATTATCTGGAGCTCTCTATTTTCTTACTATCTCCCTGTATAAGATGAGAAAGAGCTCTTATCTCACTGATATCACTGATTTTCTTTCTAGTTTTATTTTATTCCAATTGCCTCACTCTCTACCCATCAAGAAAATATACAACTACAATAGGAAAACAGACATGACTAAAATGTAAAACATTATAGAATAGCTGTCTTTAAGAATTAGAAGGACAATTCCATGGAAGATAGATTAGACTCATTTTGTTTAGCTGACATAGAAAAATAATGACAAATTTGGGTGAAAATTATAAGAAGATAATTCAGAATTGATTTCAAGAAGAAAAAAATAATAATTAAAACTATTCAAGTGAAATGAGCCTCCTAGAGAGGTATTCATTTCTTTTTCCTCAGAGACTTTAAGGAGAGGCTAGACAACCATATTTTGAGGAGGTCATAGTGGGGACTCCTTTGTACATGAGTGGAACTAGATGGCTGAAGTCCATTCCAGATCTCTAATTCTGTGGTTTTGATATTATAGCATCAGTCCAACCCCAAGTATATGAGACCTCTGATAAATACCCTTCCTTCTTCTCTGTCACTCAAGGGAAAAGAGAAAATGGTAAAGTATCACAGTGCCTGCTATATGTTTAGAGTTTGTTAAAAAAGTTTTTTTACTTGACAATTTTCTATTAGTAAAATAGTAAAAATCCAATATTCAAAATAAGCAAATGATAGTTTTTATTACTGGATTAGGATTTCTCCCCAAAAGACTAGTTTCCAATAATGAAAACCTTTTTTTTTCTTTGTCCTTAGAATCCCAAGATCCAAATACACACATTTTGAGACATGTTTAAGCATGTGGACTTTTTGACACCTTTTTTCTCATACATGGGAAAACCTATTCTCTTGTATCCACACAGATGTTATCATTAGCACCAATTACTATGCCTGATTCCCCAGCCACAGTGGGCAAGAGATCAGCTATTATAAACCTTTGAAGATTTTTAAAGTTTCAAGTTTATGCAAGAAAAGATAGGAGACAATGGAAGCAGCAGAAGAAACCCTCCTCTTTCTTGGAACAAATAAAGCAGGTCTCCATGGAGTTGCTCTATTCCTTTTCTACAAGGCAATCTACAAAGGGAAGCTGATGCCAGATTCTAATTAACAAACACTGATTAAACACTGACTATGTGCAAATGCTCTGTGCTAAAAATTCTTCTGATACTGTGCCAAGCTTTTTATTTCCTGGGAATTGGGTAATTGTCTCCCAGGACAATGATGTCCTCCATCAGTTCTCTGGATATTTATCAAAGGCCAGCAAAAAGGTGGCAGAGGCAATGACAAGATCAAGTCTTCCATCTTGTTGATTAGAAAGATACTTGTTCAAGAATAAATTGTTCTATTTAGAGGTTTTGTTCCTAAGTCTGAGATGCTTTGACTATTACACAGACCAGCAATGAATTAGAGATTTAAAAGACATGAGTGAACAATAAGGTGATATCATCCAGGAGAGTTTATTCATTTTTATTATGAATCTATTGGATATTAATAAACATAAACTTTTAGTACACATACACATCTCATAATTTTTTTGTGTGTACAGTTTGCTTTTGTTAAAGAGAAAATAAATTAAAAAGATAATAACAAAATTTTCCTGTTTGTGCCTTTTTTGGTTGTTTTCTTCTGTGTGTTTTATATTAAGCTCATGTTTCTTGCTTTTCTTCTATCTTTGTTACAATTCACTTACTCAACTTCCTAAGCCTTATCTTTGAACAATTAAGTGTAATAAATAAAAACATTAATACATTAATCATGTTTGAAAATGTGTATCTCATTCTATTCCTCTAGTCCAACATATAGAATCATAGATTGAGAGCTAGAAGAGACTTTAAGGACCATCAAGAATAAATTTCATTTTTCAGATTAGACATTGAAGTTCAAAAAAGTTAAGTGATCTCACCAAGAAGGGGCCTGGGCAGGAGCCAACTTGTACTTCTTCCTGATGGATGGTTGTTAACCCTTTCTTGGAAGCATTTTTTTTCCAAATATAAACCTTGCTGGCATGTTTTTTATTATAACTTTTTATTGACAGAACATATGCATAGGTAATTTTTTACAATATCCCTTGCACTCACTTCTGTTCTGACTTTTCCCTTCCCTTTCTCCACTCCTCCCCCCAGATGACATGTAGTCATACATGTTAAATACGTTATAGTATATCTTAGATACAATATGTATGTGCAGAACCGAATAGTTCTCTTGTTGCACAAGAAGAATTGGATTCAGAAGGTAAAAATAACCTGGGAAGAAAACAAAAATGCAAGTAGTCCATATTCATTTCCCAGTGTTCCTTCTCTGGGTGTAGCTGCTTCTGTCCATCATTGATCAATTGGAACTGAATTGGATCTTCTCTTTGTCAGAGATATCTACTTCCATCAGAATACATCCTCATACAGTATCGTTGTTGAAGTGAATAATGATCTCCTGGTTCTGCTCGTTTCACTCAGCATCAGTTCATGTAAGTCTCTCCAAGCCTCTGTATTCATCCTGCTGGTCATTTCTTACAGAACAATAATATTCCACAACATTCATATACCACAATTTACCCAACCATTCTCCAATTGATGGGCATCCATTCATTTTCCAGTTTCTAGCTACAACAAACAGGGCTGCCACAAACATTTTGGCACATACAGGTCTCTTCCCCTTCTTTAATATCTCTTTGGGATATAAGCCCAGTAGTGAACTGCTGGATCAAAGGGAATGCACAGTTTGACAACTTTTGGGGCATAATTCCAGATTTCTCTCCAGAATGGTTGGATTCGTTCCCAACTCCACCAACAATGCATCAGTGTCCCAGTTTTCCCTGCATCCCCTCCAACATTCATCATTATTTTTTCCTGTTATCTTAGCCAATCTGAGAGGTGTGTAGTGGTACCTAAGAGTTGTCTTAATTTGCATTTCTCTAATCAATAGTGATTTGGAACACTTTCATATGAGTAGAAATAGTTTCAATTTCATCATGTGAAAATTGTCTATTCATATCCTTTGACCATTTATCAATTGGAGAATGGCATGATTTCTTATAAATTAGAGTCAATTCTCTATTTTGGAAATGAGGCTTTTATCAGAACCTTTAACTGTAAAAATGTTTTCCCAGTTTGTTGCTTCCCTTCTAATCTTGTTTGCATTAGTTTCATTTGTACAAAGACTTTTTAATTATATAATCAAAATTTTCTATTTTGTGATCAATAATGATCTCTAGTTCTTCTTTGGTGACAAATTCCTTAAGCAAACACTGCAAATCAAGGTTGGATTTATTGTGTCATAAATTGTCTAGATTTAAGAAAGTGATGGAGAAAATGTTAACACATAATAAACTTGAAATTGGTTCTTGAGTGTATATATACATATATATTCTTTTGTATATACATATATATGTATGTATGTTTCTATTTATCTATCTATCTCCCTATCTATAAAGCTTGCTTGTACAATGGATAAAGACTTATCTTCCTGAAGTTCAAATCTAACCTCAAATATTCCTAGCTGTATGACCCTAGGTAAGCCATATAACCCTTTTTTCCCTCAGTTTCCTCTTCTGTAAAATGAGATAGAGAAGGATAAATGAGGTAACAAAGAATTAGATAGAATTGAAATAACTCCATAACAAAATCAACATATATATAATGTATGTGTGTGTGAATCTGTTGTCAAGAATTTATCCTTCGACCCAGCAGTGCCATTATTGGGTTTGTATCCCAAGGAAATAATAAAGGAGGGAAAAGGACTCACATATGCAAAAATGTTTGTAGGAGGTCTTTTTGTAGTAATAAAGAATTGGAAAAGGAGTGAATGTCAATCAATTAGGGAATGGCTGAACAAGTTGTGGTATATGAAGGTAATGGAATATTATTGTTCTTTAAAAAAGAATGAATAAGCTGATTATAGAAAGGCCTGGAAAGATTTACATGAACTGGTGCTGAGCAAAATAAGCAGAACCAGTAATACATTCTGCATACTAACAGTAAGAATGTATGATCATATACTGTGAAAGGCTTGGTTCTTCTCAGTGCTTCAGTGATCCAAAGCAATCCCAACAGACTTTGAACAGAAAATGCATTCAAAAAAAATGAGACTAAATATAAATCAACATACGCGATGTTCATTTCCTTTTTTCTGCTTTTTTATCTCTCCTATGCTTTTCTCTTTTTGCTCTGATTTTTCTCTCTCAACATGATTCGTAAAGCAATATATTAAAAATAAATAAAATAAATAAAATTTAAAAGTTTTTAAAAAGAGTTTACCAGCACAACCCTGTAATAGAAAGAGGATTTAATCTCAGCCCCTCTAAATACATCATTTTTGTGTCAAGATGCTCTAAGCATGCTATTTCATTAATTGTCTGAAGTCACATATGGTGTTTTATGATAAATATAGCATCTTCTCCAATTTTTATTAAAACTTTTGCATGTTCCTTTTAAGAAGCTAACCATATAGTCAAGCATGGACTCAACTTATGGGCAGACTATAGGAAGAAACTATAAAGGAATATATTATTATCCATTCTTCCTTTTCCTTTAAGGAATTTATATTGCTTGCATATAGTTGTTAATGTGATTTATCTTTCTAGTAATATACCATTCATGATTCTATTAGATAATATGACCTAATTTAAAGGGATCATGGATGGTATATTACTAGAAAGATGAGTCATGTCAAACTTCCTCATTTACATATGAGAAACCTAAGACCTGGAGAGATTGATTTGCCAAAGGTAATATAAGTAGTACTTAGAAGGACCAGGATTAAAACTCAGTTACCTAAGAATCCAAATTGAGTATGCTTTTCACTATACTACTCCTCCAGAACCTGACATGGAATTTTGTGTATGTGGTGTTAAGTAAAAATTGGAGGGTTAAAATAATGTTGGAATAGGAATTTAAGAGACTTTATATGGGACACGGGACATGGAGACAAAGATATGGATTTATTAAAGAAAACTCTACAATGTAAATTGAAGATGGCTGGGAAATGGGTCTCAATACTAGTAATCAGAAAAGAGAAAAGGAAACAAAGATTAGCATTCACTCTTTCTAATGTCAATCTGGCAGTGATCCATACAAGTTAAGGTATTCTTTAGCTTGAACTATCCATGAAATTGAACAAGGTAAGATAATAGGGCTTAGACTGTGACAAATTAACTTAATTTATAAATTGTCATTGGTCAAACTAAGAGAGTGCACATCATCTTCACATAACTAGATAACAATAACTAGGGACTGAGAAAGAACATATTTGGGGCATTATTACCATGGGGCATTTTCTCACTGGAGGATACCTAGACCCCTCTAATAATAGATTCCCCTTTTCCAGCAAGTTTTTTTTAATATTCCCCATAACCATTTTTAAGATTTCATTGCTACAAAATTCCTTTATAGAGCCCTGGCCTAAGCATAACATATTTTTATTATAACTTTTTATTGACAGAACATATGCCTGGGTAATTTTTTACAACATTATCCCTTGCACTTACTTCTGTTCCGAATTTTCCTTTCCCTTCCTCCACCTCCTCCTCTACATGGCAAGCAGTCCTATACATGTTAAATATGTTATAGTATATCCTAGATACAATATATGTGTGCAGAACCAAACAGTTCTCTTGTTGCACAGGAAGAATTGGTTTCAGAAGGTAAAAAATAACCTGGGAAGAAAAACAGAAATGTAAACAATTTACACTCATTTCCCAGTGTTCCTTCTCTGGGTGTAGCTACTTCCATCCATCATTGATCAATTGAAACTGAGTTAGATCTTGTCTTTGATGAAGATATCCATGTCCATCAGAATTAATCATCATATGGTATTGTTGTTGAAGTGTATAATGATCTCCTGGTCCTGCTCATTTCACTCAGCATAAGTTCTTGTAAGTCTCTCCAGGCCTTTCTGAAATCATCCTGCTGATCATTTCTTAAAGAACAATAATATTCCATAATATCCATATACCACAATTTATTCAGCCATTCTCCAATTAATGGGCATCCATTCATTTTCTAGTTTCTAACCACTACAAAAAGGGCTGCCACAAACATTCTTGCAACATAGGTCCCTTTCCTTTCTTTAGTATTTCTTGGGATATAAACCCAGTAGTAGCACTCTAAGCATAACACATATTGAAATGTTACATGGTCCCTTGGATCACTTAATTAAGTAATTATTGCTACACAAAATCTTGTAGAGCATAAAGGAAATGTTGAAAGTCAGTTTCCATTAACAAAGAATGACATTTCACAGAATATAATACCTTGAAGTCATTATCTCTTAATGTTTTACAAACAATATCTCATTATACTTTGGAAACAACATGACTTAAGATTAACATATTGGAGTTACTTATTAATTAGTTCATAAAGCAGGATTGAATTAATGTTTTATTCCATGATTCCAGTTGAATCATAATACACTTTATAATATGAATCATTTTAGAAACTTACAAAGTGAAGAAAATAATTAATTAGTTATTTTTTTCCCCATGAAATGATCCTGGCAAGAAATATAGCCTTCAAATATAATTGAAATTAAATTTTTTAACATGAACTTTTAGTAATTTCTTTTATTCTGGTTTCCAAATATCTATAAAATGACAGGAAAGAGAGGAAGAGTCACCTTTCCTTACATAAAACTATGATTCTCTAAGTAAATTGTATTAAACATGATGTCAGGAGACTTGGATTCTAATCCTACCCCAGAAACATATTGCCCACATGACTTGGCAGTTCACTTAATGTCAGTATGCTTGAGTTTAAACTGCAAAATGAATGACTTGAATTAATTGCCCTATAAGGTTCTTTTTCAAGACATGATGATCCTATTATGCTAGAATTAGAGTATTAATACTGTCATCTTGCATTTTTTATTGATGTGTTTAAAAAATCTTTTTTAGGGTTTGTATGATCTAGGACAGAAAATTCTCTAAGTGATATAAGGATACCCATATACCTAATGGACCTAAGTTCCTAAGGTTTAAAAATTCTAAAATGAACTGAGATGAAAATTACCATGATGAGATGACTTACTTTCAAAGAAAATTTCTAAAAAAGAAAATAATATATATATATGTGCCATATTTAACATATGTTAGACTACTTGCCATCTAGGGTAGTAGATGAAGGAAGGGGGAGGGGGATTGGAACATAGGTTTTGCAAGGGTTAATATTGATTTATCTATGCATATGTTTTGAAAAAATGAAAAGCTTTAAAGAAAAAAGGGGAAAAAAAGAAAATAATAGTAGATTTGGAGAACAAGGTAGATTCCACTTCTAAAGTAATCATATGAATTGCTTTTAATAACAGAAAACAATCTATTTTCTGGAATTATCCACAAGTTTTAATTTAAAGTTCTATATCTGTGATTTCTTTTTGGTGGGGAACTCTGAAAGTAGAAATGTTCTTCATCAGTTAGTTGATCAATAATACTTTTGGTTTTAGAGAGTTGCTTAGAGTAGGGAGTGGTGAAGTATCTTACTAAGGATCATAGAGACTTAGAGACATAAAGATTAGGGCTTGAACCAAGGCCATTTTATCCAAATGGACAATCCTCTGTCCATTACACAAAACTATCTTTTACCTGTCATTTCTAGATCTGTACACATACTATCTAAGCATACCTCAGGAATTAACAAAGCAGTAAATGGGCTCATGTGGGCTCATAAAACCACAGAATTGTGGAGTCACAGGGTCCTCAAAGGAACCTGAGGTTTCCAAGTTTAACTTTAATAGAAATCATCTCTACAATGTTTCCTAGATTGACCATTCACCCTTTTCTCAAAGATTTCCAGTGAAGAAGAATTCTTTATTACTTGTGAAAGATCATTTTACTTCTGTACAGGATAAATTATTAGCAAGTCTTTCTCTACCCTTATATCAAGCCAAAATCTACATCTCTATCATTTCTATCAATTGTTCCAAGTTTTGCTCTTTGCAGTCTAAAAGAATAGTTCTATAATCCTTCTACTGCATGATAGATCTTCAATTATTTAAAGATAATTCATGTCACCTCTAAGTTTTCTCTTTTTCAGGTCAAATAATACTAATTCTTTAACAAAACATTCTTAGTCTAACCACCAGTTACCTTCCTTGGATGCACTGTCCTTCCTAACATCTATCACCTAGAAATACAATACTGTAGAAATCACTTGACTATCATTTCACTCTAAGGTAAAGCAAACTTTTTTGTTTGCCATTTCACAATTTAGATACATACATTAAGCTCGCTATCCTTTAAAATCCCTAATTTGTTTTTCACAATTTTTAACTTTCAAAAGTCTATCCATTTTTTCTTTCCACAGTTAATATTTTTAATCAGAGCATTGAATTTTATATTTATTATCTTTGAAATTCATCATATCTAAGATTCAATCCATTGTTCTAGTCAAAATTCTTGGGGTTTTTTTAATCCAATATGTTGCTTATTGTCTTCTAACTTCATCCTAATTGAAAATTTTAAAAACAAATTATTTTGTACTTGCATCTTAAAAGGCACTATCTTAAAAATAATCAAAATAAGTCCAAGGACAATTCTTTGGTATATTTCACAGATGATTTTCTTCTGATTTGTCATGGATCCATTAAATTATTAAATTTGAAGTCAATCAACAATTTTTGAACTCACATAAGTGTACTATTTTCTATCCAATTTTCCACATTTAATTCAAAAGAAATAATGAGAGGCTTTGTTAAACTTCTTACTAAAACTCAAGTAAACTATGTGTAGGTTTTTATTCTCCTGAGATACTATCAAAAAAGCAAACATTCTACCATGATCTGCTCTGAATGGACCCATGTTGGCTCCAGGTAAATTTGGTTTTGTGTTTCTTTTTTATTTGATTTCAATGTAAAGTATGAAGAAGACTGGCACTAGACAAAATTGTGAAAAAATACAATTTTTTCTTTGATAGACACCACCTTCCTTTACAATTCTCATTTTTCCAATTTGAAAAATTGTTTATCAGAATCTACCTACTATTTTTATACAACTATCCCACTTCTCAGAATTTCCAAATGATTTTTCAGAACTTTGGAAGTTTTCACTTCATGAAAATTGAATTTCCCAAAAAGTTTCATATACTATGGAAATTTTCTCCTTTATTCCCTCTCCATCCTCAATGCTCCCATTAATATTTTTAGGTCTTATTTTGCATTATTTCAAAACCTTATGTCAGCTTTTGAAGGTAACTGTTTTAAAAAAGTTTCTAATGAAGTGTCAATGGCTCATACTATTTTAATATTTTTAGCTTTCCCAGAGGTTTAATATTTTAATATCAACTCCTGAAAAAATTCTGCTTTACAGTTAAACTGGAAAAGAAGATATGGTGTCATCGAAGAAAAAGGCCCCAAATCTACATGACAATGAGCATGTCATTTTGCTTCTCTAAACCTACTTTTCTCCAACTTTAAAATTGGGGAGTAGAATTAAATGATTTTAAGGTCTCTTCCTTATTCAAAAATTTTGTGAATCTACCATGGTGAAATTTCACATATTGGAAAGATAACTAGAACAAGATTCTTTTATATTTTACTATAAAGGCTTCCCAGAACCCATCCAATGTTACAATTGTAAGTTCCCTGAGGGCAAGAATCTTTGTGTCCCTAGCACTTAGCACAGTACCTGGCATATAGTAAGTGCTGAATAATGGTGATTTATTGATTGATTGATGTGTCTAACTTATGTTCTTACTCATAAAGACCAAACCTATGATCTCTCTCTCAACCACATTTAAGATATAAAAAGAAAACTCATTCTCCATTGATACTGGTATGATCTATATTATACTTGCTAGTCTCTCAAAGTAAGATTTGGTAATTATAACTGGAAATCTAATCATCAACATAATAGATGACATTTATAAATACTTTAGAGTTTGGACACCACTTTATATCATCTGAAATCACATTATATCATTTGAGTGTCACAATAATTCTGTGAGAGAAGTTCTGCAAATATAATCTTCATTTTAGAAATAGCACACTGGCCATAAAGAGTATTCAAAGGAGAGAAAGCATAGCATAGATAGAGTGAAAGACCATGAATCATGAAGCTCCTGCCTTAGAGCTTACTAGCTATAGGAGTAAAAATGGGGAGAATGATACTGCCTACTATCCAACAGACCTTTTTTGAGGATTCAGTGAGTTTATTTATTTTTTTGATTCAGTGAGTTTATAAAGGTAAAGTGCTTTGTAAATGCAATATAAATATGAGTTATTTAGTGACTTCTCGTGAACATAGAAGCAAATGTCAGAAGTTAGATTAGAATTTTGGTTCTGACTTAGAGGACAATATTCGTCCACTGTCTCTCACTATCTCTTTAACCATACACAATTGTAATTGTATATTTACTGTGACTGCTGCTTTCCTAAATTATATTCTTGGACTTTTAATACTTAATTATTTAGCCATTTGCTTTAAGAAAAGATTACTGTATAATTGTTCACTTATAACACACTCCTCATGGTCCCACTTGAGATTTTCTTGGCAAAGATAAGTGCATTTTACAGATGAAAAACTGAGGGAAATAGGGATAAGTTACTTGTCCAGAGTCACATAGCTAGAAAGACTCTGAGGCCAGATATTAACTTAGGAAGATGAGTCTTACTGACTCCAGTCACAGTGCTCTACCACCCACTGTCCAACCTGGCTGTCCATATTTCATTTATATCTTTAGGTAAACCTAAAACTACCAACTAGATTCATTTCACTGTAAGTTAATCAGTCAGCTAACATACATTAAGTATTTACTATGTGCCAGGAGTTATGTAATTATAGCAAGTATTTCTTCAGAGAAGAAAAATATCCTGACCCAACTGAATTTGTTTGTTATTTCTCTTCATAGACTATTTGTTCACAGAAAATGGATTCAATGCAGCTTGGACAGATCGCTATGGTGGCAGCAATAATTTGTTTGGGTCTTCATATGGTTATTTTCCTATATGTAGACATAGACTAAATTGAAGTGGATCTTGAATTCTGTATCTCAAATTCTACAGATATTTGCACTTTGCATTTATATTCACAAAATGAGACACACTGAAAGGGGGGAAAACAAACCAGATCAATAGCAAGGACAGTGTTTTTCTTCTTTTTTTTCTATTCCTAGTACCTTCAAGTATCCAACCAGTAAGCAGTCAAAAATGTCATTGACTGACAACAAAAATGACTTTGAACTAAAATGAGCATGTTTCAGTGAAAGTGAATGTCAGCCCTGATTCAATGTAATGGTTTTGCTTTTGAAGCCAGCAGACAGTTATTGCCTTTCCCATGCTATTGGTTTGGGAGCAATTTTAACTTGGGAGTGGATGGTGGAAGTGACTCTCTTTCCTTGAGAAAGTTCTTGGGAAGCCAAAGTAATTGTTAGGACAACACAATTCTCTATTACAAAGAAATTCTCTCAATTTACATGGAGAAAAATGTTTGGATTTAACAGCTGGTGGCACAGTGAATAGAGCACTGGCTCTGGAGTTGGAAAGACTCAATATTCAAATTGGACCTTAGCCACTAGTTGGTATGATCCTAAACAATTTGATTAGCCTTGGTTTACCTCATTTTCCTTAATTGTAAAATTGGGTTAATAATAGCATCAACCTTCCAGGATTGTTGTGAGGAATTCTAGGAGGGGAAATACATTCAAGGTAAATTCAAAACCCATAAAGGATAAATATTAATATTTAGAGTAACTTGGAAAGGTTCTTTAAAAAAGGTAACACTTGAACTGTATGCTATAGAGCTTCTAAGAAATACAGGTGAGGAGAGAGAGCATTCCAATTATTAGGGACAGTCTGTATAAAGGAAAGAAACATTGAGGGCAGTTTGCTTGAGTGGGTAGACAGAAACAATGCATAATGTCTGGGGAGGAAGGCTTGAGCTAGATTTTAAAGGGCTTTAAATGCCAAGCAGAGGACTTTGGGTTTTATCCCAGAGACCACTGGGACCTACTAAAGTTTTATGAGAAAAGAAATGACATAGTGAGCTCTGTGCTGCTAGACAAGACTATCACTGACAGCTGTATGGAGGCTGAGGAAGAGACCGAAGAAATTTAAGCCAACAAAAAATGTGAATATTTCTATTTTTTTCTCTCTTTTCTTTGAAATCATTCATTTATTCTTTAAATTCAATTTTATTTTGTTTTCAACTCTGAATTCTATTCCTACCAACCCCCATTAAAACTGTATAATCAAGCAAAATAAATTTCAGCATTATTCATCCATCACGTTCTCCATTCTTCCCTCCCTCTTTATCTCTTTCTTCCCCCCTTTTTTCTCTGTCTCTCTCTCTCTTCCCTCCATCTCTCTTTTTCTCCCCCTCCTTCTCTCTCCCTATTTCCTTTTCTCTCTCTTTTTCTCTCCCTCTTTCCCCTTCTCTCTCTCTTGCTCTCTCATTCTCTCTCGTTCTCTTTCATTCTCTGTATCTATCTATATGTATACATATAGAAACATGGATGTAGACACAGATATAGATTGTGTATATAAGTATAAACACATAGATGCATACACACATATATGGATATATGTATTAGGGACATGTTTTATACAAATGATATGTCTTAATCCTCATGCTGTATCCAACAATGAAGTTGAATCTAAAGGTGTCATTAGTATCATTTGTCCTCTGCAATTCTAAAACTATTTCAGAGACCTGTATCTAAGTTACAGGTTTCAATAGTTTCTCATTTCTTCATTCAACTAGATGAAGAAAACTTGAAGAAGTTTATATAAACTATGGCTCAAAGCCTGGGAATATTTCATATAATTTCATAGAAATCCTTTTATCTAGTAAAAAAAAGAAATATTGACAAGATTATTGTCAATATTTTTAATCAGTTTAACAGCTATAAAATGGAATAGTCATCATTAGATAGCAATTGTTTTTCCAAAAAAAAAAAGCCTAGGAGTTTTGGTGGACTAAAAGCTTGATATGAGTCTACACTGTGATGTAGCTGTCAAAAAGATTAAACTGAGAGGCACACTTTCCAGTAAACGAAAAGCAGAAATCCCACTGTACTCCTCCATCTCTGGACCTCATTTAGAATATTGTAAATAGTTCTGGGCACCACATTATTATTAAGGTTCTTTTATTATCCTGTTTATTTTCTTTTAAAATTTCAGTCCATCTAGTATTAAGTAGTATATTGATTAGTTGGAGCTGTTCAAAGTGAGGAAAGTACAGGGCCCCAAGACCAATTCATATTTAATTGGAAGGAATTGGGCATATTCAGCCTTAAGCAGGGAAGGTTAAGGAGAGAGAAAATGCGGCATGATGGCTGTGTCTAAGTATTTGAAAGACTATTTTGGAAAAAAAAAATTAAGCTTGTTTTGTGTGGATCCAGAGAGCAAAACCAGGAAAAATGGATAGAAACTAAAAAGAGATAAATTTATGTTTGATGGGGAGGGGGAGAGGAAGACTTCCTAATAATTAGAGCTGTTTAAAGGTAGATTGCACTCTCTTGAAAGGTAATGGGTTCCATTTCAATGGAGAACTTCAGGCAGAGGCTGAATTATGAGTTGTTTTGGTATTTTTCTTAGTAGGGATATCTTTTGTGTGAGAATTGGACTAGAAGAACACTAACTTCTCTTTTAATTCTGAAATTCTATGATTTGGTGATGGAAGAATTTAATGAGATAATTTTCTTTAAGCTGACAAAATCTGTATATTAATATAATAATTAATTAGATTAAGCTTTAAAGTAGATTTTTAGTAATTAGCTTCAGGATTCACCCCCAAAATAGACATTTTATTAGTAACACAAATGTTCAAAAGTCTAATACAGAATTATCTGTGCAAAAAGTTCAATTTCTTTGACTCTTTCAATAGGCTTAAGCAATGAAGAAATAGAGACACTGAGAACTCTGACATTTTACATGTCTTTATAGGAAGGACTTCAAATCCAATTCTTTTACAAAGTTGAATCTTCTTTCCAAATATCAGCTAAACTAAATATGGACTAGCTCATAATAAAGAAATTGACCATTTATCACTAAGTGACTTTGACTTAAGGAAAAAAATAAAAAATAGGAAATGGTCCCCAATTCCATAAGTCCCTCTTTCATCTTCTTCACAATGGTCTGAATGGGGGGAAATGGGACAGAAGAGGTTATGATGGGAATAATGAGCACTTTGGCCAGATGGCACAAGTATTGATAAGGACAGGATAGAGGTTTTAAGAAAATGTTCTAAGATTGTAATAATCAGTTTGGTCTTTGCCTACATAGTTTGCAAAATGGTGTAGCTGTTAGAATTCTAAACTTGAAGTCAGAAATACCTTGATCCAACTCCTGCCTCAAACATTTGCTAGCTGTGTAACCTAGTGCAAAATGCTTAGCCTTTCTGGGTCTCAGTTGTCTCATCTTTAAAATGAGTGAATTAGACTCAATGACCTTTAAAGTTCTTCTAGCCCTAAACCTACTTTTCTATGATCTATGAAGGGTGATGACCCAGCACAATGCCTGGCATATAGTGTTTAATTAATGCTTGCTGAGTGACTCATATAGAGCTCTTAATGTGGAAGAATGGAAGAAATATTATTTAGGGAATCAGAAGACATTGATTCAAAGTCCATTTTTGATACTTATCCTTGGAAAATCTCCCTTTATCTCAGTTTCTTCATATATAAAATGAAGAGGTTGGACTAGAAGACTTTTATAGTCTCTTCTATATATCAAAAATTTATCACTCTCTGATCTTGTGACTC
The DNA here is from genome assembly GCF_016432865.1 of Antechinus flavipes. NCBI lineage: Eukaryota > Metazoa > Chordata > Mammalia > Dasyuromorphia > Dasyuridae > Antechinus > Antechinus flavipes. The sequence continues at coordinate 304,369,947 of NC_067401.1, read as the reverse complement.
AGCCCATTCTATCTTTGTATGGTTCTAATGATTAAGAAATTTTCCTTTTCTTCATTATCAAGATATAGAAAGAACTGAGTCAATTTATAAGACCAAGAACCATTTGCCAATTAATAAATGGTTTAGGGATATGAAAAGGAAGGTCTTAAGGAAAAAAATCTAAGCTTTCCAAAGCCATGTGAAAATTGCTCCAAATTATTAGTAATATCAAATTAAAGCAATGCTAGTATATTCTGCATATAAAAATTACAAAGTTAACAAAAAAGGAAAATGATATAATTTGGAGGCTCTGGGGATCAAAAAGGACCATTGCAGCTGTGCCAGAGAAACTATGGATTGGTATAGTTATTCTGAAAAACAATTTTAAACTACCCTCCTACTAAAGTTATTAAACTATGTATACCCCTTGACCCCATTATACCTTTGCAAGATCTGCACCAAAAGAGGAAAAAAAGGCTTAAATGTACAAAAATAATTATACAAGTTCTTTTTTGTAGTAGCAAAGAACTAGAAACTAAGAAGTGTACATCAATTAGGGAATAGCTGGGGGAGTAAAATGCTCTATGAAAGTGATGGAATACAATTATAATGTAAGATGTGACAGAGGGAATAGCATAATGAAACTTGGTATCAACTGATGCAAGGTAAAATGAACAGAATCAGGAGAATAATTTATATCATCACAACTTCATACAAATGTGCAGTTTTGTAAAAATTAAGAATACTAATCATACAATGATATTGTGTAATTTCAGAGGACTGATAATAAAGAATGATACCCACTTTCTGATGGACTAAATATGAAGAATAAGATACATTTTTGGACACAACTAATTTAAAATTTATTTTTGTTTGAATATTTATTATAAAGTTTTCTTTTTCTTTTTCTTTTTTTTTGAGGAAGATAGCAGGTAGGAAAAGGAAAATTTCTTGTTAATAAAAATAAATTTGTAAAATGTTATGATTTTTTTTCTTTTTGCCTATACTTGATTCTTCATTTTTTTTTTCTATCAAAATTACAATAGCTAGGATTTCTGGCATTGAATCAATAGTGGTGATAATAGACATGCTTGCTTTCTCATTAACTTCAATGGAAAGACATCTTGTTTATTCTTATCACATATAATGCTATCAGCTGGTTATGGATTCTATTTACCATATAAAGAATAAGTATACTTAAACTTATGCTTATTAGTATGTTTAACAGAGCAAGATAAGAATTTTTTCCAAAACTATTAACATAACATCTGTTAACATAATCATGTAGTTTTCATTATTTTTGTTATTAATAACATCAGTTGTCATTATTGTTAAGGATCACTAGAGGTGTAACAGGAAAGATAATGACCTTGTGCCTTTTAAATGACTGGAACAGCCTCCAGAGGTCCAGCAATTACAATCAAAAGCAGAGTTTGCTAGGGACCACAGCTTGCAAGCCTGAACTAGACTTGTAAAGTGACTTGCTTAACTGTACCCAGAAGATTGACTTAGAACCTGAGACACCGTCTCTTACAAATAAGAAAATGGTTTGTCCACCAGTTGTATCACATTGAGAAGTAAACTGAGTAGATGACTAATATAAGTTTGAGTCTGTGCTTCCCAAGTGTAAAATGAATGGAGAGGTTAAATTACCTATCTGTTTTCCCCTCCTACCGACTTTCTCCCTAACTCACTCCATAGTGGTAGTGTACCTATTTATCTTTTCAGTCTTCTCAGCTAATATTCCTTTGTAAAAAGCCATTTGAGTTTAATTGGTTAAATGGAATTAGGAAAATGTTAACTGGTAACTGATAGCGAAGAGGGCACTCCATATTGTGGTTCAAGAAAAGTAATATTGGAAAGATAAGCTAGTTTTTTAAGATTATCCTAGAATTCTGGGTTGACTGGAGAAATACTCAAATTTGGGGAACTTAGCTTGCTATTCTGAATGCAGTTTGGAAGAATAAGACCCACAGATTATGTGTTAACTTTTTTTTTTTTACCATTCTTGCCTATTCTCATGTTTTATTGATTTGTTTTTTGTTTTTTGTTTTTTTTTTTTAGGAAATCAAAACATGTTAATTTAATTGAGTGGTTCTTAATGAATTGTTCATAGAATTTCTGTCTCTTCATCTTATGTGACAGATGTTGTTCCATAATCTACACTATTTTTCATGATGCTATTTTTGCAAACATTTTTATGTACTGATTTATATAGTATTTTCCTAACAATGACTACATGAAGTAAATAATAAAAATATCATTGTCCCATTTTACAGTTAAGGAAGTTCAGAATCATAGTAGCAATATGACTTGTCCCTGATCACACAGTTATCAAATATCAAAAAGAAGACCCACATCCAGATCTCTCCCTATGGTATATTTGCAACTGCATCATTCTGTCTCTCAAAAGACTTTCCAATTAATTCAAGAAACTAAGATGAATTCTTCTCTATTAAGTGAGAAGATAGCATCCAAACGGTAATATCTACTTTAATCCTCAAATACTAATGGATAATTACTTTAGTGTTTCTTTGGATGAAGAACATAGAGTTCATGTTCTGAACTGAAGAATTATCTGGGGATTCTGGCCCCTTATTTCACATAATCCTTTCATAGATGTTCTGTTAAAAGTTTAAATATCCAGCAGTGTTACTATTGGGCTTATATCCCAAAGATATTTTTAAAAAGGGAAAGGGACCTGTATGTGCATGAATGTTTGTGGCAGCCCTCTTTGTAGTGTCCAGAAACTAGAAACTGAGTGGATGCCCATCAATTGGAGAATTGCTGAATAAATTGCAGTATATGAATATTATGAAATATTTTTGTTCTGTAAGAAATGACCAGAAAGATGATTTCAGAAAGGCCTGAAGAGCCTTACAAGAACTGATGCTGAGTGAAACGAGCAGGGCCAGGAGATCATTATTTACTTCAACAACAATACTATATGATGATCAATTCTGATAGACGTTTCAACAAAGAGATGAACCAAATCAGTTCCAATAGAGCAGCAATGAACTGAACCAGCTACATCCAGAGAAAGAACGTTGGGAGATGACAATGAACCAATAGAATTCCCATTCCCTCTATCTTTGTCCACCTGTATTTTTTATTTCCTTCACAGGCTAATTGTACACTACTTCAAAGTCTGACTCTTATTGTGCAGCAAAATAACTTTTTGGACATCTATACATATATTGTATTTAACTTATACTTTAACATATTTAACATGTATGTTAACCTGACATCTGAGGGAAGGGGTGGGAGGAAGAAGGGAAAAAGTTGGGAAAAAAAGGATTTGCAACTGTCAATGCTGAAAAATTACCCATGCATATATTTGTAAATAAAAAGCTATAAAAAAATAAAAATTTAAAAAGTTTTAAATAATTTAGTCATAAAGTGGTTGATGTTTCAGTTTTACAGTAGCATTGTATCTGGTTGCTAGTAGCTAGCAGAAGAATACTCCTAATTGTCCCACTGAACACATAGTTTCAACTAGAGAGGTGGAGCAGGTTGTTATTGTAATTTCATAACTAGTTCTTTTCTGGCTAAAATTAGAACAAACATCATCTCTTGAAAAAAATATGGCCAATATGAAATTTACTTAAGGTAAGTACCCTCAAGAAGACTTATTTCACCAGCAGGTGCAATATACCACATGAGTAAAAGTAACAGAGCTAGCACTGAGCTTGGATAAAACAAATGAATAAAAATGACACTCCTGTTCTTAAGAACATTTCTAGGAGGCTGAACTTTGGTCTCGTTATTTACAGCAGCAATATGGTAACAGCAAACAGAAGAGTTTAACAGGGAAATAGGTATAATTTATTTAGTAGTAGTTCCTCCAATGCCAGTAGATAATAAGGTACTTCTTAAGTTAGTTAGTGCTCCCTCAGGTACTAGATATTAAAATGCAAATTTTGTACTCACCTTTGGATTTCTGCATTTTAATGGTTTCCTGTCAGAATAAGGAATGGGCTGGTGGGACCAGGACTAGCAAAACAGTCATATTTTTCCTGGGATTGAAATCTCAATAGAAATCCCTAAAAAAAGTAAATGGGATTAATTGGGCTACTAAGAAACTTCTCTTTGTAGATAATTAGGGAGGAAATAATAATTCATTTATACAGTGCTTTAAGGTTTACAAATAACCCATTATATATATTGAAATTTCTTGATAACACTCTGTTAGGGGGCAGCATAAATATACCCATATCAAAGCTAATCTACCTGAGTCAAACTTTCTTTTGGAATAATAACTGGAATTTATATCACTTATTAAATATTGTAAACTTTTAAAATATATTATTTCATTTGAATATTATGACAAGAACTATAGCTATTAATATGATTTCTTTAGATAGAAAAATTAAAGTTTCTAGAGATTAAGCAATTTGCTCATTGTCATACAAGCCCCCAAAGTGTCAAAGAGATAGAAAATAAAATTACTCTCCTTTTCCACATATATGTAGGAGGAATACATCTAAAGAAATATACAAGTCTGTGTAAAAACAACTTGTCTTCATGAAGGATTTTTACTCATTTTACAAACATTTTCAACCAAAGGGAAGAATAAAATCTTTGTTTTATCTATGGAATGGTAACAACTGACACATTCATGTTGGGAGAGAAAAATTAGAACAAAAACAGGAAACCATGAGAAAAGAAAACAGGGAGAAAAAAGTGAACATAGCATGTGTTCATTTACATTCAATCCCCATGGTTCTCTTTCTGGATTTAGATGGCATTTTCTATCCAAAGTTTATTGGGATTGCCTTTGATCACTGAACCACTGAGAAGAACCTATTCTTTCATAGTTGGTCAGCCCACAATCTTGCTTTTGCTGTGTACAATGTAGTCCTGTTCAGCATCAGATCATGTAAATATTTCTAGGCCTTTTTCAAATCAGCTTTTTCATCATTTTATAGAATAATAATATTCCATTACTTTCAAATATCATAATATATTCAATCATTCCCCAATTAATGGGTATCAACTCATTTTCCAATTCTTTGCTACCACAAAAAGAGCAGCTACAAATATTTTTGCACATGTAAGTCATTTTCTTTCCTTTATGATTTGCTTGGGATCCAGCAATGGTACTGGTGGATCAAAAGGTATGTACAGTTGTATAGCCCTTTGGCATAGTTCCAAATTGTTCTCTAGAATGGTTGGATCATTTCATAACTCCACTAACAATACCTTAGTCTCCATGTTTTCCCACATCCCCTCCAATACTTATTATCTATTCTTGCCATCTTAGCCAATCTAAGAGGTATGAGGGGGTTCCTCAGAGTTATTTGAATTTGTATTTCTCTAATCAATAGTCATCAATCATGATTTAGAGTATTTTTCATTTGAACATAGATGGTTTTAATTTCATCATCTGAAAATTGTTCAAATCTTTTGACCATTTATCCACTGGAGAATGCTTGTATTGTCATAAATTTGACATAGTTCTTTACATATTTTAGAAATGAAGCTTTTATCAGAAACACTGGCTGTAAAAAATTTCTTCCCAGCTTTGTACTTCCTTTTTAATCTTGTTTGTGTTGATTTTGTTTCTGCAAACCCTTTTTAATTTAATGTAATCAAAGTTATCTATTTTGAATTTTGTAACGTGCTTTAGTTCTTCTTTGATCATAAATTTCTCCTTTCTCCAAAGATATGATAGGTAAACTATTCTTGGATTTCCTAATTTGCTTAGGGTATCATCTTTTACAAGCAAATCATGTACCCATTTTGACCTTAGTTTAGTATAAGTTGTGAGATGTAGATTTATGCTGAGTTTCTGACATTATTTTCCAGTTTTCCCAGCAATTTTTGTGAAATAGTGAGTTCTTATCCTAGAAACAAGGATTTATCAAAAACTGAATTACTATAGTCATTGATTTTTGTGTCATATGTTTCCAACTTAGTCCACTGATCTACAAATCTGTTTCTTAGCCAGTACCAATTTTGATGACTGCTGCTTTATAATATAGTTTTAGGACTGGTATTGCTAGGCCACCATCTTTTGTAATTTTTTTCCATTAATTCCTTTGATTTTTTTTGTTCTTCCAGATGAAATTTGTTATTATTTTTTCTAGCTCTATAAAATAATTTTTCACAGTTTGATTGGTATGACAGTGAATAAGGAGAGCAATTTAGTTAGAATTGTCATTTTTATTATATTAGCTCATCCTACCCATGAACAATTGATATCTTTCCAATTCTTTAGATCTGACTTTATTTGTGTGAGAAGTGTTTCGTAACTGTGTTCATATTGTTCCTAGGTTTGCTTTGGTAAGTAGTCATTATTTTGTCTACGGTTATCTTAAATGGAATTTCTCCTTCTGTCTCTTGCTGCTGAGCTTTGTCAACTAATTTCTCAAAGCACCTCTCGATTACTAAAAGCAGCAGAGTAGGTGCCATCCTATCCTGGTTGAGGGAATTCCCTTGCTATGGGGGACTTCCTATTTCTAGAAAATCATGGGTCCAATTCTTGTGTATATGTGTCCATAAATGGTGACATTTTCCCAAGAAAGTCTTACACAGGCATAGTACTTTTTAAATAAGGCTCTGTATATGGTGTGTCTACAATGGCATTGATTATAGACCTAGTGAGTAACTAATCTTCTACTGTCCTTTATACTCTCTAATACTCTTGAAAGCTCTCTGAATTGACCTGGAATCTTGGGGCTATTGCCAACCTGCTTCTAACATTATCCATTTGATAAACTATCAATCTGACTGTAAAGATGCTTTATGAAGGCCTTTAATTTTCTTAGATAAGGCAGCATGTAGGAGATAGAGCACTGGACATGGAGTCAGGAAGACCTAAACGTAAATCCTGCCTCTGATATTTCTTATTTGGTTGAGGAGAAGTCCATAAACATCTCTCAATTTTGTTTGCTTCATTTACAAAAGGAAGACATGTGGCTTGTTCGATCCAAGATTCCTTACACATATAAATCTATGATACTGGACTAAAATTATCTTCATTAACTCCTAAATTATTATTATTTTTTTTTTTTTGCTGAGGCAATTGGGGTTAAGTGACTTGTCCAGAGTGACTTGCCCAGGGCCACATAGCTAGGAAGTCTTAAGTGTCTGAGGTCAGATTTGAACTCATATTCTCCTAAGTTTAGGGCTGATAGTCTACCCACTGTATCATCTAGCTGCCCCATCCTAAATTATTTATGTCTTGAACAAAATATGTAGGAGAGAAAGGAATAAGCATTTTGGAAGCACTTACTATGTTCTAGTCAATGTTTTGTGCTAAATGTTTTGAAAATATCCTATTTTATTCTTACAACTCTGGGAGATAGTTATTAATGCAATTTAATATCTACCTGGTAAATAGGAATATTTTCGTTGGTTTTGATTTTTAATCAACCTATGATTTTATCTGTTTAGGAAACTTCCTTTAAGAAACTTTTACCATTGAAAATCACTCTCTTTTCAGCAATTTATAGTCTTGGAGAGATGCCTAAGAGCTGTAAGAAGTTAAGCAATTTTCCCAGAGTTACATAGCAAGTATGTAAAAGATATTAGACCTGAAATTAAAGTCATATTTGTTTGTTTGACAGTAAAGCCAATTTTCTAAACATTTTGCCATACTATTTCTTTCTTTTCTTTTATTCAAATGGAACTGGAAAAAGAAAAGGAATACTAATATACTGTTGGTGGAATTTTGAATTGATCACTACTTTGGAAAACAATCCAGAATTATGAAAGAAAAGTTATTAAACTTTTAATGTTCTTTAATCTAGAATTTCATTGACATCCATAGGATCCCAGAATTCAGCTATGAAAAGGTCCCACATATAACTAAATATGAGCAGCTTGGTGGTACAGAAGGTGGAATATTAGCCCTAGAGTTAGGAAGATTAATATCTCTGTGTGCAAATCCAAACTCTTACTAGCCATCTCATTTAACTCTATTTGCTTCAGTTTCTTCATCTCTAAAATAAGCTAGAGGGGAAAAAATGTCAAACCATTCCATAGCTTTGTGAAGAAAACCCTAAAAGTGATCATGAAAAGTCATGCATGACTTAAAAACAATTCAGCAACAACAATAATATAACCAAAAAATCAAAGCAAAACTTTTAGAGTTAACAAAAAAACTGAAAATAAAAGTAGTGCTCATCAACTAGAGAATGGCAGGAAAAACTACAACATATAAATGTTGTAGAATATCATTATAATGTAAGAAATAGTAAATATGAAAAATTGAGAGAAACAGGAAGAAGTTTATGGTTTGATGCAAAGTGAAGTAAATGTAAGGAAATAATATATACAATGACTATAACTGTGTAAATAAAAATTACATTTAAAAAGTAAATGCTTTCTTCAATTATAATGATTAGTCAATTCCAGAGAAGAAGTAAAAATATGTACCCCACTTCTTTCCTAAAGAAATACTGGATTAAAATATATGATTTTGTTTATAATATCAGGGACATTTTCTATGTCAACTTTTTTCTTCTAAACTCTTTTTCTTTGTTACAAGGAAAATTGAAGTGTGAGGTTAAGTTGAAAGGCGTGAGGGTTGAACATAATGAAATTACCATCATGTAAAAAGAAGAGAGAAAAAGTAAGAGAAGGAGATTAATACAACTATTAAAAATAATTGCTTATATTTTCTTTATTATGATTATCATAATCAAGTCAATAATGCATAGTGAATTGTAAGAATAGTCCTGTCAAATAAGTCCAATGCCACTGATGATTCACTGAGATTTTAAAAGCCTCTACCTGCTCTGTACAGTAGCTCTTTATGTTATATAGAAAATATATTATTAGCTTATTCCAAGATCATGTTGGCTAAAGCATAAACAATAAAGTGTCATATTTGTCACGAGACAGTGGTTTCTCATTTTTAAGTTATAGTAATCCTTCCTAGAACTATTGCAGAAAATATAGACTCTTCCCAAATCTATTTTCAGATCCCTGGAGTGTATTTCCCTCTCTCTAAAGATGTCCAGGCAAATGTGGTTAATTTTTTAAAATCTCAAGCTGTTGTGTGGTAAATAAACTCTATTAGTATTTTTTGCCATTTAGAGAGAGAGGTGTGGTACTGGCCCCACTCCATTTTCAGATATTAGGATGTGGAGGAAAGTGTGGCTCCCTCCTATAGGTCTTTCAGTAATGACATCTATATAGGTAGGAACTGCATCAGGTCTGCCTGCCTGTCACTTCAGTAAACATGTTTATCAACTCCAAGATGAATCAGTGTCCCATTTCAGCTAAATCTATAATCCAAGGCCACATAGTTATTTTCCACTGCAGCAGCAGCAGCAGTAACAGCAGCCTTTTATTTTTTCCACCTCTTATTTGCATCTGAATCTCAGCCCACTCCTGGTGAATTAATGCCTGGCTGGCTTCCAAACTCCCCAAATCTTATTATCAAGTCCCTAGAGAGCAAGCCTGATTAGTATACCATACCTTGATAGCCAACTTCAGGCTCAGTAAAAGGTCTGCTGCTGTGGTCTAATTAATGTGTTGTATGGATGTCAGCCCTCCTAAATCATTAGTAAATATGATAGTGTATGCAGTAGACTGAAATATTCAATGAAATGAATCCAATTTTTTCCTCTTCTACCAATCCTGCCATCAGAAGATTCCAAAATGAGTCATTGGTTTGCTTGTTATGGGAATCCAAGGATCTTTTGCAAATTTTGCTCTTCTTTCGTGGGTGGACCCATTATTTATGAAGTAGCTTGTCCATTGCCTTGATTCTTTTCTGCATTGATGGTCTTTATATGATTCACTTCTTTTCAGTTTACTGCTTAGTCTCATTTAAAAATCTTTCTATGCAAGCCCAAGAATGCTTTTATAACATACATGAGCTTGTGGTGTTTGCTGATTCAGCTGGGCACCTTATTTATGCATCTTAATCAAGAAAAGAAAGGAATAATAAGTCAATGGATATGGAAAGATAGGGATGAGATTAAATTAAAACTGACTAAAATACTCAAATTTCACTTCAGTTGAATGATTGAAAGGAAAAGTTGAATTAAAGGAAAGTCAAAGTCTAGCTTCTTAGTCATACATGTTTGTTTTTAGGAATTCTATTTCTTTTACTAAACACTTATTCAACAACTATTCTGTAGATGGGTTTAGAAGTAGAAAAACTTGTCTTCAAGGTATTTACAATCCATGCAAATACATGAAAACATAAAAGAACACAAAATGCATGTTCACATAGTGCTTTGGGGGGAAATGGCTCTGCAGGATGGCTAGGTTGGATAGTTGGATATATACAATCATATATAGTTTTAAGAAAAAACCCATTTATGGTATTATGTCAAGCATAAGATCTTAGAGTGAGAATAGGAATAGATGTTAGGTTGCATGTAATCTGACCAAACCACACACCAAAATTTGGAATTTTTACTCAGGGAATTTAAATGACTCACCCAGTCACCTAGTCACCCAGGTAGTAAGAATCAGAGTGACATTTAAACTCAAGGCTTCTGATTACCATACTAAAAAGATTAATGGAGTTTATTATGAAAAACAAAGCAACTTTACATTCTTATTAAAGGTGCTAACATGATATTGAGATTTTCATCAAAGATACTTTCTATTGGCAATTATCTAGTATGTGTCAACTATGCAGAATGTGGGTTCTATGGGGAGAGATTTTGGGACACCTCAGATCAACCAAGAAAAGATTAAGATCCTTATAAGGTCACCCATGGACTTAACAACCTAACCTTTGAAACTGTGGAGAGAGAAGCCCTTGTCTATGCTGCAATCCCAGATTCTTCACTCAAATTTTGATCATGGGGATCTTGAACAAAGAAATATTAGTGAACATGTATACATGTATGGATGTTTATATATACTTATATTTCTATGTATACTATGTGTATGTGAGTGTATACACACACACACACACACACACACACACACACATATATATATATGCATATGTATATTATAAGGTACTTTCCACTGTTATCAAGTCATAGTGTCAGGAATGACTTTCACTTACTCCTTACTTTTTATATTTATTTTCTTCATTAAAAAGCCCACTTGAAAAAAAAATCCAAATCAGCAATTTCCATCCATTTTTATTCTCATTTGTCCTATATAATAGGAGTATCTTGAATGCAATAATGGGATTTTTGAAAGTTTTGTCTTATCACATATATATATTTATTTTTCCCCATCTTTTATATTTTTATTTGACATTTTTAACTTTGCCTTGTCACTTTGCATTGTCTTAGAGATGAAAACAGGACCATTCTACCTACCCCCAAAACATGGGACTTCTCAATCACTGCATTACCATAAGGAGCTTTCACTATATATGGATTAGATGCTTTATGAGATGTGTCATCTACATTTTATGTCTGGTTTTTATTGATGCATTTTATAAATGTGTCAGGGTAGAAGGCACATGGTAATAAATAAACTTGACATAGTGTTTTCATTATGATATGACTGGCAATCAATTTCAGTAGCTGTCAAACAATGAATCAAGGATAAAGTGAAAAAGTATATGTTTTTTATATGTTTGTATACACACACAAGATATGGTTTCATTAAACTCATGCTATGCAATTGTGATGTGTAGTATAATGTAATAGAATGTATGTGGTAGACCCTTTTCTTCCATTATTTTCCTTGATGTTCTAGATTTCTCTTCCTCCAAATTAATCTTATTACTATTATCATAATACTATCTCTGTAAAGTATAGAATTAAATCTATAAGTGAACTTTGATATATTTTAAGCATTCGTATTGCCCATCCATAAGCAGTAAATATTCCTCCAGATATTTAAATTGATCTTTATTTCTTTCATGAGGATTTACTAACTAGATTTATACAAGTATTGAGTAAAACTTTGATGAACTAACATATTTTTTTAAAATTAAAGTTATTTTAAGTGGTATTTGGATTCTTAGTTGAATTCTTTTGTTAGCATACAAAATACTATTGATTTCTGTTGGTTTATTTTATAGCCTGTGACTCTATTGAAATAATTGTTTCAAATATTTTCTTTGCTGATTGTCTAGGATTTACTAAGTAAATCATGGGAGAAGTAGAGATAAGAAAGCAGAATAGGAGGAAGCAATTGAGCTTAACTCAATTCTTCACAAAGATTTAGAAAACATATCAGGAAGAATTTGCATAAGGAAGCCAAGAAAAAGTAATGAAAGGTCATTTTTCCAACCTAGGTCAGATTAGAGAGACAGAGAGAGATCTGTAGAAACTGGGAATGGGGTCTGGTTAGGACTCTGTGTGTAGTGGGGAGCATTCTAGCACTCAGAAATTGAAAAGGAAGGAAAATTTTTATAAAGACAAAGACATGGGTAGGAAATAATATAAGGGAATTGTTGACCTGTTTTTGGCTGAAGGATTGGATGTCATCTAGCATCACTGTCACCTACTACCCAATTTCAGTCCACAGACCAGAGCAGGGAAGAACGTTTGCTAGCATAAGTCCCAGTAGTACATTTAACAAGAAACATTTCAGAAATGTAATTGTATGGCTCTGATCCTAGGAATAGAGTAATGTCTTGATTGCAGCCTTTAACTAGACATATAAGCCTACATGGAATAACAAGAACAGAATTCAGCAGACTGAAGGGGCATTGGTGGTTCATTTACAACAAACCTGCACAAATTCCCAGTGGACCAAGTGACTGAGTTGAACAACAATCTACTGAAATTCCCAACTAAACACAACTCAGCAGAGGCAAACATGGATCAAAAATTGCAGAGATAATACCAGAAAGACAGGAAACAGACTTCTCCCTGGATTGCATGACTTTGGAGAATTGAAAACTTGTTGGACTCCAAACTGAGTTAAAGAAAGCAGCAGAAGGATATAACAGGAGCTCAGGCTAGATATCACCACCTGTCTCCTTTCCATTCCATCATCCAATCCCTCCACTGAAGTTCACAAAGGTCAGCACCAAGATGAAGTTCAAAGACAAGAAATAGTCTGAGAAAATGAGTGAACAAACAAACAAAGGAACTCGGCTATAAATAACTATGATGGTGATGGAAAAGCCCAACTCACAAACTCAGAAGAGAATATCTTAGAAAAAGTAGAAAAGTGAGGCTCAATGAATACCATTCCCAAGGTAATTTTTAAAAATGCATCTTGGATACAACTCCAAGAAATCTTAGAAGAATTAAATCAAGAATTTTTTTTGAAAAGAGTAAAAATTATTTTTTTTAAATAAATAAGAGCAGTAGAGGAAAAAGTAGGGAAAGAAACAAGAGCTAGGGAAGATTATGAAAGGGAAATCAACAGAGTTGGGGAAAGTACAAAATCTTACTAAAAAAATAAGTTCTTGAAAATTAGAATTAGCCAAATAAAAGCTAGTAATTTGGGACAACTAGATGGCAAAAATTACTTTTACAACTGCATGGTGGATGAATTTGACCTGTTTGACAGATAGAATTTTTTTAATAGTAGATACTTTATATTTTTAAATGTTTTTTATGTTGTTCCAGCACAATTTGTTTATTCATGATATCATTAAGATTTATTTTTATTTTCATGAGGTCTATTATTTATATAAGGTTGACTACTTTTTGTTGTAAGTTATATAGTTATTTCTTCCACATCATGACTTTCTCCATCTCAGTTTCAATATATAGTGGATCAGCATAAGAAAGTAAATGAGAACTTTAAGGGCAGTTTTGCAGAAGCTGCAAACAATACATGAAGGCCAGAAAATGATACAGAAAAAGTTTGGAAACTCAAGAATGCATAAAATATATTCATAGTAATATATATGATATTAACCCAAATTTTATAATAAAGTATTATAACTACCCCACAAAAGAAAAGGAGAAAATTCGGATTTCTCTGTTAAGAAGAAAGTGCAAAAAAATTTTACATGAATTTTCTAAACTGTAGGGTTGCCATACTCTTAACCATCTCCATGATGTGAAAGGCATGACTGTATATTCTTCAAAGCATTTTCCCCTGAATCTCTACTTGTTATTGTTTTGAATTTACTATATATCTTTGAATTTCTTTTGTATATTATTTGATTATAAATATTTCTTCATGGTGTTCAGTTTCTTCTATTTGCTCAAACACCCAACCTCAGCTCCTGATTTGAGTTTTAAACAAGGTCCCCGCCCCATCCCTCCCACAATCCTGCAAGGAGTGATTGCGTCCAATTGTATCAGACCTTAATTTTCTCAACTCTTGCTGCTTTCTTCCACCTCTTATACTATGTCTTGATTTGTCAGACTTTAGTATTTCTGTTCAGAGCTTTCCGATATGCTATCAATAGAGTGCTGCTTTGGGCCTCTACATCTCTCAGGCCTTTACTATGTGCTCCTTGCTATATGATTCTTTTCTACACTTTTACCTTCTTCCTTAAACCTTTCCTGTTTGGGCACTAATTTGAGCTTTTATCCATCTAGGAACCCCATCTGATGGAATGATTCTTCTATGAGTTTCCTTCCATACCCAAAGTCTTCATAGTCTGTAAACCAATGTATTTTTATATTATTCATGTGAATTCATAGTGTATTTTGTGGTGACTGGCCTCCTCCAACTATTATAACTTCAATTGTATTTTTTATTCAATTCTTGACCAGATTAAAGCATTTATTGATTTTTCTTTTTGAATTTCTTAACCAATTTTCAATCTGATAAATAAATATATTCCATCTGATGCCCTTTTTACTTTTTTGAGTCAATGATGGAGTCTATGTGAAAAAACTGGGCTTGTCTATGTACTTTCATATTACCAGCTTACCTCAAAATCTGTGTTCATTATTCTTGACTAAATATATTCTTACCTTCCCTAAAGGATAATTGACAAAAATCTTGACTCTGCATGAAAGAATAGTGGTTCTCCCAAGAAACTCTACCTGTGGGCTACACCATCATAGTCAATCTTTTGTTATAAAAGTATATGTATACTTACTTGTTCTAAGCAAGTGCTTGAAACATTCTTACAGAGGTCCTTTCAAAGTCTCTCAAGAAATGTAGCTAGTCTAAGAGTTTGAATGACAGACTGAGTCTGGAGTTGAGGAAGTTAGTGTCTTACAAAAGACAAAAATCATTGCTGAATTCAGTGGGGTTTTTTAAAATCTACTTTGGGTGTCTCAATAGAAAGGTTATATGATAGAAAAGGCTGAAAAAAAGCAATGTATGATTTGAATAAGGAAACAGAAATTGTGAAAGGCAATTTTAAAAACTTTAGATTTATAAACAAGCAAAAAGGGCCAGAGATTCATTTGAAAGAACAGATATTTAAAAGAACCTTGGAAATTTTGAAAGAAAGCAACTTAGGCTGAAAGAGAAATGCCCAATGTAAAGAGAGGCTCAATATGTCAGAGGAAAAGGATTGGAGAAAATGAATATGAACATGAACAGCAAGAATCAAGCAGAAAAAGAACCTAATTGTCAAGACAACATATAAAACAAAATGGTACAACAAATTGGTAAGTAAAAGAGACTAGTAAGAACAAAAAAAAAATGAAGTTAATTAGAAAAGGGAAAACAGCTTGGACATAGTTGTTGAGTTTGTTAAGATGGAGTAAAGAGAATCAAGATATAAAAAGATGATTTTTAAAAAACTATAATGAATTATAAACACCCACCTTATAGTCCTGAAAAATAAGAATCTAAGTCATTATGGAAAACCGAATTTCTCAATAATTATCACTGAAGATATGATTGTTATGTTTCTATCACAATTAGTGTAGTGTATCTTAATGATACTCTCAGAGAAAATGAAGCATTTTGTTTAAATAATAGAAAAGTTTCCAAATATAATAAAAGTTTTTTTTAAGGATCTGAAATGTCAAGAAAAGGAGAAGCCTGAACATCACTATAACAGGTGGCTAAAGAGAAGAAGAATATTACACAATGGAGAAAGGCTAAAAGGAACACTACATATTTGGAAATAAAGCTATGTATAAGAAAAAGGAAGATGGATGCTTTAGGAGAAAACAGCTTTTTGTCTTTCAAGGGAAGATAAAGTAGATTCACAGGGAACCAAACTCTTCAAGTCTCAGCTAAAATTCTATCTTCCAGAACAAAAGGTCAAGAATTTCAAGGAAACTAATGAAAAAAAAAAATCAAATGAAGGTAGCCTAGCTATAACTGATCTAAAACTATATTATAAAGCAGCATTTGGTATTGGCTAAGAAATAGACTAGTTGATAAGAAGAATAGATTAGGTTCACAGGACAAAATAGTCAATAACTATAGCAATCTAGTGTTTGACAAACCCAAAGACCTCTATTCTTTGGGGATAAGAATTCACTATTTCATAAAAACTGCTGGGAAAATTGGAAATTAGAATGACAGAAACCAGGCATGGACCCACACTTAACACCCTATGCCAAGATAAGATCAAAATGGGTTCATGATTTAGGCATAAAAAAATGAGATTATAAATAAATTAGAAGAACATAGGATAGTTTACCTCTCAGATTGTGGAAGAGGAAGGAAGTGTGACCGAAGAAATAGAGATCATTATTGATCACAAAATAGAAAATTTTAATTATATCAAGTTAAAAAGTGTTTGAACAAAACTAATGCAGACAAGATTAGAAGGGAAGCAATAAACTGGGAAAACATTTTTACAGTTAAAGGTTCTGATTAAGGCCTCATTTCCAAAATATAGAGAAAATTGACTCTAATTTATAAGAAATCAAGCCATACACCAATTGATAAATGGTCAAAGGATATGAACAGACAATTTTCAGATGATGAAATTAAAACTATTTCTACTCATATGAAAAAAGATGTTCCAAATCATTATTGATCAGAGAAATGCAAATTAAGACAACTCTGAGATACTCCTACACACCTGTCAGGTTGGCTAAGATGACAGGAAAAGATAATGACAAATGTTGGAGAGATGCAGGAACACTGAGATATTGATGTATTGTTGGTGGAATTGTGAATGGATCCAACCATTTTGGACAGCAGTTTGGAACTATACTCAAAAAGTTATCAAACTGTGCCTACCCTTTCATCCAGAAGTGTTACTACTGGGGATTATGTCCCAAAGAGATACTAAAGAAGGGAAACGGACCTGTATGTGCAAAATTTTTTTTGTGGCAGCCCTTGTGGCTAGAAACTGGAAATTGAATGGATGCCCATCAATTGAAGAATAATTATATATATCCACTTGGATTAGATATTATATTGATTGGATATATATCCAATTAAATTATGGTATATGAATGGTATGGGATATTATTGTTCTGTGAGAAATAACTAGCAGGATGAATACAGAGAGGCTTGGAAAGATTTATATGAACTGATGATAAGTAAAATGAGCAGAACCAGGAGATCATTATACACTTCAACAACAATACTATATGAGGATCAATTCTGATGGAAGTGGCTGTCTTCAGCAATGAGAGGATCCAATTCAGTTCCAATTAATCAGTAATGAACAGAACCAGCTACACCCAGTGAAAGAATTGTGGGGAATGAGTGTGAACCATAACATAGCATTTGCACTCTTTCTGTGGTTGTTTGCTTGCATTTTTGTTTTTCTTCCCAGGTTATTTTTATCTTTCTAAATACAAATTTTCTTGTGAAACAAGAGAACTGTACAAATGTGTGCACATATATTGTATTTAAGATCTACTTTAACATGTTCAACATGTATGGGACTGCCTGCCATATAGGGGATGGGGTGGAAGGAAGGAGGGGAAAAGTGGGAACAGAAGCGTTTGCAAGGATCAGTGTTGAAAAATTACCCTTGCATATGTTTTGTCAATAAAAAGCTATAATAATAATTTTAAAAATAAATAAAATAAAATTCCATCTTCCAATAGAAGCTTTCCTAATTTCCCTACTGCTAATACTTTCCATTGTTATGGAAACATTTAATTTATCTAATCAGATGAAAGACATGTAGGGTATACTGCAGTAAAATACTTTGGTAAAAGCCCTAAATGAGATGCTAAAGAATAAAATTTTGAAGACAAAAAGGGAAACATTTTAATAAGGAGGAAAAATGAAATTTCTCTGAATAAATCAATGTGGATAAAACTTAACATTTAAAAGAAATATTCAGAATATGGAAAAAGATTTAAACAATAGAATAAATATAAAACTGTGGCATACTCCTGTAAAAATAGCAATCTTTCTATCACCCTTCAAATTCATGTTCCCTATGTCATGTGATCAAAATATAACAGAAAATTTCCAAAATTTTCTCAGAATGGATAGCTACTTTCCAAATTTTATGATGAACATGGGCACAAATGTTGTGATCAAAAGGAACCTAGAAAATTCTGGCAAAGATGAAATCTTGGGCTAGAAATTGAAGAACATAAGGACCATTATTTTTACCTCTCCACACCATTTATGGTAATGGATGCAGAAGAGAAAAACTGATTTGTGAAATGAACAGCTGGGTAAGAAAATAATATCTAAGAATGAAATTTGGATTTCAAAACTGTAGCTTAAAATATAAAATTTATAGGATCTTGGCCAAAAATTTAGCATGCCTCATTCAGGCTTGGGAAATGAATTTTCCTAGAATTTTGCAAATACAAATTTTTAAATTGTTTTAAATTTTAGAAAAGAATATAAAGGGAAGAAGGCTGACTAAATTTACACTAGACTAGATACCACAGACAGTATCTATGACATGAGATAAAGGATAGCAGTTGATACACCAAAAGTTTAGAAGACAAAATACAAGATAGGAACCAGTAGTAAAAATCCATGCCTTCAAATGTTTATACACAAATGCACAAAGTGTGGACAACATACAAAAGGAACTAGGATTCCTAACAGGAGGAGGAAAAATTGACCTTGTAGGGTCTATTGAAATTTTACTAGGTGAAACTTATAACTGGAATAAGACTCTAGATGAGTATAACTTTTTGAAAGAAAGAAGCCTAGATTAGAAGGAGAGGTAGTATTGGACATTTCAGAAGTATGTTTATCCAAGGCCATCTAGCAACTAGATTAGAAATGGAGATATATATATGACAGAGTAGAATGATACAGTAGTGATGGCAGGACATCTATTTGCATTCTCTAATTTCTCATGAAAAAAGGAAATGTTAATAACTTTGATGAGGTCAGGGAACCAAATGATGAGGTGCAAATGATGAGGTCAGGGAACAAAATGATGAGGTACAAATGATGAGGTGTGAAGACTGGGGAGATCCTTTTGGGTTAGAGGTGCAGGTCCTATGTGAAAGAATTCACAAACCTGAAATCTATGTGGCAAAAAGAGATCTATTGGCACTGAGAAGCCAGCTTGCTGGAAGAGAGACTTCTTAGTGGTCAAGGAATATAGCAAAGATGGGTTACACTGAGAAGAAGATATCTTCAACAGTGGGTGAGGTCCTGTTTAGGACATCTGCAAAAATTTGGGGTTCAGAATTGTCTTTTATTAGCCACCTAAGGCTAGGGACTTCAATTCAAAATTGAATGAGACAATGTTGACAATTGATCTCCAATTGAAAAGAGATTATTTATCTTGGGAGTTTCAGCTACTGGAAGTAGTTCCAGACTAATCTTCAACTCAATAGAGGGTACAACCACATCTCTGATCCAACTGAATGAGATCACCCAACTGGGCTGTCCAAAGGGTGGGCCTCTCCCAGAAGTCCTGAGACCCAGGAACCTCCCCTGAGAAGGAAGACAGTCCCAAGGCTCACCCTAAAGATCATTTCCCCAAAAAGATCTCAGTCCACATAAATTTCATAATGAGCATTTATGATAATTTTATTTTGCAGCAAGAGAGACCAAGTAATGGAAAATCTATTCCAGATTTGATTCTTACCGAGAATTGATTGGATGGATGGAAATAATGAGAACACAGGGAAAAGTGAGTACTTTGCTTTAGAATATGCAAGAGCACACAATAGAAAAAGAATTACCAAATAAGGGCACTGTAATGAAAAAAATATGATCGGAAGAGTTGCCCGCAGAATGAGATGAGCCTCATTGGCTCATGGTATGGAAAGCTAACGAAAACAGAAAGGAGTTATTTAGCTAGATCAGAGGAAAGAAGAGGATCAAAGAACCATTGCTCTACTCAGCTTTTATTTTGCTTTTTTGTTTTGTTTTTAACCAAGAAGAAAGAGCTTTGAATTCAAAAGACAATATTAAAAATTGATTTAAAAAAAAAAGCAGTTGATACCAAATATAGCTAAGAAGAGAGAACCTAACTACAATTGATGGATGTCAATGCCCTGACCCAAAACAAGTATAGCCCTGAGTATGGAAAGAATTGATGGATGTGATTGTTGAGATGCAGCAAAGTAACTTAGAAAATATGGTGAACAGAACTGAAGAAAGGCAATGTTCTCCCAGTTTTTTTTAATTGATTTTTTTATTAAAACTTTTTATTTACAAAACATATGCATGAGTAATTTTTCAACACTGACCCTTGAAAACCTTCTATTCCAAATTATCCCCTCCTTGCCCCTACCCTCACCTCATATAGCAGGTAGACCAATACATGTTAAATATCTTTAAAATATATGTTTATATATACATTTGTATATATATATTTGTATATATATATTTGTGTATACATATATACATATGTATAAATATACATATTTATACAGTTATCTTACTGCACAAGAAAAATCAAATCAAGAAGGGAAAAAACTGGGAAAGAAAACAAAATGCAAGCAAACAACAACAGAAAGAGTGAGAATGCCATGTTTTGGTCTACCCTCAGTTCCCATGATCCTCTCTCTTCATCACTGAACAATTGAAATTGGTTTGAATCATCTCATTGTTGAAGAGAGCCACATCCATCAGAATTGATCATCATATAGTCTTTTTGTTGCCATGTATAATGCTCTCTGGGTTCTGCTCATTTCACCCAGCATCAGTTCATGTAAGTCTCTCCAGGCCTTTCTGAAATCATCCTGCTAGTCATTTCCTACAGAACAATAATATTTATATACCATAATTTTCAGCCATTCTCCAATCAAGGGGCATCTATTCAGTTTCCAATTTCGTGCCATCACAAAAAGGGCTGTCACAAACATTTTTCCACATGTGGGTCCCTTTCCATCCTTTAAAATCTCTTTAGGATATAATCCAGTAGTAATACTGCTGGGCCAATGGGTGTGCACAGTTTGATAACTTTTTGAGCATAGTTCCAAATTGCTCTCCAGAATGGTTGGATCCGTTCACAATTCCACCAACAGTGTATCAGTGTCCCAGTTTTCCCACATTCCCTCCAACATTGATCATTACCATTTCCTGTCATCTTAGCCAATCTGACAGGTATGTAGGGGTATCTCAGAGTTGTCTTAATTTGAATTTCTCTAATCAGTAGTGATTTGGAGCATCTTTTCATATGACTAGAACTAGTTTCAATTTCTTTATCTGAAAATTGTTTGTTCGTATGCTTTGACCATTTATCTATTGGAGAATGGCTTGAATTCTTATAAATTTGAGTCAATTCTCTATATATTTTAGAAATGAGGCCTTTGTCAGAGCCTTTGAATGTAAAAATGAGTTTATTGTTTCCCTCCTAATCTTGCCAGCATTAGTTTTGTTTGTAAAAAAAACTTTTTAACTTAATATAATCAAAATTATCTATTTTGTGATCAATAATCATCTCTAGTTCTTTTTTGGTCACAAATTCCTTCCTCCTTCACAGATCTGAGAAGTAAACTATCCTATGTTCTTCTAATTTGATTATAATATCATTCTTTATGTCTAGATCATGAACCCATTTTGACCTTATCTTGATATATGGTGTTAGGTGTGGGTCAATGCCTAGTTTCTGCCATACTAGTTTCCAATTTTTCCAGCAGTGAATTTTTATTCCCAAGTTGGGGTTTTTGGGTTTGTTAAACACCAGCTTGCTATAGTTACTGACTATTTTGTCCTGTGAATCTAATCTATTCCATTGATCAATTGCCCCATTTCTGATCTAGCACCAAATGGTTTTGATGACTACTGATTTATAATATAGTTTTAGATCTGGTACAGCTAAACCACCTTCATTTGCTTTTTTTTTTTTCATTAATTCCCTTGAAATTCTTCATCTTTTCATCTTACAGATGAATTTTGTTGTTATTTTTTCCAGGTCAGTAAAATAGGTTTTTCAGAGTTTGATTGATATAACCCTAAAATAAACAGACTAGTTTAGGTAGTATTGTCATCTTTATTATATTCCCGTTATCGCATTTATCCCCATTACATATGATGCTTGTGGATGGTTTTAAATAGATGCTACTATTTTAAGAAAAAGTCCATTTATTCCTATACTTTCTAGTGTTAGTAAGAGGAATGGGTGTGGAATTTTATTAAATTCTTTTTCTGCATCTACTGAGATAATCATATGGTTTTTATTAATTTGGTTATTGATAAAGTCAATTATGCTAATAATTTTGCTATTATTGAACCAGCCCTGCATTCCAGATATAAATCCTACTTGCTCATGGTGTATTATACTGGGGATGATTTTCTGTAATCTTTTTGCTAATATTTTATTTAAGATTTTCACATCAATATTCATTAGGGAGATTAGTCTATCATTTTCTTTCTCTGTTTTTGTCCTATCTGGTTTAGGTATCAGTACCATGTCTGTGTATAAAAGGAATTTGGTAGGAGTCTTTCATTCCCTATTTTTTCAAATAATTTATATAGTATCCAGGTTTTTTCTTTAAATAAAGAGATTGGAGAGAGCAGAAAACAAAGTCTACAAATTATAAGCCAAT
Organism: Antechinus flavipes; assembly: GCF_016432865.1. Classification (NCBI taxonomy): domain Eukaryota; kingdom Metazoa; phylum Chordata; class Mammalia; order Dasyuromorphia; family Dasyuridae; genus Antechinus; species Antechinus flavipes. The sequence continues at coordinate 304,347,310 of NC_067401.1, read as the reverse complement.
GAGCTTTGACTTTAATTCTTGGCAAAATTATAAATATTTCATTAAAAAGGTCATTAATGGTCATCTAGAGAAAAAGTATGATAAAGATCACAAAGAAGCATCATATCTCCATTAAGACTAGGTTGTTCCATTGACTTTCATGATTTTGCTACTGAAGTATTAGATCAGAGGAATGCTATACTTGTGTGGTTTGCCTGGATTTTTAGCAAAGCGTATAATTAAGTATCTCATGGTATTCATGTGGAAAATGTGAAATATATAAACTAGAAAAAAGTAAAGTTCCATAAATTTGCAGCTAAATATTCATAATCAGAAAGTAGTCTGGTTAAGCTAGCATAGTAACTGAAACTGCATAGTCATTATTGATTTAACATGATCTTGAAAAGTAGTCTCCAATGAAGTGCTCTAGGGATTTGTGCTTGGCTCTGGTCTGCTTGACATTTTTATTACTGATTTGGTTAAAACAATTGTTAAACCTACAGATAACTCTAAACTGGGAGCATACTGGATGACAGGATACAAAATTCAGTTAAACAAACAAAAATCTGGTTAAGTTCATTACTGAGTCAAATCTAATGTAAAAATGTAGACTTACACTTGTATTAAAAATAGCTTTTAATAAATATGAGATAGAGGAGGCATGATTAGACAGCATTCTTAAAAGAATCAAAAGTTTCTAGTTTATTTTGCTATCAATATAAGTTGCCAGCATGTTATCAGTAAAGAAAAAGTGAATGAATTCTGACTGCTTTAAGAAAAAATCATATATTCTAGGAATAAGATGGTGATATAGTAGTACCTCTTTACTGTGTCCTAGTCATATCACAGGTGAAATATTGTGTGGATAACTAGGTGGTACAGTGGATAGAGTGACAGCCTGGAGTCAGGGAAAATTATCTTTGTGAGTTCAAAAGCAGCTTCAGACACTTACCAATTGTATGATCCTGGGCAAGTCACTTACCCCTGTTTGCCTCAATTTAATCACCTGTCAAATGAGTTGGGAAAGGAAATGACAAACCACTCCAATATCTTTGCCAAGAAAATGTGGCTGCAAATGCAGTCACAATGAGTCAGACATGAATGAAAACACCTAAGCAATAACTGTGTTAGATTTAAATCACTTCAGAAATATTGGATACAGTTTCATAATTTACTTACTTGATAAGTAAGTTGAAAATTTCCCTGAGGAAAAGCATCAGAATTATGAACTGTCATTAGGCTCTATTATATAAGAATCCTTTAAAGGAATTGGAGATATATGTCTTAGAGAATGACAATGTCTCAAGTATCTGAGGGACTTTCACATGCAACTTGAGTAAGATTTAAATTCTTGACTCCAGAGAGTAGATGTAGAAACGGTTGATGAAATTTGTAAAATAAATAAATAAATAAATAGTTAGACTTAATGTCAGGAAAAACTTCCTAACAAATAGAGCTGTACCAAAGTAAATGTTAAATCATAGGATTAAAGATTTAGTACTCTAAAGAAACAGAAAAGTCATTAAGTTCAACCTCCTCATTTTACAATTGAGGGAACAGACCAATCAAGTTTTTTCCAACTCAGAAATGCTTTGATTCCAAATTATTCATTCTACAAACAAGGTCTTCAAGAAATTAAGGAACAGAATGGTTTCAGAAACATTTGGAAAGTCTTATATGATACAAAGTGAAGTGAACAGAAGTGGATAGCAGTGCACACAGTAACAGCAGTATTGTAACAATGAGTAACTATGAAACAGTTAGTTGCTTCCATCAAGACAACAATATAAGACAATTCCAAAGGACCCATCATAAAAAATGTTATCTACTTCCAAACAGAAACCTGATGAAATCTGTATGCAAACTAAAGAATACTTTTTTTTTTCACCTTATTTTTCATGGGTGTGTCTGTGTGTGTGTGTGTGTATATATATATATATATATATGTATGTATTTGAAACATGCTAACCTGACCATTTGTGATCAATTGCTTGACTCCAAGGGGTGAGGGAGGTGCAAGAGGAGGAAGAGAACTTGAATTTCAAAATTTCAAAAACTGAATGTTAAAAAATGTTAATGTAATTTAGAAATATTTAATGAAATATATAAAATATTTTTTAAAAGAACTTAAAGTTCCCTTTCTCACACTTAATTAAATAACAAGGGTTTAATTCCCTGTAATGCTTCCTCTAATAGGTCTTTTGTTTTTGTCTTGATTCAAAAAGATAAATCATTTTAAAACATTGTGTAAGTGTAGAATCAATTAGTCAATTAAAGGGAATAACAAGATGCTTTAGTTCTGATAGTCTTCTCCTTATCAAGTGAGATTATCTCCTTGAATCAATCACCAAAGAAATTAGAATTATTATGGACAACCTAGTTAATCAAAGTGAGAAGTAGAATGCTTAAAGCCATTGAGTAAAATTAAATGATACAACATCAGAAGTGTAATAGATGTGTTGAGAAAACTATCCAGCTTTGGAAAGCTGGATAAAAGAACAAAACAGTTCAGAATTTAGCATTCAAGAAGTAGACCAGCCTAGAGACAACAAGTTCATCCTAGCCCCCAGGGAAATCATTTTGAAGAAAGAAAAGAAAAGAAGAAAGAAAGTTTCTGTATCTTCTTTCTCTTTTCTTTGACCAGAAAATCACCATGCAAATTTGAAATATCAGAAGACCTTGGATTTCTTATATCCTATCCTAACAGTGTCACCAGGACAGCAGTACCTGTCTTTAAGGACTTAGATATGCTGATGAAAGGCAGCCTCATGATTCTACAAGAAACATAACAGAAAACTACATCATATCAAAAAAGAAAATTTCATGGAAACTCCACAAAAGAACAAAAAGACATTCAGCCACCAAAAGGTCTGAATTTACTCCTTTGCTATATATACTATTTAAATTTGAGCCTACATTCACCTGGATTCTATATATTGTTCTGAGAAAGAGTACCCCTTTGAGGAGAGAGGGATTTAATCAACTATACTTATGCCATTTTAAAGTAAATATCCATTTCTAGAAGCTAATTAGACCTGGCTGGGAAGTTAATATAAATTGAGAGTCAATGGGAGAGCATCTCCTTTGAGGCTGAAAAAATAGCATTAGAAAAACATCCCAACCAAAAAGTTACTGCTAGAATCTTGAAGAAGGAAGTAGCCCCCAACCCTTAAGGGATTCAACCTACAAAAAAAAAATGGCATTCAAGAGAATAGCTCCAGAGCTTTACCTACAATTTAATCGTTGCTTTTTACTTTTTAAAAAAGAATAATGATTGTAAACATCATCAGAAAGGGGGTTATTTTTATTTACCATTGATTTCTAAATGATCATTTAACAAAAATGTCATTCTTTTTATTATTAAGATACTTAATACATATGAAACACCAGACAAAATAGGACTGTTTCAAGAAAATATCTAAATATTCATTATAACAACTCCCAGAAAAATAAACTTTTCTATGAATTTAAGATGATATTCTGTAACTTCCAGTCTTAGAAAATTTAGGTGACTTGTCCAGGGTTGCAAGGTATGTGTCAGAGACTGAACTTGAACCAATGTCTTCTTGAATTCAAAGTTGGCTTTCTCTCCATTTACCCTACTGCCCCTTTGCTTGTAGAAAAAAAAATAGTATAGAAAGAACACAAATGTCTCACATTTAAATTTTCCTCTCATGCATTTTCCCAAAAGAAATCTTCCCGCACCGAAATTTTTCCTATTTATTTTTTTAACTATAGAATATCATACTGCCACTTGGAAAAAAAAAAAGAAAGAAAGAAAGAAAGAAAGAAAGAAAGAAAGAAAGAAAGAAAGAAAGAAAGAAAGAAAGAAAGAAAGAAAGAAAGACTATGTGTACTCTATGCCTTTTGTATTTTAATAATGTTATTTGCTGTTGGATTTGGATAAAATATATTCATTAGAGGTGAGGTGATTTGAAGAGCCATTTAAAGAGTAACAAAAAAGGTCAGGTGGTTGCCAAGCAACTGCTTTCTAAATCATTTTTCCAAGTGAACATCTGATTAACAATAGGGAATAATGGACTGACTTTGATAGTCAATCTAATTTAGGGCCAAATTTCAAAAACAGATAAATCAAAAACCCGATAAATCTAAATCACTCTCAAACCCCAGATATCTATCTTCTTTCAAAAACTAATTGCCACAATCCTTGAATGGACTTGTGAGCTCCCTTATCTGGAAATTCTCTGCAATGATGAAGTCTGAGCATTCTATATAACTCTTGCCCATAGTCTTCCAAGATTTAACCATAGAAGGCTCATCAAACATAATGGACACGTTTTTCCTTTCTTCTGATAATGCTAGGGTACTACTCATCTATATATCATCCTTCACCTCATTACCAGACCATTCTCTTTCTGCCATATTATTCTTGGATGATAAGCTGTATTTCTACTCTTCTTTAAAACTTTGCTGGTTGTGTGCTGCAGTCTGCTCACATTCACCATGTGCCTCTTTGTTGCCTCCTATGTGATTCTCATGTTTTAGCTCTTTAGGGATAGTGCTATTTCATATCTTGCTATCACATAACAACAATGATAAAATGTTAGTATTTAAAAAAATAAGATTTAGCTTTCATGGAAACCTTGGAGTCAATACAAGTTTTGCAATTTCTTAAAAGCACTCTTCTATTTTCTACTCTAGTCTCAGCTTACTGCCCAAATATACAGTCTAGCCCAGATATGCATATTGTTGGATGAGATCAATAGCAAGAGTTCTCATGTTATGATATGTAATTTTGCTTTTTAAAAATATATTTTAGCAATTTTTTTCAATTCAATTGGTTTCCTATTACTTCATTTTGTATGTTAAAAAAAGAAACATTATTCTGAGGAATCCATGGGTTTAACCAGATGGCAAAAGTTATCCATTACACACACAAAAATGAGTTCAAAATCTATGTTGAAATCTGTACAGTAGAAATTCTTCAGCCATTCTCTCTGTCCTGAGTGGATAGATAAGCTAAACTCTTCTCTTTGATTACAAATATATTAAAGAAAGAGATCTAGCATGACATGTCTAAGATGGATTTCTTGTGGAGGTGAAGTCTCTTCAGATACTGCTTTTTGCAGATGTATTTTGTATTGAGGGTATAAATATTTATTATAATAACATCTATTTATAAGTTCTTAAATTTTTATGGATCAATGTTTTATCTGAGCAATTTTAGGCAATTGCTTTGAATGTGATGATTCTAGTTCCAGCAAAACTTGGTGAATTCTCAAGGATATTTATAAGTTTATATATTTATCATGGAAATAGAAGAGAAAGGAACAAACATTTATTAAAAACTTACTACATGCCAGGTACTATACTATGTAACTTTATAAATATTGTTCCAATTGATTTTCACAACCCCTAGTTCTATTAGTATCCCCATTTTTATAATTCAGGAAACTAAGTCAGATGGGTATTTAAGTGCTTTGCCCAGGCTAACACAACTAATAAGTTTCTGAGGCCAGAATTGAACTGAGGTAGTCTTGATTCCAGATTCTACAGTCTAGTCACTATGCCACCTAATTATTCTGTAAAGATTAGAGAAACTCTGGTGTACATTTTGGCTGTTTTATTTTATCATTCCAAAGATTTGATATGTCTTAAGCTGTTGCAACCAACAGTGATACATAAATTTTTATCATTTTCTTGCATAATCTATATCAATGAAAAGGTAGGGCTTCCTTAAAATTGGCATTTCTATCAATGACCCAATTTTGAATCACAATTATTTATGTAAATAGATTCATGACAGACATTTGTTCAATACTGTATTGTTGACATGTAGTTAGCTGAGTTCTTATAAATGTTACCATGACTGGCCTTTTGACTCCACACTCAGCTCTTAGCTATTTCATAGGTTCTATTTAGAAATAAAACAATAAAGTCAATTATTTGTGTCTATTACCTATCTTTATTAAATACTCAGTGAAGCCATCTTTACCTATTCTAATGAACCTCTTTAATATGCAATCTTAGATCAATCTTTTTTCAAGTAAAACAATAAATCTTTAAGCTGTCTTTTAATTATTTTAATGACAAAGAGGATCTGAACTTGAATAATCTGCTTTCATGCTATACCAAATGTTATTAGTATGGTTTTTTTTTGTTTTGTTTTGGGGTTTTTTTGGGGGGGAATAAATGAAATGTGAAACAAAGCCATTGCGGAAAAAAATTGTGACTCATTATAGAAGTATTTGTGTTACCCAGAATTCCATTGCCCTAATGAAATTATGGGTCTGGCTAAAAAAATGCATAAGGTAGTTTTTGATGAATTACATAGCAATGTTCCTCATTAAATATTCCTGTATGAAACTCAGTATGTGAAACAATAACTCATGACCCACATGTTAGTTACCATGCATCAAGGATTCTTTGCTGACACAGCCCAACCTGTAGTCATTCAATCTTTGTAGACATTTCAATGGTTGACAGTAAAGAGAATTATGTACACCTGGCAAAAGCCATGTTCTCCCTCAACAAGAGCCCATGGGGAAGAGAGCTGTCAAAACATATCAGAAAAGAGAAAGCACAAATACGCAGACTCAAGACAGGGAAGAGAAACAGTGGACGTCAGACAGATGAAAATGATTCTCATCAACTGATACCCTTACATTCTTGTCAAGGCCATAACCTATAACAATAGTATGAACTGATGCTAGCCATATGGTCTATTTACTTGCCTCTTTTTACCTGTCAACTTATTCTGGAAGTTCAGTTCCACAGTGATGAATGCTATTCTGTCTGATTTGAGTTGGAGACCTTGTTCATGGTATTTCTCCATGGTCTACTTGCAGGAATTTTTATGTCCCTCCAAATTTGCCTATTTGGGCCTTACCAGAGTGTTTTTCAGGAGAACAATGACTTCTGATAAAGGATCTGAACTGTCTGAACTAAAGAAACAATTTCAGTCAAAATGAGTCACTGTTGATAAAACCTTATTCTAGACTAAATTAATTCATCTTTCATCTAAAATTCATCTGTTTATGAAAAGATCTAAGTTCAGTTCATTTTTGGAAGTATAGTTAATTACTACAGGAGCTCTTAACATACTCAAGAGATTCATACTCAAGAGATATATGGATAGATAAGTGTGGGGCAAGTTTTGATCATACATGAGAAAAAGATTACATTTTATTTCTATGAGCCTCTAACTGAAATTTGATTTTTCCTAAATCTTTATTCTGAGAAGAGGTCCATAGCCTTCACTAGAATATTAAAAGGATCCATCACACACATGCAAAAAAGAGATTAAGAACCCTTAAAGAAGTAGTATAGCTGACAAGAAGCAAATGCTTTTAAAATATAACTGCAAAGCCTGATGCATTGATAATTTCTTTTTCTTTTGCCCCTGTAGATGTTGACAATAGAAGCACTGTGCCTTCTTAAGAGAATAAAGACTTGCTTAAAAGAAGCCATGTTTATTTTCAGGGTCCCTCTTAAGCTACTAATAATCTATTCCTAAGGCCCATCCAAATCTAACTGACTTATTTGAGTCCTTTCATGTACTGAACATTTTCTGGAAAGTAAAATCTCTATAATATTAAAAACTGTTTTAAAACACTTCTTTGAGTACTCTTCAAATGAGCAACTCTTTGAAACAAAATGTACAAAGTTTCTTTCCCATACAGTGTTACATATGGGATGAAATAAAAACATATCTCTTCTCCTACAGTGTTATTATACACATTTATTTGCGCATATGGTCAGGGAAGATAATAAAAGTATGAAATTAGGTCTTCTAGCTAAGTCTGTTTATTTATTCAACACTGTCATTTCTCTGGCAAAAAAAGTGTCACTTTCCATGTTGTATCAAATTAAAGAGGTGTAGAATCTACTTTATGGCTTAGAAAATTAGGCATGAAAATAGTATTGAGAGATGATTCTAAGCTCCATTTATTGGACTGATGACAAGAATGCATCTGAATTGTCTCCTGTCACACCTAAGGGGAAAAAAGTCAGAAAAGACTTCCAAGCCCTGATATCTATATCAAATAATGTAGAGTAAGCTAAACTCTCATGATATAGCAAAACAAATGGAAGAAGAGATAAAGGAGATGGGAGTTCAGGAATGTGCTCTTTTAGATTTACTAGTCTATGACAGTCCTTGGTAAAAATTTAAGAAATAGTAATAGAACTGAAATTCAAGAAAAGTCATTAGATTGTCATTATAACCCATTCTTCTACTTTTGGAGTAACTGTGATACTTTTTATATTTGGTATGTACCCATATTGGTTACAGTTTAATTATTTCTTTTATCTTCCTCAGAGAATACTATAGGCACAATTAATATGCAATGAATTTTCATATAACCCACAGAACCTTATGAGTCAGAAGAGAATTTAAGTATTATATGGCCCACTGTTTCAACTAATGAATTTCCTCTTAAAGGATCTCCAGTATGGATACATATAATCTTTGCTGAGACCTCTAGTGATGGGGAAACTCAATTTCCCATTCTAGTTTTGCAGGAATTATTAAAAGTTCTTCAATATTGATCAGAGCACTTCCTCCTTGTAAATTCTATACTTTGGTCCCAGTTTTGGCTTTAGATTTTCAGAACAAATCTAATCCTTCTATTATAATGGGCCTTGAAATATTTAAAGATATAAAACAAAACATCATCCCCATATGTCCCCCCAGGTTTTTTCTCTAATCTGAGCATATCCACCTTTTAAAGTTTGATGATGACTACTCAAAGTTATTCCTCAATCATGTTATCTACAAATAAATGCAACAGTTCCTTGCTGAAGTATAAAATTAATTGTGAGCATTTGTAAACTTCTAAAAACTATTTTCTATGAAGAGACTGAAAAAGGCATTCACATACATTCAGATTTCTACATTTAAATTTTCAGTTGTTGAATTTTATTGAACAGAAATGCATTCTTCCTCAGTAACCAAAAATGACTTAAAATTTTTCTTAATACATAAGGAATTACAATTATTTGATTATTTAAGGATACAACAAACAATGTTCTGTTTCCAAAAAGTTGCGCAATACATTTCAAAAGCTTATGTCATCAAATTTACCAAATATCTGCTCATAGGATCCAATACTGATGAAAATTTGAAAAGAAAACAATATCCAAAAGATGTTGCTTTTTAAAATTCATTTTGCAAGCACTGTAATAAGAATTTAAAATCTGTGATTCTAAAAATAATGCTTAAACATATTCTGAAAATTTATAAAATGAAATGCCATATATCTAAATTCTCTCCATCAGTTGCTATTTAGCAATTTGTAGGACATACAAGAATTTTCTGCTCTGTCCCTGAACAAGAGTCCTCTAGCCTTTTCTCTAAAGGTGTTTCCAATTATCTATTGACCCTGATTACCATATATTTCCATACCTCACACTTCATATGATCATTTATTGGCAATTAATATTAGCTACCACAAAGATCAGAGAAAACAAACCCCAAACCCAGTTTCTTGTCTCATAATCTTAAAGTTTAAAGATCATACCCAAAGAGATTCATAAAAACACTGAAAGATTGGGTAGTTCAGAAAGAATGATTTTGCTTCTGAAATGATTTATTAGTTTCATTTCTTATTTAGTCTTCTGGTTGTGTTTAAATTGACAATTCTTCTTTTCTTCTCCTTTCAGCCACTATTTTGGAAGTCTTTGGGTAGAATGCCCTTGAGAAGATTGTTGGAAAGCTAGAGTGGATACAATGTAGGAAAAAGGCATAACAGTAGGAATGAGAAAATAGGGGAGGGGGAGAAATAATGTTTACCAAGGTTGAAGGAGAAAAGAAGGCAAATATCAACTGAAGAGTTAGTTTGTTTACACTAAGGTTTTGCATGTGAGAAACAGAGGGTGGTTAAAAGGAGAAAGGATCATGGAAACAGTAGAAGCAAGGTGAATAGAAGAATCAGAAAAAAAAATAGAAGGAAAAAAGTAAAAGTCAAAATGAGAAAACATCTTGATGAATAACATCTCAGTATTCCCTGTAGAATGCAGGGGAAATCATTTGGAAATTATCCTGGGGCATGTCTTATAATTTGAAATTAGAATTATTTTACATAATGTCTAAATTATCCATATTAGACCTTCTGAAAAGATATTGATATTGATGACTTATTTGCATTAACATGAGAGATCTGCTAATAAATTTTATATTTGGAATTCTACGTAAAAGATTCTTAAGCCACATAAATAACTTAAAAACAAACTAAAATTTCAATGTGGCACTGCCACAATTCTTAGAAGAGATGAGTAATGTCTCCTCTCCCCCATTGTCAATGAATTATGAATGTATGGGCAGATAATCACCATCTGACTTTGCTTTAGTGGGAATTAAAAACTGTCAACTTCCTTTCTCATTGGGAGTATATAAGAGGATTATCAATCAAAATTAGTTTTCTGTGATTCAAAGTGACTTTCAAATCAACATATTATAATTGTCATTTCTCTGAGATTCTTCTCAAGAAAATATCCCTTTTGCAATGATTAAAACACCCAGGAGAAATTTCAATTCAGGATTCCATTGTTACCAAAGAGCAAAAAAAGAATTTATCTTTCTAAAAGGATACCAAGAACCCTGTTTTACTATAGAATATGATTTACTTATTGAATATAGTAAAGGATCATAGATTTAGATCTTGAAGGGATACTAAAGAACAATGAATATAATCTCTCATTTTACAGATAAAAAACTGAGGCACAGAGTGGTTTAAGGGACTTTTCCAGGATCATAAACTATTAAGTATTTGGGATGGGTTTTTAACCAAAGCCTTACTGACATAACTTCTTACTAATATAATTTTTTTACTAAAATTCTATGCTAATTATGTTATTGTTATAACTTCAATAAGACATTTACCAAAGAGCCATTATTAAGGCTGCCTTTAATTCAGAGGAAAGGATATCATACATATTTTTAAAATTTTTAGGTAAGATTTCACCAAGTTTAAACTAACAAGCAATGCAAATATCACTTTAATATTATTCACTGACATATTATATGTATACTTATCTATTGAACGAGTTTCTCCACAGATATAAAATTCCTATTTTGTTATTATCCACTAATCCTTCCATCATCCTTATAAAAACAATAGTGGAATACAAAAAAAGTTAATGTTTTTAAGGAGGAATGAACCAGTCACAGAAAATTAATGAACTTTTCTTCAAATCAAAATCAAGTATACAGGTTGAAACAATGCTTAACACTTCTCTTCCTGAAGCAAATGTTTAGTTCTCAGAAATTTCTATAATTAAAAAGCAAACAAAACAAAACAAAACAAAACAAAACAAAACAAACCAAAACAAAGCAAAACAAATTCAAAATCTTCATATCTATTTGGCATGATTGTTTATCTTCACCAGAATTTTAACTTCCCAAACGCAAAGAAAGAAAAAATTATCATCTGTCCATTTTTCAAGTTTCTCAATGTATCTGGACTTTTTCTATGTACAATTTCAGGAGAGTGAGTCTACAGCATATATGTTTTCACTATATCCAGTCACTTAATATGGTAATCCAATAAACTGACACCTCTATATAATTTTTTCAACTGGATCTTAATTTCATTAGCATAGGGAATTATTGAAGAGGATATTTCCATTTCCAAAAAAGATTGGTACCTTATCTGAAACTTATAGTCTTCCAAAGTTGTCTGGAACATTGAGATATTATCATATAGGCAACATGTCTCCAAGACAAACTTAATCCATGTTTTTGGAGTCAGAAATCTCATCTGATACATTGCCTCTATAAACATATATACTGAAAAAATGAATAGAAAGGAGAAAATGGATGTAGGATTGATAAAGAAGTCAGAAAATCTACCTAAAAATTTTAGATAAGCATATTTATTTCATCTTATTTTGGCCTTTTAACCCAAATACAGATCTCTTTGCATCTCTATGACTATAAAAGCCCAGGGACTACAGCCAAAAATATTTTCATAAATGATAATTTATTCATCCAGGTTGAATAAATACATACATATGTGTGCATATGTGTAACATATAATATACATTTACATATTGCATGTAAATAATTGTGTTTTCTTATGGTTTTATTCCTAAAGATAGGCATGTTTAACTAGAATTCTTGTCTTTTGTATGCTGTTTTAGGAAGATGTAGTCATTTTTTCAATTAATTTCATGTGAAAAAGCAGAAGTGCCAATCAGAGACTATTTAGCTAATTAGATTCTCTGTCATTTGAGCTTATTTTCTGTAAAATAGAACTTTAAAAATTTTTTCCAAACTCTCCTTTAGAGAACTATATTCATATTTTGATGAATTTAGAAATTCTCTGAGCCATGAAACAAAAATCTTTCTCCCCAAGAAACCAGATATAAAGATCAAATACCACATCTTCTATACATAAAAATAAAATCATTCCTTTCCCTTCATATCACTCTTTTAAAACTTTCTTCGGCAAAAGTTTGTTATACATAATGAAATTTAGCACTAGCAACTTTGAGTGAAAATCATTATTCACAAACAAAAATTTGAAAGAAAAACCCCAATGTTTAAATTTTTGATTTATTTATTATTAATTGATTGATTATTAAAAATTGATTTATTTTATTAATAAGAAGCTGTGGATTCAAAGACAAAACAAAAAATTCATATAATATGGTTCTAGAACTTAATATCAAAATCTTGTCTATAATGGTATTATATATTAACATATATATAATATATATGTATGTGTAATATATATTTGGGGGACATAATGCCTTCAAGAACTTATTTATATTAATTTTAGTCAACTTTAAATTAAACAAATTCTCCAGGTTTTTTTTTGTCTGATGAGAATATCATTTTGGATACAGTCTTGCTTCAGTTAAATAAGAACATTTCAAAATGCAAGAGGAAAAATAAAATAAAGGTCTTAGACAATATGTCTAATGATCCACTGTAAATTTTCAAGTAGACTGACAGTAGCTTCTTTTTTTTTAATGGTGAAATATTTATTTAAATTTTTGCATCTCTTCCCTACCAAAAAAAGACATCCTTTTAGTAATAATAGCTAATCATAATACTAGATAACATTTATGTAGTGCTTACTATGTGTCATGAACTGTGCTAAGCATTTTATATTTATCATCTCATTTTCATTTCACAACAACCGTAGGAGATAGGTGCTATTACTTCCATTTTATAGATGAAAAAAACTGAGGGGAATGGAGTTTAAATGACTTGCTCAGGGGCTCATATAGCTAGTGAGTGTCTAAGATTATATTTGAATTCAGATCTTCCTGACTCCAAGCCCAGAGCTCTATTTACTGCCCCACCTACTTCAGACTTGCTCTTTGGAAGCTCTTATGATATGAGCTACTTCCTCTATTCTATCTTACTTCCAAAAATGGCACATCATTCTGTATAACTGGAATGTTCTCCTTCATCCTCTCTGTTTTTTAGGATACTTTGGTCTCAACTTTCGTGTCACCTCTTCTGCTAGATCTACCCATAACCTCTGAATTAGTTGTCTTGTATTTATTTAGGGTGAGGATTATGTTGTTTTGTTCTTTTCTTAGTATCATCAGCACCTAGCACAGTTCTTGACTTGTAAATGATCTCACTAAATCATTGCTGAATAGAAAGCCAAAGAATATGTGTGTATTTTTACATACTTTATGCACATATATACCTTATAGCACACATATACATGTATAAACATTTTTCTTTTGTGCATAAGGTATATATGTACAAATATACATATATACACTTACATATATACATAATATATACATATTCTTATGCACAAAAGAAAACATATAGCACAGACATAGCATGACTTATTTTAAATTATTTTTAAAAGACCTTAGAAATATTCTGCATTAAAACAATATAAAGATAATATGCATAATACTCATAAAATATCAAATGAGATGCTATTTGTAAAGTACTTAGCACTAAGTCTGACAGAGTAGATGCTTAATAAATGTGTATTACCTCTCAAAATAGTTGTAAATCTTTAATGCAAAGCCTACACATACAACCCATGTAGTGAAGGTGGGGGAAAATGGGGTAGAGAGGGCTGTTTAGTTAGTCAACCAGTAGTTATGTAAAAAATAGATGGGAGATTTTAGTGGACCTGAAATTTCCTTATGAACCAACAATATGACAAGAATACAAAAATACTAATGTCACATTAATAGATATGTAGTGCCTAGAATGAAGAAGGTGATAGTTCCCTTATGTTCTGTCCTGATCAGTCTATACCTACAATATTATATTCATTCTCATAACCATATTTTTGTAAGGGCATTAACAAATTTGAACTGGCAATGATATATACCTAAAATGTCAAGGGAGCTCAACATTGTGTCACTTAAGGATTAATTAAAGGGATTTTCAATATTTAACTTGGAGAAGAGAAAATTTAAGGAAATAAGTACGAGAGGAATTGTTATTAAACAATCCCTTTGGCTCCAGAGCTCAAAATAAGGCCAACCAGTTTAACTTAGGAAGATATATTTTCAGTTTTTTTTTAATATACTAAAATTGCAATAGTAAAAAAGCTCTATACGAAGAACTTCTATTATCAATACAAATTTGCACTTGCTTTTCCATTTACAACCTTAGTGAGTTTTCCTCTCTGCACAGGCATGAAAGGTGACTTTTTTAGAGTCACACATTTACTCTGTGGTGGGACTTGAACCCAAATCTTCCTGACTGCAAAACCAACTTATCCACTATTCCTGCTACCTCATGTTCAGGTGAATATAACTAGAAATTTCTAAGTAACTAGAACTCTCCAAAATTATAATGGAATATATCTAGTAGTAATGCCTGATAATATCACAGCAAAATTTTAAGCAGAAGTTAGGTGAATATTTATGAGCTATATGAAAGAATTTATTCTTTAGGGAAAGATCCTGCTAGCAACTTTGTGTGTGTGTGTGTGTGTGTGTGTGTGTGTGTGTGTGTGTGTGTGTGAGAGAGAGAGAGAGAGAGAGAGAGAGAGAGAGAGAGTGTGGTGGGGGGGTAAGGGTGGAGGAAAGGGGTAGGGAGACTGAGACAGAAACAAAGACAGAGACAAAGACAAAAACAGAGAGAATGCAGCTTTCGAAGTCTCTGGCAAATCTGAGGTTGTATATGTTTATGACTGTCATTTACTCCCATATTGTGCGTAGTGTATTTAACAAAAGAAGGGTTTTATTTTTATCCCCTATATCTCCATACACACAATTCGTCAATTAGTTGTTTCAGTGTTGTCAAATGCTTCATAACCCATTTAGGGTTTTTTTGGGAAAGATACTAAAGTGGTTTGCCATTTTCTTCTTTAGCTTATTATTCAGATGAGAAAACTGAATCAAACAGGATTAAGTGACTTTTCCAGCGTTACACAATTAGTTAGGTGTCTGAGGCCAGATTTGAACTTAAAAAGATGAATCTTCCTGATTCTAGACCCAGAACTCTGTTTACCTAGCTATCATACACATATAAAGTACTTTTAAAGCATGATACCTTGAAATATGGAGTTATTTCTAAATACTAAGAAGATACTGAGCTTGGGGATTCAACAATGATATTATAAAGTAAAAAAACTCCCTCACAATTTTTTCCTTCTTTATGGCAAATCAGGATTAGAAAAGTTTTTAGCACAGGAATAGTATGTTGAAAAGGTTTTTTTTTTTAATGAATTCATACACTACTGGCTAAAAGGAAGAGACTTTCTTATATACAACAATGCAATGTTCAGCATTGAGATGCTCCCACAAAATGAAATTTTTAGGCTATGTTTAATATTTTATGCAATAAATAGGGTGCCAGCAGTGGATAGTAAACATGCCATGGAATCAGGAAGATCTGAATTCAAAACTTGCTGTTGTTTCATGATAGTTGTGTGAATATGGGCAAATCCTTCAATTTCTCAGTGCTCAACTTTGAAGACTATTAAGTAACAGGGAAAGAAATTGTTCTGAATTGTTTGTGCACTGATTATTTCCTATGACATTATATGTCCACATCCTCCATATAAAGTCTAGATAATGTCTATTGAAATTAAAAACTGGGAATTATATCACATGAATTTAATAATCATAAACCAAATGAAAAATTTAGAGGTCTTGCCAAATTCCCTTCACTTTTCAAAACATACTGTCATACAACATTCTCATGATGCTGACAATTTAAAAAGTAATCATTAGTTAACGTATGCATAAAGAGAGTGAAGAAGATAGTATTATCATAAAGAATCTTTAGACTTTTCAGAAGAAAAGGAATAGAATTTTGTGTGTATAATACTTTATCATTAATATTTCTCGATATAACATTTGATAAGTAAAATTACTCTCTACAAAGCAACATTTTCCTCCCCCAAGTTCTTTAAGATGTATAACCTAGAAAAGCTAAATGTTCCCCAAGGACAG
Source organism: Antechinus flavipes (assembly GCF_016432865.1). Taxonomy (NCBI): domain Eukaryota; kingdom Metazoa; phylum Chordata; class Mammalia; order Dasyuromorphia; family Dasyuridae; genus Antechinus; species Antechinus flavipes. Next base: position 304,330,975 of record NC_067401.1, on the reverse strand, counting down.
ATTTATTGTTGCTTAAAAGTTTTCCTTTGAGACTAGGTATTCAATTATCTACACAAAGATTAAAACAATACTCTATTACATAATAATAATTTTTTTCTATTACATATATACCAGAAATTGCAAATACTTCAAACCATTTTGCCCTATTGGTGATTTTAAAGATAAACTATAGGAGTTGGCTTTCAGATTATAAAAAAAAATTTAAGAAAACCAATTAAAGAGTTATTTACAAATGAAGATTTACAGAAAGATCATTGGTACCTTGGGCTACACTTTCTTAAAAACCTGTAAAAAGAATGAAAACGGACTATTCATTTTTATTTCTTAAACTGTCATGTGAAATTCTTTGATTTTTTTTCATTTACCATGGGAGTTGACTTTTTAATAATTCTTTATAAAAAACTATATTGAGCCCAAACAAAGTTGAAGTATTATAACTGAAGTGCACAAAGCAAAGACTTGCAGGTGGCTTTCTTTTCAGATTTCAAATGATTTAAGTTTCAATTCTTTTAAACAGAGATAGAACATAGATTTGTTAAAAAGATAATAAAAATAGGAGTTCCTATCCCAGAGCACAGCTTTATTACATCTTTAAAGAGGCACTTTTTATGTTGTTCAGAATATGAAAAACTCACTCTTTGAGTGGTATTGACAGATACATGCAAAAAACAATGAAAAAATTAGAAGAGAAGTTATTTATTTTTCTTTAGCCAGCTGCCAATAAACCAAGGTCAACAAGATAGAGAAATGGAGCAGGAGCAAGAGAGAAAAGAAGAAGAAGAAATAGTCTGCTGGCCTTTATTCCAAACCAAATGTAGTGAAGCTCTTTCAGGTACATACATCCTCAGTCACAAGACCATCACATAAAGTTTAGCACTATTCTTGAAACTGAGAGTCAGCTTCAATAGGGTAAACAATCTTATATTGATAATTGACTACAACTTTTTTTCTTTAAATGAAGATATGAATGCTAATTAATAGGAACTAAGTTTGACAGTTCGTACACAAAGACATATGTCACAGAAAAGTCACTCAGAGGACTCCCAAACAAATTGCTAGTTAGGTAATACTGAGAAAAAAATTCATAAAGTTGAATTATATCTCTTAACCAAGCAACTTCAAAAAGGTCATTGGCCAATGAGCTTAGTTTTTGAATCATCTAAACAAAAGTAATTTCAAAAGGCATTACTATTATACTTCATCCATTCATTTTCAGATGTTTTAAGTAATAGAATCGACTATTATTTGTTCCATGCAATGCTCATGCAGCAGTGTAGCACTGCATATATCCCAAAGTGGAAGAAGGGGGATAACATTTGAATTTGAAATATATTAGAAGATTTACCATCCTGTTAACATTTTCTTAGGTCCATATTAAATAAGTTCATATTCCTTGAGTGCATTGTCACTGTGTGGTAAGGGGAGGTGACGGGAGATATGTTTTCTGGATCTAGAAAGATAACTTAAGATTACAAAGTTAAGCAATAGATGATATGTCACAGGAAAATCCACACAAAAATCAATGGAAGTTAACTCTCCTTAGTTTGTTATTGTTGCCCACCTCCCAATTATAAGACTGGAAGCTATGACTTGTAATCTTATAGTGAATTATGTAGAATATGAAGCCTAAGGCGTCAAGTTTATGTCACATATACAAACATGTAAAAACATAGGTATTGGGATCACTTAGCAGTACAATCATTAAATAAGAAATGAAGAGTCCATGATTCTTTATTTCCAAATGATTTTAAGCATTAAATCATTAATAGTTTGAACTGAATACTTGATACAGTAAGTGCTTTCTCTGTCACTGAAGAAAAATTGGCATTTTAAAAATTATTCTTAATTCATATTTATTAGCAACTTCTTAACATATTTTGAATTGTACCAATTAATGTATTGGTGTTCTCTTTTATAATCAAGATATTCCCAAATACTTTTAATATAGACTAATGTACCAAGGTATTACAATCTGAAATAATCCATGCAAATTGATTAAATGATTAATATGGAAAAGAAAGCTGCATCTATCTTTCCTGTTTGGGTCACAGATTCTGATATATGCTTCAAATACTCATTCAGATGTCCAACTTAGGTTAGATTTGGGAAAGGAAACATTGAGTGTGTAAAAGTTAATAAGACAAAGCAATAAAACTTTATTACTTCCAGTTCCCAATAACTTGGTGAGTTAGTCTCTTTCTCTTCTCTTCACATCCCAAAACATATAGTTCTTGTCCATTGAGCCCCAAATCCAAAAAATGAATAGGGACTTTGATTCTTTTCCCTGATAATAGGAATGTAAATTAAAAGAAAATATTGCCACCATATTGGAAGAGTTCCCTTTTAATGGTGAACCCCAAAACAAGTTTTAGTCTTTATCACCTACCCTAGTTTTGGTGATTTATCTATAACTCTTAAATTCAGTTTGTCCATTCATTCCTGTCCTTTCTATGTACATACTTAAGTGGATAACAGAAACCTAGCATTGGTCAGTTTGAGAAAAACTTAGTTGATGAATGCCATTAAATCTATATCAAGATCTGTTATTCCTCTGAGGTAAAAAGGATTTCAGCAATATGGCACATGTTCAAGACTACATTACAGATAAAATTAGTACGCCCTTAAACAATCAGTGAGAGTCTGTTTCACTACACCTGGTTTACATTGACCTTTAGTTGAAATAGGTTTCAGAAATACCTTATATGACAATCTATAACATCTTTAAGCATATTGAACAACTATCAAGGGGTATATGGATCCTAAATTAGTAGGCATCTTACTTCTTTAGAGCTCAGTAAAAATATATATATATATATGCATTTTTAATCAACCAGTTCACATGATTCAGAAATTAGCCCCTTGTCTACTAGTGAAAAGTGTTGTGGTCAAAATTAGTTGTCAAAACATTTGGCTTGTATGAGTTCTTTCCTCTTGGTTGATGGGATTTGAGAAAATGTTTTCCAAATATACTAAACAGAATACAATGGAGGCTTGAGTAAAGAACAAATTGTGAAGATAGAAATCTAAGAAGAGTCCACACTGTTTCTGAATTCTGTTTCTTAACTGAGAGGAAATGCCACTTCTCAATGCCCAAAGACTCAAACATAAAACAATTCCAAAGTTTGATTTACCTCCTCAAATGGAATCCTTTGTCTTGATAATAACAAGGCCAGTGAGGGTCTCAGGGCATATTTCCTGTGAAATTATAATCCCTAGCTAGGAACTATTATTACAATAATAACATTTCCTGTGATATTCTTTTTCCTTTTTCCCTTTTCCCATGAAGAAATGTATTAATATACTGAAAAAGAATCTCAGAGGAGAAAGATGAAGCAGTAACTATGATAGCTGCAATATGGCTTCATAGGAAACAGGGCTACATTTAATTAGGTTTGATCTTTTTCATGTGTCTTTTACCCCTTTGGTTACAGTGTGGTATGTGTATGTATGTATGTAATATGTGTGTGTGACAGGGACTTAAGAGTCATCCTTTTCCAAACTACGTTGCTATCAAGACTAACAAAATTGAAGTGGAGCTTACACTATATTTACAAACAAGTTGGCACTTACAGAATAAATTATTGATTTAAAAAAAAATCCAACCCAGAACACCTATGTTTTAGGCATACTGGGAAAACCTGCTGCCTTATAACATTATGCTACATTAATATGAATAAATAGATTCCCAGCTGGTACATTCTTCCCCAATGGTTTGCTTCTTCCTGAAAGGGAGTACCGTTCCATTCCAATTTATAGTGATGTTAATAGGTTCTTAATCCAGAGAAAGTAAAGGCTGCATGTTTTCTTCCTCATTTTTATCCATGCGTTTTAGTACTGCAGGATCCACTACTGACTGAGATCTGTAAATGAGAGAGAGAGAGAGAGAGAGATGAAATAAATAATTTGATTGATTAATTAATTAAACCAAGATTAGCTGAATTATCCACATTATAATTTTCCAACACATCTGTTCCTATTAAGTTATTGATAGTATAATTAAGCAAATTATGTTTTCCCCTAATACTACTCTCTGTCTTTTCTTTATTTAAATTCCTTCATGAATCTAATATATTCACCCACTCTTAAATCAAGGGATATGGAATATAAAAATAAAGGAAATTTTATGGGGAAAAAGGATAAATGGTGACTCAAATTAGGTCAGTGAAAAAACAAAGTAATGCTATCAACTGCCTCCATCAGAATATCAATCCCTTAAACACATTTTTGTCATTGTATATCTAGTTCCTATATATAGCATGGTGCTGAAATTAACTTATTTGGAGCATGGAGCATTGAGTAGAAAAGGGTAGAAAAATACATGTGAGATAATTTGGGGAAGCTGATAATCTTCTAGATCCTTTCTAAAAACTAAGCAATTATAAATTTTTTAATACCATGGATTTTTCAGGACAAATAAAACCTGGAAATAAAATGTCTTTGCAATGAGTAGAGTAATATGTTTAAAAAGGAGGGGAAGAATTCTGGGAAGATGGCAGAGTAGATGGGTAAATTGCAAGCTCTCCAGATTTCCCCCACAAATCGAACAAATTTGTGCCTCAGGGCAAACACTGACTTGTGAAAAATCAAGATTTGAGGTAGGACTGGAGTCCTCCAGCTACAACCTCAGAAAATCTGAATAAAGACCTGGGGCTGGGATTAACCATGAAGTATAAACACCTACAGGCTAGCTCCCAAAAACACCAAGTGGGAAGCCCTGGAGCTAACTCAGTGTGTCTGGAGCCTCAGCAAGAACCACAGAAACTTTTACTTCCTGGACTGCTTATGGAATCCAGGTCTGAGTCTGGGAAGACTAAGGGAACTTGGGCTGATTAGGAACACCAGGCCCAGCTGTGCTGCAGGGACTTGGCCCTAGATGAGAAGGATTCAACCCCCAGACCAAAAAGAACATCTCACAAGAAACAAGGGAAAAAATTCAAATACGCTTGAGCTACAATTAGAATTGTACAGGACTAATTAGCAGCCACAATAAGAAAATACAGATCCTAGAATCATTATCTATTGAAAATCAAAAGAATTAAGCCTATGGCCAAAAATATCATATCCAGCAAAATTATCTATAAGACTGAATGAGAAAAAGTGGAAATTTAATGAACTTGTAGATTTTCAAGACTTTCTTTCAACCAAACCCAAACTCAAAAGAAAATTTAACATATAAGAGCCAATATTAAAGATAATTTTCGAGGAACTCAACATGGATAAATTGTCTATGTTTTTTACATGGGAAATTTATAGCATATGTTTAAAATTGACATCTACAATATAGCAGCTTAAAAGAAATATTGGGGCAGAGTTAAGGTAAAAAATAATAATTATGTCATAAAATGAGGTGCAGAAGAAGAATAGATACAGGGGATTAGAGGGGAGAGGAAGGCTCATAGTTCCGAAAACCTATTCACATAAGGAATGGATTAAATAGGCAACATTACGTACATATTTTGAAGGGTATACCCTCCAAATCTATAAAGAAATAAGGAGGAGAGCTGAGCAGACAGAAAAACAAAGGGTGAGGAAAGAAAACAAGGGAGGTATTCATGGAGAGATTAAGTAATAGCATTATTAGGAGCAGAATTAAAGCAAAGGGTCAGCAGGGATAGAAAGCTATCTGTGTGTCTATGTGTAGAAGTAGAAGTGTATGTATGTGTATGTAAAATATATATGCTTTCTTAGCTATAGTCTGCTTGAGAGTGGTGGAAGGGATGAAAGGGGGGAAAAGAATAAAATAAAAAAGGTGCACAGCAGAGAAGAAAAGAACAATTTACAAGAAAGTAAAGATGGAAACTTGTGAAAATAATTTCTTCTACTAATATATATACTTTCTTGAACTAGTATTTGTTGTTACATATTTTGAATTCTTCCTGATGCTTTGCTGGGCACATGAAAATGTTCTCCTTTGTTTGATTGTATTTTGTATTCCTTTTCTGTTTTTGTTTTTTTCTTTTTCTGTTTCTTTAAATAAAATATATATATATTTTTTAAAATTTAAAAAAAGACTTAAATGGGTTCAGTTGTGAAAGGCTTTAAATACCAAATCAAAAAAAATAGAATTATTATATTTAATCCTGTAGGTATCAGGAGTCATTGGAGTTTGGGGATGACATAAACAGATTTATGTTTTAAAGAAATTGCCCAAACAACTTTTTGAATTATGAATTGGAGTAAGAAGAAAAATTAAGTCAGGAAAAATAATTAGAAAGGTATTGCAATAATCCAGCCAAATAAAGGTGAAGTCCTGGAAGAAGATGTAAAAGAGATGATACAAAGATAGAAATGTCAAGATTAGGTCACTAATTGGACATGTACAATCAATGAGAAAAAGGAGAAAAGGATAACATCAAAATTGCAAAACAACCAAAATAAAAGACAAGATTCCTAGCCTGAAGAAATAAAACAAAGTTTAAATACGTTTTTCCTCATAAAGCATAAATTTGGAGATATTCAATGTTACTATATTCAAAAGATAAATACAATAATTCCATGAATTCCCAACTAGAACATGTAATGATAACCTTAACACAGTGAATTTGTTTCTTGAGATTTTTAAAGTAAACTACTATCTCTTCTAATTTAAGTAATATCATTTTGTTATTGGAGAAGCAAATAATCTAAACAAGATACTTCTATACACACACAACTCTGTAGTAGATGAGAAGTATACTTCAGTTTATCAATGGGAAACAATGAGAAACTGGGAAGGAGAAAAGCCCATTGGCATACTATTGTATGTTGTAGCAGAAAACGGCCTCCTTAGTGGCTATAGCATTAGCAAAGAAACTGCCCCTTTAAAATTCTACCCACAATGATTGTTTCCCTTCCTGCTATTATACCAGTCAATTGGATATTGCTGTGGTAATATGCTTCTTAACAGACATCATAAATTTCAGATAGAAAAATTAATCTAAAGTACAGGCTAATGATGAATAAAAGCAGACAACACAGCCATTTATAACCTGAAATCAAAACAACCCCCCCCAAAATGAATTAGATTATTAAGTGAACTGATTCAACTGTAATACTAAGCTTCATAAAATGGGTTTTGAAAGCAGAATAAAAAACTTCAAAGACAAGAGGAAAAGTAGATGATCACTATTTCTAACTCATTTTTACTAGTTCATATCAACAGCAAATAGGCAGCTGTCTTCTATTTCAAGACAGTGAATAAAAAGACAAGCCAGATAACTAAATAGGAGCTGGAACCATTATAAGAAAGAAATGCTTAGCTCAATGCCTGATGCATAGTAGATATTTAATAAATTCTTGTTGACTGACATTTATTTTTTGGCATCATTTTTTGGCATTGTTTTAAGCAAACATAGACTATTTGCCTATAGTAAAAGATAAATAAAAATCTTTAAAATAAAAAAGCAAACAATTGAAACTAGGCACTCTAAAAAAAACAAGATATACTTGTTTCTTTTACTAATGTTTAATTGACTAGTGAATAGTGAACTAGTCAGTTAGGAAAACTTGAGTTCAAATCCTGCCTCTTGGAAGTCATTTAATCTCATTGTGCAATAGTTGTAAAACTATTCTACAGTTGTTCTATATATGCATATATAAAGCATATAACATCAAAACTGCAAAACAACAGACAAGATTCCTAGCCTGACAAATTATATAAAACAAAGTTAAAATGCACTTTCCTTATTATCCATAAATCTGGATATTAATTTTTATTGTATTCCCATCTATTACCATCACTTATCAAAAGATAAATACAATAATTTCATGAATTCCCTATTAGAACATGTGATGATAATAAAATTTAACGTATAGTGAATTTGTTTCTTGGGATTTTTAAATTGTGTATATACACACACAAACACACATCATTTTCTTCAGCAGAAGAATATAAACTTCTTGAGAATAGGTATTGCTTCATTTATTTATTTTTGTAATAGGAGGCACTTGGTGCTTATTGATTGATTTCTTAGTAGTTTTCCATTGTCTAAGATATTTGGAGTTTCTAAACTAGAGTTCCTTATGGTGATGAAATTACATACAAAAAAAATCAATTAAGTACAATGTAGTATGCAAATATATGTCTATCTCATATTGAAAGATGCAACAATTTACTAATAATGCCTTAATATCTTTAATAATTGTTAATCCATTGATTTGAAAGAGTTAATGAATTTTTCAAAGTTCTTTATGTCCTTTGAGTAAACTGTTGATAAAATGATCCCTTGGGCTATTTAATTTACTAAGTATTGAGAATGTAGGAAGGAAACTATTTAAAACAAATAGCTATAGAGAATGAAAAAAGGAAAGAAAAGATAGATAATGAATATGTAGAGTAATGTATCTATGTTGAAGTATGTTCTTGTAACATTGAAAAATACACCAAGCTCTAATAAGAAATGACAGACTATTTTGGGACTGCTTGTAGCATCACATGAGCCTCTATAAAGTCCTACTCTGCTCTCATTTTGGCATAGATTTACTCTTGTTTTCATAATACTTGCCAAAGTATTATGTATTGAAGGCAAACACTGGAAGTTCCTACTAAGCAGAAAAAGTGGGACTGGCAATAGACTACTTTTCAACAATAACAATAGAAGTACTATATAAATTTGGACAGACTCTTCATTAGAAAGCTAACCACAAGTTAATGATTTTAGATGTTGAGGTAGAAAGGTCATACAATAACTCATGAAGATTATTGAGGAAGGGTTCTGAGAAGAGTTGTTGGAAGTATCCACATCAATGAAATTATGATGCATAGAACTTTAATATATTACTTTAAAAATATTTATTATTCTTTTAAAGTTATATCTTTTTTACCTTTTTCTCCCAATCTCTAAATGTATATAAAGATGGCAGCTTTAACATAAAGTTTAAAGATTCTTAATCTGCTCTCATTATGCACTATAAATGTCAGAATTGGTTTGGGGATACTGTGAACCACTACAAATGTAAAACATCTCCTAAATAAAATGATTCAGGCATAAACTGATTATGGGCTTATATCCTAACCTAAATAATATTGTTTCGGTTCCATTTCTCTTTCAGTCCATAAAGAATAGGGATACCTACTCAGGGTCATTGAGTACCATTCAGTTAGATATCTGCAAGATTGTTATATACCAGGAATACATCTAAAAAGTACCCAACCATCCCTGATACTTTGCCATTAACAAAAGGAATTTCTTTGAAAATATATCTTAGAAGTCTAAAATTTAAATTTAGGACATTAGATCCAGAAATGTACAATGGAAAGCACCTCTTAGGTAGTTTACATAAAGGGAAAAGTGTCTTTTTCTAATGGGTCTTCAGAAATCTACATAAGCAGAGAATAAAACAAAATTCCCCAGCAGGTGGGTGAATAAGGGGCTCTTAATGATAATGAATAATAAAAATAATAATAACTCATATCTTTATAATAGTTTAAGGCTTGCAAATAATTTTCTATACATTATCTAATTTGATTCTCACAATAACCCATAAGATATATCATTTTATTCTCCCTATTTTAGAAATGAGACAACTAAGCTTATATAACTTACACATAGTTATACTTTTAATGGTTTCAGTGGGATCATATTCAAGTCTTCCTAATACAAAATCTAGGGTTCTAAACTTAGTGTCACACTGTCTCCAAATTACCTCAGATTAACCCAAGCTGAAAATCAGGTAGAAATAAGTATATTCATATCCCATTTTAGAGAATTCATGGTACTTACCTCAAAGTAGGGGGGGTGGGAATCGTGTTAGAATAAGAATCTCATCTTTCTGTAGTTTCCAAAAAGAACATATTCAATATACAGTAGGACTGTTATATAATAGAAACACACACACATGTACAGAAAATAAAGCAAAAATCTGCTTATAATATATAACTGAAATTTTAATTTACATGGTTTTTCCTGACATACCTCTTCATGGACTTTGGAGATAGTTCTTTCTCTACGTCTTTTACTGGCATACTATAGGAGTCCACATTGTATTCACTGTCATCATCATATTCATGGTCTAGAAGTGTTCTTGCCCATGTACCCATGTCATAGGGGGGTAACATTCCTCCAAATTCAGAAGGTAGGATCTCTGGATGAATGAGTTGATGCAGGCTATTCAGATTATTTCCATGCAAAAATATCTATATTTTCAAAAGAAAAAGAAGTCATCCAAAGCACAACTCACAAAATAAACAGAATTACATTGACTAAAAAGAATACTATAATCCTGTGATAATTTTTCATAACTACTATTAAGAAGATGAAGAATCACTTTTCTAGGTCATACCATGACCAAAGTGCTAAGCTAGGCTAGATTGTGTGTGTTTATTCTGATCTGGGAAAATCCAAAGTTAGGGAGGAAATTGCATGTGTACCATAAACAAATCCATTGGTCAACCTAAAATTTAGCATTATAGTTTGTATGGTAAACCTTACTGACCTATATTGGAAATAAGAACACTTAACAAAGGACTCAGCAATTAAATACTGCCACCTCACATATTAAGCCTATAAGTTGACATGGGTATAATGCCCTTCTCCTAACTGCTACTAAGAATGCTTTACCCATAGCAGTCCTAAATGCTGTTCTACAATGCAAAAGAGAAAGAATTGAAATCTAATGTTCTGAATTCCCTCAAAATGAGTAGCATTTTGTATTACAAGGGACTTGACCATTCTAGTGTTTCTAGATAATTTCTCTACTACAGATTTCCAGTGGATTATATTCCAAATAGTTGAAATATGGATATTTAAAAACCTTCCTGTTAACATGGAAACCTGAAGTCATTCACATGTTTAGAATTGTCCTCATACCACTACCATTCCCCAGGATTCTTATAATCTTCCATTCTTCCTCTTCTCAAACATTGTTCCCCCCAATCCTGACCCAGTGGTTCTTATTATCATTGAAACTTGAGGTAGTATCTGATTAAATATTGTCCCTAATTAAAGAGAGAAATACAAAAATTAATTTATAAAGGATAAAATATAAAATAAATTAAATGCTTATCTTAGGATATTTAGAAACTAATTTACATTGCTTATATTTCATAGTCACAGACTTCTAAGGATAATTTCACAAGAGAAAAAAATCCATCTGTTGTCCTTTTAAAGTTCAATAAAGGTTAAGTTAAAAATATGAAATATAAAAGATAATATTTTAGATAATTTGTTCTAGTATGTAACTAATTCCATCTGCAAGTAATTACTAAAATGCATTCAATTATTCTACTGTTTCATTTTTTATAACATGAAAACTTTTACAAAATTAATCAGAATTTTCAAAAATAGTTTTTTGTGATTTGCATCTTAATATCAAAAAAGATTTGCTAATAAGCTTCCTATTCTAGCATCTGGAAAGCAAATATTCGGGTAGTATTTTGAAGGTGTTATGAAAATAATAGGTGATATGACACACAATTACATTCTCATATGAAATTTTCCTGACTAACCAAATTTTAATTAAATAAACTTCTGATCTCTCTCTTTTGAGCCTGGATTAGAATCAGGTTCCCAAATAGTAAGATCCAGCTAGAGTATCTCAATCTTTTCCTAGCTCTGTGTTTCAACAATAACATGAACAAGAAGAGATGGGCACCACAAACATTCACAGCTGTTTCTAAAAAATATTAACAAATTGAACTGCAAAAACATATTTTACTTAGAATAATTTATTTGAAAATTAAAAAATATGAGCAATTTTAACTCTCTTTTAAAATCAACTGTAGCCTAAAATATACCTGGTTAAGAGAAGCATAAAAGTAATTGCAAGCGCATTCATCAGATCTTAAAACTGGAATAGATACTAGCACTATCCAAATTTCCACTGCTTTTCTTTCTGGGGGTAAATCTGAGGTGTGAACTAATGCTTCAACATAATACATAAGTGGTAAATGTGTGTATGCATATTTAACTCTATGAAAACACACATATGTACATACATATATAGAAATGTATATCTAAGTTAAACAATAGACATGTAGAGAGCTCAATGATGAAACGTTGGTCTTGAAGTCAGGAAGATCTGAATTTAAATCCAGCCTCAGATACTCAGTAACTCTCGGCCAGCCACTTAACCTCTCTTTACACTGGAGAAAGAAATAGCAAATCACTCCAGTATCTTTTTCAGGAAAACTCCATGGACAGTATGATCCACAGGATCACAAAAAGTCAGATACGAGTGAATGACTAAACAAAAATATGATAAAATGTTCTTTCCATTGTTAGGGAATGTGGAGAGGAAAGAAGATGAAAGAGATGTCCCTAATATACTGAATAATTTCATCTTCTATTTTAAAAAATGATTTAATTCTATTTTCACATTTGTTGAAGTAATTCCTTAAATAATTTTGACAGTACTCATAAGATCCTGACTATAGCAAATACTGTTCTCTGTAATGGCATTTCTAATAATTTGCTACTACTAAAATAATAAATAACATTTATATTGCATTTTGAAATTTATAAAGTCCCAAATATACACATTTTCATTTAATTCTTATAATAATCCTATGAAGCTGATTTTATTATTATCTAATTTTAGAAGCAGATAAACTAAGATAAAAGAGTAACTTGAAGATCATGCAAAAACTAAATTACCAAGGAAGAGTCTGAACATGTCTGCTGACTCAGAATTTCATGCTCCACTATGACACAAATATATTGTATATTATTAATTTTTATTATTATAAATAAATGACATTTTTACAAGTGCATGGGGCTTGGATATCCATGGCTACACTGAAACACTGTCTTCTTAGTACTTAAGAATAAATTACATTCAGTATAATTGCAATATTACATAGCTTACCATATTCTAATTCACCAAAAATTAGCAATCCAGTGACAGAATTCTATTAACTAAAATATTTGATTCCCCATAGAAACTACTGTCAGGTAGCTCAGCGTATAATTGACCTTGACAAGCTACATGTATTTAAGGAAAATAAATAGATATGTGTGTACATAAATATATTCAATACATGTCATTTTACTTCAAATAGACCAATTACAACATTAAATTAAATTATATTTTTAAAATGTAAATGTCAGCAAGATGAAAAAGAAAACACTAGATAGGGACTCAAGATTCTTAGATCAGAGTTTGGACTCTACCATAGATAAACTGTGAGTCACTTAAATCTATTTTAAGTTTCAATTCCATCATGCTTTTACTAAAATCTTATATCATGAAAGATATTCTGGTTGATTGGAATTAGGCTATGGTTTATATATGTAGTAATATATTTTCTTTTCCTTTAAAACATAGGAGAGCTATTTTTGAAATGTTACTTAATATACATAAATTCTTCAACATAAATATCTGAAATAAAGACAGAGAGAAAAAGAGGCTAAAAATATCTATTTACAAGTGTGTAAATATATATTTTGTATTAACTTATTTTTACTCTAAGTTCATATTATGAAATTTACAGAATAAATAATATTAGAAAAGTAGAAATATTAAAAATACCCTTTTGCGCGTCTTCTCCTTCAGGAAAGGCCGTATAACAGTATATAGAGCATGGATATACCAAGGCTGATTAACAAAATGAATTCCTCCAAATCGAGCTGGAAAACTGTCCTGCAGTATCACACAAAACAAATCCAATATATGTTTGATTATTCCAAGAAGATTAAGTAATTCAGTTCACTAAATATTAAATATTATGAGCACAGCACTGTACTGGGTGGTGGAGACACGCAGACAAAAAAAAAATTGTCCTTTTCTTTCAGCACTTAACATTCTTTTGAAAAAATGTTCTAAACAAATTTAGCTGCTTCAGAAGTGGTTTAACTGCCTATGAAAAGAGAAGTGGTAACAAACTCTCTTCATTGAGCATTATCATTGTCAATTAGCATTGAAAGATAGCAAGAACATATCCTCAAAATCAAATAACTCTTGTAAATTTTCCAACATCCCCCCTTAGCAGTCAGTCAATATGCATTATAGAGCATAAATAAAAAGCATTTGAAGTTTGCTAAGCATTTCTACCATGCTGGATGTTTTCTTTTATTTTTCCTTAAAATATCAATGTATTTTGCTTCTAATATAAGCAAGAGTCTGCCACATACTAAGCATTGAATGGGCATTTTAAAAGTTTTCCTTTCCTTACTTCAAGCTTAAAAATAAAAACATTAAGTTTAAAGTGCAAATCAAAATTTTTAATTAGAATTTTAAGAGGTTTAAAAATACATTTTCTTATAAATGTATATGTGTGTATACACTTGAAAACATATTTTGACACTAATGCATTCTTGGTGCACCAAGACCATTAGTCTTGGTGGAATTGTAAATTGATCCAAATATTTTGGATAGCAATTTATTCCTATGCACAAATAAGAAATTAATGATATACTTTAATCCAGTAATAACACTACTACATCTGTATCCCTTTAAAAATAATTTTATTGGTGTTTTCTCTTTCATATATCACCATGTATCCTTCCCTCCCTTACATCAACACAGAGATCCATCTTATATGACAAATAGTATTTTTTTTAGAGAGAAGGGGAAAATCAGTATAACTGATTGATACATTGAGAAAATACAAAAACATGTGCAACGTGTAACACCTACGGACATTCCACTTCACCAGTGAGTAGACTGAAAGTGTTTTCACATTTCTTTCCTTTGAGTCCCAATTAATCTTTGTAATTTATTATATTTACTTTAATTTTTTGATGTGTCCTTGTTCTTTCCATGGTTGTTGTTATAGTTACCATGTACATTGTTTTCTTGACTCTGCTTACTCCATTCTGCATCATTTCATCAAGTCTTTACAGGCTTCTCTGTATTCCTCATAAGTACCATTTCTTACAGCACAGTAGCATTCCATTATATTCATGTATCACAATTTGCTTAGCTATTTCCCAAATGATTAGCATCTACTTTCCATCCAATTCTTTATTATCACAAAAATGCTTTTATAAATATGTGGAGATGTTTTTGTTATCAATAGCTTCCTTGGGATAAAAGCTCAGTAACAGAGCCTCTGATTCAAAAAGTATGAATATTTTAACCACTTTATTTGAATAATTCCAAATTGCTTTCCAGAATGGCTGTACCATTTCAAAGCTCCATCAACAATGTGTTAGTATGTCTTTATTTCCATAATCCCATCCAACATTGTCTGCTGCCATTTTTTTAGTCTTTTGCCCATTTGTAGGGTGTGAGGTAAAGCTTCATAGTTATTTTAATTTGCGTTTCTCTTTTTGATGATTTGGAAATTATTTTCATGTGGTTGTGAATGCTTTATAATTCATCTTTTGAAAACTGTTTATATCCTTTGACAAAACTTTTTGATTAATCTTACATTGCAGGGTTCATAATTAACATATGATGACTAGAGATAATTACAACTTTATGCATCAATATGTGTAGCATAGGATGAAGAATTGGAGAAATTTTCTGAGGAACTTGAAAAGATCCTCCTATTTAAATTAACATATACTTTAATACCAGATTAGAATAAATAGCAAAAACAAGAAACTAAGACATATAATTGAGGAAACTCTGGCTTTTTTTTTCATTAAGCCAATTCTTAGTTTTATTAGTTTAATAGGTTTTTTACTTTCAATTTAATTAATCTCTCTTTTGATTTTCAGAAATTCTAATTTGGTATTTAATGGAGGGGGGTTAATTTGTTCTTTTTCTAGCTTGTTTTGTTACTAGGTCTGTAGCTCAAAGAGATATTTTAAAAAAATAGAAAAGGACTTATATGTACAAAGAGTTTAGCAACTCTTTTTGAGGTAAAAAAAAGAACTGAATATTAAAGAGACATCCATCAATTGGGGAATGATTAAACAAGGTATAGCATATAGTTGGGATTGAATAGTATTATGCTGTAAAAAAATAACCAACAGAATGATTTCAGAAAAGCATAGGAAGATTTTTTAGAAACTGAAGCAAAGTGAACTAAACAGAACCAATATATCACTACACGCAATAATGATAATATTGTACAACAATAAACTGTGTGTGATTTGGCTATTTTCAGCAATACAATGATATAAGGCAATTCCAAAGATATACAATGAAAAATTATGTTCATCTCCAGAGAAAGAACTGGTGGAGTCTGAATGCAGATCAAAGCATACTTTTTAAACTTTTTTTTTTTTGGTTTTCTTTCTTTTTCTTTTTTTGGTCTGAGTTCTCTTTTGCAATATGGCTAATATGGAAATATGTTTTGCATGGCCACATATATAATCTCTTATCCAAGTGTTTGCCTTCTCAGGAGGGTTTTTGAAAATCAATAATTACTTTTAAATGTATGTTAAAATTGTTTTTACATGTAATTGAGAAAAAAATGAAATAAAAACATTCTTTTAAAAAGAAATCATATGTCTGTGTACAATATATACATACATATCTGCTAAAATTGTGTCTAAATTGACTACTTATTAGAAGGCCTGGATTATCATAAAGCA